>NC_064637.1:112226109-112826109 GCF_023864275.1 Schistocerca cancellata
TTTACCCAGCTTCTCTCTAGATGCGACTTATTCTGAATTTCTCCTACGCTCTTTAGACAGTTAATGAAACATGGAACTGCACGTAACATATACACAAAGATACACAAAAGATATTTAACTAGATTGTATCACCACCATCCATAGTGTGGATAGGAACTTTGACTGCTGTGTGTTCAGATTCCAGCTGAGTTGATGACTCTTTACTCACAGCTGCAGGAGTCTTGGTTTCAGTGACACAGCTTGAGGCTGTTGCAAATGGGCTTACTATGGAGAGGGGGTGTCAGACATGGGGATCTGTGGATGTCCAGCACGTGACATCTGTCCCCCCAATTGGTTCACAACTGTGGCTGCCCTGGGTGCTGCCCACACTGAGGTTGACCTCTCACTTGTGGTTGGGTAGGAGGTGGTTCTGAGTTCATGCGAGTAGCAAAAGACTGTCCGAGGGGTCGATCACAGTGCCTGCACAGTATGTCTGTCAACTGCAGACATCACTCAAAACTTGTTTGTCAAAGACCCTGAGTCAGATGCAGTCACCGTACTCCATAGGTAGCTTCTTGGCCTGCAACGTCACAGCTTTCACAGAGGGTGGGATAACATGCAGTTGCAAGCACCATTGTTAGGCACATAATGGGGCCCTTTCTGGATATGGATACCAAAGAGGGGAAGCAATCCAGTGTACTCATTGTGTGCATACCAGGAGAAGTCAATTCAGATGTGGGAAGGTTGTTCCCAGATGGCATGAAGAGCACAGGGTGCAGCCAATTGAGGGGGCTGGATCATGTTGGAACTAAGGATGTGTGTTACTTTGGACCAGAAGAGATTCTTTCTGGTTTCAGATAGCTAACTGAAGCCATAAAGACTGCAGTCTTGCCTGCGAGATGAAGATGGAGCTCACCATCTGCAACATTATTGACAGAACTGACTGAGGTCCTTTGATTCAGAGCCTCCACTCATCTCTGTACCAGATACTAAAATGGTTCTGTGGCCATGTAGGCTGCAGATTCTTCTACTTGCACCATTGAGTGGTGGGATTCTGGGTTCTGCTTCCAGAGGTAGATTCTCTTTTAAATAAATTGAAGTAGATAGTTCCTGTGGTTAGTATGGGTAGAAGTTATAGTTGGCAATTGGATTAAATTAATAATTAGTCTGTTTTAGGGACCCTCTGACTCAGATGATACAGCTAGTGAACAGTTCAAAGAAAATTCAGTTCAAATATGAGCTCCTCTCGTACCATTATAGTTGGTTGTGACCTCCATCTACCTTTGATATGTTGTTGAAAATCCACATCTATAGTCAGTGGTAGGCATAAAACATCATCCAAAATCATACTGAATGCTTTTTCAGAAAATTATGTTGAACAATTCGTTCAGGAGCCTACTCAAAGTGCAAATGGTTGCCAAAACATGCTTCACCTCTTAGCAAAAAATAATCCTGAGCAAATAGGGAGCATCATGACTGATACAAGGATTGGTGGTCTCAACATTTGTTGAGAGTCTGAATACATCCAAATCCACCTAAAATAAACACACAGTACATCTACTTAAGAAATACTGTTGAAAATTAATTTAGCACCTTCCTGAGTCACAGTTTCCACACCTTCCAGTCTGACTATATAAGCATACACTAAGTATAGCTTGGATTTGAAAGAAATAGTATTGATGACAGTTGAGAGATATATACCAAATACAGGGTGTTTCAAAAATGACTGGTATATTTGAAACGGCAATAAAAACTAAACGAGCAGCGATAGAAATACACCGTTTGTTGCAATATGCTTGGGAGAACAGTACATTTTCAGGCAGACGAACTTTCGAAAATACAGTAGTTACAATTTTCAACAACAGATGGCGCTGCGGTGTGGGAAACTCTATAGTATGATATTTTCCACATATCCACCATGCGTAGCAATAATATGGCGTATTCTCTGAATGAAATTACCCGAAACCTTTGACAACGTGTCTGGCGGAATGGCTTCACATGGAGATGAGATGTACTGCTTCAGCTGTTCAATTGTTTCTGGATTCTGGTGGTACACCTGGTCTTTCAAGTGTCCTCACAGAAAGAAGTCACAGGGGTTCGTGTCTGGCGAATAGGGAGGCCAATCCACGCCGCCTCCTGTATGTTTCGGATAGCCCAAAGCAATCACACGATCATCGAAATATTCATTCAGGAAATTAAAGACGTCTGCCGTGCGATGTGGCCGGGCACCATCTAGCATAAACCACGAGGTGTTCGCAGTGTCATCTAAGGCATTTTGTACCGCCACAAATTCACGAAGAATGTCCAGATAGCGTGATGCAGTAATCGTTTCGGATCTGAAAAATGGGCCAATGATTCCTTTGGAAGAAATGGCAGCCCAGACCAGTACATTTTGAGGATGCAGAGACGATGGGACTGCAACATGGGGCTTTTTGGTTCCCCATATGCGCCAGTTCTGTTTACTGACGAAGCGGTCCAGGTAAAAATATGCTTTGTCAGTAAACCAAATGCTGCCCACATGCATATCGCCGTCATCAATCCTGTGCACTATATCGTTATCGAATGTCTCTCGTGCAGCAATGGTAGCGGCGCTGAGGGGTTGCCGCATTTGAATTTTGTATGGATAGAGGTGTAAACTTTGGCGCATGAGACGATACGTGGACGTTGGCGTCATTTGGACCGCAGCTGCAACACGGCGAACGGAAACCCGAGGCCGCTGTTAGATCACCTGCTGCACTAGCTGCGCGTTGCCCTCTGTGGTTGCCGTACGCGGTCGCCCTACCTTCCACCACGTTCATCCGTCACCTTCCCAGTCAGCTGAAATTTTTCAAACAGATCCTTTATTGTATCGCTTTTCGGTCCTTTGGTTACATGAAACCTCCGTTAAAAATTTCGTCTTGTTGCAACAACACTGTGTTCTACGCGGTGGAATTCCAACACCAGAAAAATCCTCTGCTGTAGACAACATGGTTTATTCCTTAGAACACACTTGCACGTTGTGAACAGCACACGCTTACAGCAGAAAGACGACGTACAGAATGGCTCACCCACAGACTGCGTTGTCTTCTATATCTTTCACATCACATGCAGCACCATCTGTTGTTGAAAATTGTAACTACTGTAATTTCGAAAGTTTATCCGCCTGAAAATGTACTGTTGTCCCAAGCATATTGCAACAAACGGTGTATTTCTATCGCTGCTCGTTTAGTTTTTATTGCCGTTTCAAATATACCGGTTATTTTTGAAACACCCTGTATATTGACGAGAGTAACGTTTCGGGGAGTCTGTTTCTTGGCTCTTCCCTGGGGGCTCAGTGTGAGACTCCGATGCACCACAGCAGGTTTACTGTTACCCTTCAACCATCACATTGACGATGAAACACATAAATTGCATCCGGTTTCAATACAAAATTCTCAATGCTGATCTATTTTGACGAGAGTAACATTTCGGGGGGCCAGTTTTTTGACTCTTCCCTGGGGGCCCAGTGTTAGACTCCGATGCACCACAGCAGGTTTACTGTTACCCTTCAACCATCACATTGACGATGAAACACAGAAATTACATCCGGTTTGAATACAAAATTCGCAATGTCGATTTCTGTGCACAGGAGTACCGTTTCGAAGAGTATGTACTTTGGCTCGTCCCTGCGGGCCCAGTGTTAGACTCCGGTGCACCACAGCAGGTTTACTGTTACCCTTCGACCATCATATTGACGATGAAACACAGAAATTGCATCCGGTTTCAATACAAAATTCGCAATGCCGATTTATATCGACGAGGGTAACGTTTCAGGGGGCTGTTATTTGGCTCATTCCTGGGGGCTCAGTGTTAAGCTCCGATGCACCACAGCAGGTTTAATGTTACCCTTCGACCATCACATTGACGATGAAACACAGAAATTACATCCAGTTTCAATACGAAATTCGCAATGCCGATTACTGTCCACAGGAGTACCGTTTCGAAGAGTATGTACTTTGGCTCTTCCCTGCGGGCCCAGTGTTAGACTTCGATGTGCCACAGCAGGTTTACTGTTACCCTTCGACCACCACATTGATGATGAAACACAGAAATTCCATCCGGTTTCAATACAAAATTCGCAATGCCGATTTATATTGACGAGAATAACGTTTCGGGAAGTCTGTATTTTGGCTCTTCCCTGGGGGCTCAGTGTTAGACTCTGATGCACCACAGCAGGTTTACTGTTACCCTTCGACCATCACATTGACGATGAAAAACCGAAATTGCAGCCGGTTTCAGTACAAAATTCGCAATGCCGATTTCTGTCCACAGGAGAAATGTTTCTAGGAGTATGTAATTTGGCTCTTACCTGGGGGCCCAGTGTTAGGTTCCGATGCACCACAGCAGGTTTACTGTTACCCTTCGACCATCACATTGCCGATGAATCACAGAAATTGCATCCGAATCAATACAAAATTCGCAATGGGGATTTATATTGACGAGAGTAACGTTTCGGGGAGTTTGTTCTTTGGCTCTTCCGTGGGGGCTCAGTGTTAGACTCCGATGCACCACAGCTGGTATACTGTTACCCTTCGACCATCACATTGACGATGAAACACAGAAATTGTTTACGGTTTCAATACAATGTTCGCAATGCCGATTTATATTGACGAGAGTAAAGTTTCGGGGAGACTGTTTTTTGGCTCTTCCCTGGGGGCTCAGTGTGAGACTCTGATGCACAACAGCAGGTTTACTGTTGCCCTTCGACCATCACATTGACGATGAAACACAGATTTGTATCCGGATCAATACAAAACTCACAAAGCCGTTTTCTGTCCACAGGAGTATCTTTTCGAAGAGTATGTATTTTGGCTCTTCCCTGGGGGCCTAGTGTTAGACTCCGATGCACCACAGCACGTTTACTGTTACCCTTCGACTATCACTTTGACGATGATACACAGAAATTGCATCCGGTTTCAATACAAAATTCGCAATGCCGATTTATATTGATGAGAGTAACGTTTCGGGGAGTCTGTTGTTTGGCTCTCCCCTGAGGGCTCAGTGTGAGACTCCGATGCACCACAGCAGGTTTACTGTTACCCTTCGACCATCACATTGACGATGAAACACAATACAAAATTCGCAATGCCGATTTATATTGATCAATACAAAATTCACAATGACGATTTCTGTCCTCAGGAGTACCGTTTCGAAGAGAATGTACTTTGGCCTTTCCCTGGGGGCCCAGTGTGAGACTCCGATGCACCGCAGCAGGTTTACTGTTACCCTTCGACCAACACATTGACGATGAAACAGAAATTGCATCCGGTTTCAATACAAAATTCACAATGCCGATTTCTGTCCACAGGAGTACCGCTTTGAAGAGTATGTAATTTGCCACTTCCCTGGGAGCCCAGTGTTATACTCCGATGCACCACAGCAGGTTTACTGTTACCCTTTGACCATCACATTGACGATGAAACACAGATTTGTATCCGGATCAATACAAAATTCACAATGCCGATTTCTGTCCACAGGAGTATCTTTTCGAAGAGTGTGTATTTTGGCTCATCCCTGGGGGCCTAGTGTTAGACTCCGATGCACCACAGCAGGTTTACTGTTACCCTTCGACCATCACATTGACGATGAAACACAGTAATTGCATCCGGATGAATACAAAATTCACAATGACGATTTCTGTCCGCAGGAGTACCGTTTCGAAGGGTATGTACTTTGGCTCTTCCCTGGGGGCTCAGTGTTAGACTCCGATGCACCACAGCAGGTTTACTGTTACCCTTCGACCATCACATCGACGATGAAACACAGAAATTGCATCCGGTTTCAATACAAAATTCGCAATGGCGATTTATGTTGACGAGAGTAACGTTTCGGGGAGTCTGTTTTTTGGCTCTTCCCTGGGGGCTCAGTGTTAGACTCCGATGCACCACGGCAGGTATACTGTTACCCTTCGACCATTACATTGACGATGAAACACAGAAATTGCATCCGGTTTCAATACAATATTCGCAATGCCGATTTATATTGACGAGAGTAAAGTTTCGGGGAGTCTTTTTTTGGCTCTTCCCCTGGGGCTCAGTGTGAGACTCCGATGCACAACAGCAGGTTTACTGTTACCCTTCGACCATCACATTGACGATGATACACAGATTTGTATCCGGAACAATACAAAATTCACAATGCCGAGATCTGTCCACAGGAGTATCTTTTCGAAGAGTATGTATTTTGGCTCTTCCCTGGGGGCCTAGTGTTAGACTCCGATGCACCACAGCAGGACTACTGTTACCCTTCGACAATCACATTGAAGATGAAACACAGAAATTGCATCCGATTTCAATACAAAATTCGCAATGCCGATTTATATTGACGAGAGTAACGTTTCGGGGGTCTGTTCTTTGGCTCTTCCCTGTGGGCTCAGTGTTAGACTCCGATGCACCACAACAGGTTTACTGTTACCCTTCGACCATCACATTGCCGATGAAACACAGAAATTGCATCCGGTTTCAATACAAAATTCGCAATGCCGTTTTCTATCCACAGGAGAACCGTTTCGAAGAGTATGTAATTTGGCTCTTACCTGTGGGCCCGGTGTTAGACTCCGATGCACCACAGCAGGTTTACTGTTATCCTTCGACCATCAAATTGAAGATGAAACACAGAAATTGCACCCGAATCAATTCAAAATTCACAATGCCGTTTTCTGTCCACAGGAGTACCGTTTGGAAGAGTATGAACTTTGGCCCTTCCCTGGGGGCCCAGTGTTAGATTCCGATGCACCACAGCAGGTTTACTGTTACCCTTCGACCATCACATTGACGCTGAAACACAGAAATTGCATCCGGTTTCAATACAAATTTCGCAATGCCGATATCTGTCCACAGGAGTACTGTTTGGAAGAGTATGTACTTTGGCTCTTCCCTGGGGGCTAAGTGTGAGACTTCGATGCACCACAGCAGGTTTATTGTTACCCTTCGACCATCACATTGACGATGAAACACAGAAATTGCATCCGGTTTCAATACGAAATTCTTAATGCCGATTTATATTGACGAGAGTAACGTTTTTGGAGTCAGTTTTTTGGCTCTTCCCTGGGGGCTCAGTTTTAGACTCCGATGCACCACAGCAGGTTTACTGTTACCCTTCAACCATCACGTTGACGATGAAGCACAGAAATTGCATCAGGTTTTAATACAAAATTCGCAATGCCGATATATATTGACGAGAGTAACGTTTCGAGGTGTCAGTTTTTTGGCTCTTCCCTGGGGGCTCAGTGTGAGACTTCGATGCACCACAGCAGGTTTACTGTTACCCTTCGACCATCACATTGCCGATGAAACACAGAAATTGCATCCGGTTTCAAAGGATGAGGAGGAGGAGATTAGTGTTTAACGTCCAATCGACAACGAGGTCATTAGAGACAGAGCGCAAGCTTGGGTGAGGGAAGGATGGGGAAGGAAATCGGACATGCCCTTTCAAAGAACCATCCCGGCATTTACCTGAAGCGATTTAGGGAACTCACGGAAAACCTAAATCAGGATGGCCGGAGACGGGATTGAACCGTCGTCCTCCCGAATGCGAGTCCTGTGTGCTAACCACTGCGCCACCTTGCTCGGTTCCGGTTTCAATACAAAATTCGCATTGCCGATTTATATTGACGAGAGTAACGTTTCGGGGAGTCTGTTTTTTGGCTCTTCCCTGAGGGCTCAGTGTGAGACTCTGATGCACCACAGCAGGTTTACTGTTACCCTTCGACCATCACATTGACGATGAAACACAGAAATTCCATCCGGATCAATACAAAATTCACAATTTTGATTTCTGTCCACGGGAGTAACGTTTCGAAGAGAATGTACTTTGGCTCTTCCCTGGGGGCCCAGTGTTAGACTCAGATGCACCACAGCAGTTTAACTGTTACCCTTCGACCATCACATTGACGATGAAACACAGTTATTGCATCCGGTTTCAATACAAAATTGGCAATGCCGATTGATATTGACGAGAGTAACGTTTCGGGGGGCCTGTTTTTTGGCTCTTACCTGGGGGCTCAGTGTTAGACTCTGATGCACTTGGCAGGTTTACTGTTACCCTTCGACCATCACATTGACGATGAAACACAGAAATTGCATCCGGTTTCAATACAAAATTCGCAATGCCAATTTATATTGACGAGAGTAATGTTTCGGGGAGCCTGTTTTTTGGCTCTTCCCTGGGGGCTCAGTGTAAGACTCCGATGCACCACAGCAGGTTTACTGTTACACTTCGACCATCACATTGACGCTGAAACACAGAAATTGCATCCGGTTTCAATACAAATTTCGCAATGCCGATATCTGTCCACAGGAGTACCGTTTGGAAGAGTATGTACTTTGGCCCTTCCCTGGGGGGCCCAGTGTTAAATTCCGATGCACCACAGCAGGTTTACTGTTACCCTTCGACCATCACATTGACGATGAAACACAGAAATTGCATCCGGTTTCAATACAAAATTCGCAATGCCGACTTATATTGACGAGAGTAACGTTTCGGGGAGTCTTTTTTTGGCTCTTCCCTGGGGGCTAAGTGTGAGACTTCGATGCACCACAGCAGGTTTACTGTTACCCTTCGACCATCACATTGACGATGAAACACAAAATTGCATCCGGTTTCAATACAAAATTTGCAATGCCGATTTCTGTCCACAGGAGAACCGTTTCGAAGAGTATATTCTTTGGCTCTTCCCTGGGGGACCAGTGTGAGACTCCAATGCACCATAGCAGGTTTACTGTTACCCTTCGACCATCCCATTGCCGATGAAACACAGAAATTTGATCCGGATCAATACAAAATTCACAATGCCAATTTTTGTCCACAGGAGTACCATTTCGAAGAGTATGTACTTTGGCTCTTCCCTGGGAGCCCAGTGTTAGACTCCGATGCACCACAGCAGGTTTAATGTTACCCTCCGACCATCACATTGACGATGAAACACAGAAATTGCATCCGGTTTCAATACGAAACTCTTAATGCCGATTTATATTGACGAGAGTATCGTTTTTGGAGTCAGTTTCTTGGCTCTTCCCTGGGGGCTCAGTTTTAGACTCCGATGCACCACAGCACGTTTACTGTTACCCTTCGACCATCACATTGACGATAAAACACAGAAATTGCATCCTGTTTCAATACAAAATTCGCAATGCCAATTTCTGTCCACAGGAGTACAGTTTCAAAGAGTATGTACTTTGGCTCTTCCCTGCGGGCCAAGTGTTAGACTCTGATGCACCACAGCAGGTTTACTGTTACCCTTCGACCATCACGTTGACGATGAAACACAGAAATTGCATCAGGTTTTAATACAAAATTCGCAATGCCGATATATATTGACGAGAGTAACGTTTCGAGGAGTCTGTTTTTTGGCTCTTCCCTTGGGGCTCAGTGTTAGACTCCGATGCACCACATCAGGTTTACTGTTACCCTTCGACCATCACATTGACGATGAAACACAGAAATTTCATCCAGATCAATACAAAATTCACAATGCCGATTTTTGTCCACAGGAGTACCGTTTCGAAGAGTATGTACTTTGGCTCTTCCCTGGGGGCCCAGTGTTAGACTCCGATGCACCACAGCACGTTTACTGTTACCCATCGACCATCACATTGACGATGAAACACAGAAATTACATCCGGTTTCAATACAAAATTCGCAATGCCGATTTACAGTGTGTTTCAAAAATGACTGGTATATTTGAAACGGCAATAAAAACTAAACGAGCAGCGATAGAAGTACACCGTTTGTTGCAATATGCTTGGGACAACAGTACATTTTCACGCAGACAAACTTTCTTAATTACGGAAGTTACAATTTTCAACAGCAGATGGTGCTGCGGTCTGGGTAACTCTATAGTACGATATTTTCCACATATCCACCATGCATAGCAATAATATGGCATAGTCTCTGAATGAAATTACCCGAAACCTTTGACAACGTGTCTGGTGGAATGGCTTCACATGCAGATGAGATGTACTGCTTCAGCTGTTCAATTGTTTCTGGATTCTGGCGGTACACCTGGTCTTTCAAGTGTCCCCACAGAAAGAAGTCACAGGGGTTCACGTCTGGCGAATAGGGAGGCCAATCCACGCCGCCTCCTGTATGTTTCGGACAGCCCAAAGCAATCACACCATCATCGAAATATTCATTCAGGAAATTAAAGACGTCTGCCGTGCGATGTGGCCGGGCACCATCTTGCATAAACCACGAGGTGTTCGCAGTGTCGTCTAAGGCAGTTTGTACCGCCACAAATTCAAGAAGAATGTCCAGATAGCGTGATGCAGTAATCGTTTCGGATCTGAAAAATGGGCCAATGATTCCTTTGGAAGAAATGGCAGCCCAGACCAGTACATTTTGAGGATGCAGAGACGATGGGACTGCAACATGGGGCTTTTTGGTTCCCCATATGCCGCCAGTTCTTTTTATAGACGAAGCGGTCCGGTAAAAATATGCTTTGTCAGTAAACCAAATGCTGCCCACATGCATATCGCCGTCATCAATCCTGTGCACTATATCGTTATCGAATGTCTCTCGTGCAGCAATGGTAGCGGCGCTGAGGGGTTGCCGCGTTTGAATTTTGTATGGATAGAGGTGTAAACTCTGGCGCATGAGACGATACGTGGACGTTGGCGTCATTTGGACTGCAGCTGCAACACGGCGAATGGAAACCCGAGGCCGCTGTTGGATCACCTACTGCACTAGCTGCACGTTGCTCTCTGTGGTTGCCGTACGTGGTCGCCCTACCTTCCAGCACGTTCACCCGTCACCTTCTTAGTCCGTTGAAATTTTTCAAACAGATCCTTTATTGTATCGCTTTTCGGTCCTTTGGTTACATTAAACCACCGTTGAAAACTTCGTCTTGTTGCAACAACACTGTGTTCTAGGCGGTGGAATTCCAACACCAGAAAAATCCTCTGTTCTAAGGAATAATCCATGTTGTCTACAGCACACTTGCACGTTGTGAACAGCACACGCTTACAGCAGAAAGACGACGTACAGTATGGCGCACCCACAGACTGCGTTGTCTTCTATATCTTTCACATCACTTGCAGCGCCATCTGTTGTTAAAAATTGTAACTACTGTAATTTCGAAAGTTTATCCGCCTGAAAATGTACTGTTGTCCCAAGCATATTGGAACAAACGGTGTATATCTATCGCTGCTCGTTTAGTTTTTATTGCCGTTTCAAATATACCGGCCATTTTTGAAACACCCTGTACATTAATAAGAGATGGTACTGATCCCCCATGATACACAAAACAGGTTAGAACACTGTTGCAAAAGCAATGGAAACAATTAAACCAAACACTTACATGCACACAAGATTGGCAAAATTTTACAGAAGTTCAAACTTTGGCATGAACTTCAATGCAAATGCCTTTAATAGTTTCCACAACAAATGTCTACAGAAATCTCACAGAGATACTGGTTGTATTGAAAGTATACCTGTGGTACGATACAATCAATACCTTCGATCTGCGATAGCAAAGGTGATGTTACTGATCAAGTGCTACTAAACCAAAGGTACTAAACACTTGTCTTCTTTGATGAATGAATTTTCAAAAATAATCAGATATTCCAGAACTTGAATTGAGAACAATCACCAAATAGAGTAATTTGGAGGTAGATATTTTTGGTGTAAATCACTTAATAAAGGCAAAGCCTCTACTCCAGAATTTGCACAAATTGGCTTCCTTTCCAAGTTACCTGATGCAATAGCTCCATGCATATTACCTGCCTGTATCTGTTTACATAGTGCAGAGGGCAAATGTACCATGTTTGCAGATGACACCAGCATTGTAACAGAATATGAATCAAACACAGTCAACAGCAACATTTTACCCAAAGTCTTTAACTTGCTGACTGTTAACACCCTTTTTGCCAAATTAAGCAACATACATTTTATGCAGTTTAGAAAAAGTCACAAAAATCCAGAGGAATATTCAGTGACCCTATACAACCAGGAGTTAGGAGAGCTGACAGCACCAACTCCTTGGGCACTCAAAACAAGACTGCAAACTACACTGGAAACATCACCTAAACATAACATATTCATGGGCCATCTAGAGGAATCCTTCCTAAAAACCCAGAATCCTAAACCCCTCACTTGGTTCAGATTCCTTGATGACATCTTTGCTATCTAGATTGAAGGTGAGGACATTTGATTCATGTTCCTCCAGAACCTCAACAACTTCTCTCCCAGTTGCTTCACCAGGTCCTACTCAACACAACAAGCCACCTTCCTAGAAGATGACCTCTGCCTCAGAGATGACTACATCAATACCTCTGTCCATATCAAACCTATTAACCACCAGCAATACCTCCACTTCGACAGCTGCCACCCTTCTGAACAGCCTAGCCACCCATGGTCGTCTCATCTGCAGTGATGAGCAGTCCCTCCCTAAATATACCAAGGGTCTCACTGAAGCCTTCACTGACCATAATTATCCTTGTACAAAAACAAATCTCTTGTGCCTTATCTTTCCAGTTTCCCACCACCTCCCAAAGTCCCACAGTCTGGCCACAGAGGAGCAATCCCCCCATAACTCTGTAATTCAGTTGCTCGAGTCCTGGATGGTACTTTCTCCACCAGGGTTTCGATTACCTCTCATTGTGCCCTGATGAGAAATGACCTACCCACTATCCTTCCCACCTCTCCTAGCATGGTATTCGACCGTCCACCCAACCTACACAATATACTCGTCCATCCTTACACAACCCCTGCTCCCAATCCCTTACCTCATGGCTCATACCGCTGTCCCATACATCCTCCTACTCCAGACCGGTCACTAATTTTACCTATCGCATGAAAGCAGGGCTACCTGTGAAACCAGTCATGTAATCTACAAGCTAAGCTGCAGCCACTGTGCTGCATTCTATGTAGGCATGACAACCAACAAGCTGTCTGTCTGCATGAACGGCCACCGACAAGCTGTGGCCAACAACAAGTGGATGATACTCCTCATCTCAATCACTGCTTCACAGCCTGTGCCATATGGATCCTTTCCACCAACACCAGCTTTTCTGAATTGCGCAGGTGGGAACTTTCCCTGCAATACATCCTATGCCCCCCTTTTAATTTCTTTTATTTTTATTTTTCTCATTCCACTACTTACACCCTCTCTCCTCTGTACCTTCTCTCTGACCATCCATCTAAACTGCAACAATTCACTGTCCATCACTCCCACCATACTATCCCTCCCCCTCCCCACCCCAGCCTCCTCCTCACCACCACCCAGTCGCCACTCCCATTATTCACTGGTGCTGCTGCTCGCAGAGTAGTTTCAGTTCTCTGAGACTGCAGATGTATGGCCGAAAGTTATGTTTGTGTGAATCTTTTTATTGTGCCTATGACGGCTCAGTATTTCAACTTTCCTTCTCTCATAATGTTTTAAATTAATACACACAGTATAGCTAAAAGAAAAGCTAAGCTTTCACGTACAAGATCTGTCTAGAAAATTGATAAACTACAAGAAATATATAATACCGTAATATTGGTCTTTTTCTGTGCACATTACCATTTAAGATACGCCACAAAAATGTGCCAATAAAATTTTAAATAATGACATAAATGTCTCGTCTTCTGGCCTCAAGAGACAAATGCTTTGTGATTTAAGAAATTCATTGCACATTCTAACAGGTAACATAATTCATCTTGCCAAAAGGAGATTTATTTTGAAAATAATGCTTTTTAATCAATGATTCATGATATTTTCCGATGACATGTTTGAAATAGGTTCTTTTCAGCATTTGCCAGAGAGTGCTAGAGAGTTGTGCACAGCTACAATGATGTAGGAAGCCCATATATAAAGCGTTAAGAGATCTGACATTAAGTCATAAAGGAAACAGGACATCAGAGAATACTCCATGAGCATCAGAATTTCATAACCCATATGAAAATGCTTAATTTGGCTAAGTATACATTTGTATGTCCAGATTCACAATGAAGTATGCCCCAACCTGATGTTAAGCTTTTCAGTCTTGTTTTCAGGTTGCAAATTTTCTTGGAGTACTAATACTGTATTATCTCATGTTTGGTTCTATATTATGGCATAGTGCCATACGTACAATAAAGACGTGCACTTGGAATTGAGTAAAAAGTGGAGTGGAAATGATTACTAGAAGCCAAATTTATTTAGCAGAGTGACAGAAATAACTTCATTGTTCTGCAAGGTGATTAATGCTTGACTGCCAAAAATGTTGAAATAAAGTAAAACCAGAAAACTGGAGCTAATGGCACACTTTAGCTTCCTGTAATTATGTGAATGCATTTTGATTCACTTGATAGCTCTTTCCTTTAAGTGATTTTGCTGTTTCCTCTTCATTTACAGTTCCCACGTTAAATGAAAACAACATGAATTTCTGTGGCAAACACTGGTCATGTGGAGGCTACCACCTCCCCACTACAACTTGTAACGTTTTTCACATGTGCAAATCTGGCAGCTTGGGAGCACTAGAAAAATTTTTCGTGGTAGCATCTGCCAACAGTTAAAAATGTCAAGAGCATGACTCCACATGCGAATTTCTTTGCAGCACACCTCAGTCCACCAAGGGACAAAGATACAGCTGGGTAAAGTGGAAGTGTGAAGAATGGAACGTTTTGCAGCAGCAAGGATAATGTTTGTAAGATATTCTACCTGGTAATCACAACTGGGGAAATTTTGTTCATCAAAAGTCACCAGGGAGGAATAAAGCCTCCAGTCAACCTTTGTAAGCTGCCATTTGGGTGAGTACACGGATGGGGTAGGAGTTAACAAAACAATGTTGTTGTTTTTGTTGTTGTTGTTGTGGTCTTCAGTCCTGAGACTGGTTTGATGCAGCTCTCCATGCTACTCTATCCTGTGCAAGCTTCTTCATCTCCCAGTACCTACTGCAACCTACATCCTTCAGAATCTGCTTAGTGTATTCATCTCTTGGTCTCCCCCTACGATTTTTACCCTCCACGCTGCCCTTCAATACTAAATTGGTGATCCCTTGATGCCTCAGAACATGTCCTACCAACCGATCCCTTCTTCTGGTCAAGGTGTGCCACAAACTTCTCTTCTCCCCAATCCTATTCAATACTTCCTCATTAGTTATGTGATCTACCCATCTAATCTTCAGCATTCTTCTGTAGCACCACATTTCGAAAGCTTCTATTCTCTTCTTGCCCAAACTATTTACTGTCCATGTTTCACTTCCATACATGGCTACACTCCATACAAATACTTTCAGAAATGACTTCCTGATACTTAAATCCATACTCGATGTTAACAAATTTTTCTTCTTCAGAAACGCTTTCCTTGCCATTGCCAGTCTACATTTTATATCCTCTCTACTTCGACCATCATCAGTTATTTTGCTCCCCAAATAGCAAAACTCCTTTACTACTTTAAGTGTCTCATTTCCTAATCTAATTCCCTCAGCATCACCCGACTTAATTAGACTACATTCCATTATCCTCGTTTTGCTTTTGTTGATGTTCATCTTATACCTCCCCTTCAAGATACCATCCATTCCGTTCAACTGCTCTTCTAAGTCCTTTGCTGTCTCTGACAGAATTACAATGTCATCTGCAAACCTCAAAGTTTTTATTTCTTCTCCATGGATTTTAATACCTACTCCGAATTTTTCTTTTGTTTCCTTTACTGCTTGCTCAATATGCAGATTGAATAACATCGGAGAGAGGCTACAACCCTGTCTTACTCCCTTCCCCACTGCTGCTTCCCTTTCATGTCCCTCGACTCTTATAACTGCCATCTGGTTTCTGTACAAATTGTAAATAGCCTTTCGCTCCCTGTATTTTACCCCTGTGACCTTTAGAATTTGAAAGAGAGTATTCCAGTCAACATTGTCAAAAGCTTTCTCTAAGTCTACAAATGCTAGAAACATAGGTTTGCCTTTCCTTAATCTTTCTTCTAAGATAAGTCGTAAGGTCAGTATTGCCTCACGTGTTCCAGTATTTCTACGGAATCCAAACTGATCTTCCCCGAGGTCGGCTTCTACTAGTTTTTTCCATTCATCTGTAAAGAATTCGTGTTAGTATTTTGCAGCTGTGGCTTATTAAACTGATTGTTCGGTAATTTTCACATCTGTCAACACCTGCTTTCTTTGGGATTGGAATTATTATATTCTTCTTGAAGTCTGAGGGAATTTCACCTGTCTCATACATCTTGCTCACCAGATGGTAGAGTTTTGTCAGGACTGGCTCTCCCAAGGCCGTCAGAAGTTCCAGTGGAATGATGTCTACTCCGGGGGCCTTGTTTCGACTCAGGTCTTTCAGTGCTCTGTCAAACTCTTCACGCAGTATCATATCTCCCATTTCATCTTCATCTACATCCTCATCCATTTCCATAATATTGTCCTCAAGTACATCGCCCTTGTATAGACCCTCTATATACTCCTTCCACCTTTCTGCTTTCCCTTCTTTGCTTAGAACTGGGTTTCCATCTGAGCTCTTGATGTTAATACAAGTGGTTCTCTTATCTCCAAAGGTCTCTTTAATTTTCCTGTAGGCAGTATCTATCTTACCCCTAGTGAGATAAGCCTCTACATCCTTGCATTTGTCCTCTAGCCATGCCTGCAAAACAATAGGACAGGGGAAATGGTAGCTCGAGTACATGTCAGTGAGAATGAGCCACTCGAGATGATAGGTGAGCAGGACAGTGCAGAGGGTCAGGTCCACACGGGAATAGGTGTGCCTGGAGTCTGAACGGAATGTGGGTGCTCACATGGTATGGCAGAAGTGGTTAAATTGATTGAGAAGGTGAGCTGAGAGAGGACCTCTCAGTCAGGTTCTGGGAGAATGCCAAAGAAGATGGCACACATTAAAGCCACCGAGCAGTAGAAAGGGGACGAGGCTGCTCCCCAATAAGCCAGAGGAAGTCTGCCCCGACGACACTGTATGATAGAGGGATGTAAATGATACAAATGGAAAAGGTCAAGTGAGGAAGAGAAATGCAGACTGCAACAGGTCGGAGGCAAGTAGTCAGGGAGATGGGTCAAATATGAACATCATCCTGGATGAGTAGCACGACTCCCCCATGGGATGGAAAGCCATCCTAAGAGGGAAGGGGGTGGGGGTTAGAGGTCAAAGTGGACCGTGAAGAAATGCAAGAGCTCAGAGCTGGCATGAGGATGCAATTTTGTTTCCTAAAGGCAGAGTACGAGTGGACACTGCTATTCTGAGAGCAGTCATAAATCCTATTTGTCGGATCGAAGACCGTGAACGTTCCAATGGAGGGCAGTCATGACGAGGAAAAACCGAAGGGGTATCACCTCGGCAGCTGCCGAGTACCGGTCTCCGAAGACTTGCCACTACAGGCCACAGAGGCAGGAAGATGCCCCTCCGTGAAGCCTACAGAAGCATTGGGATTCTCCTTCTGGCAGCCTGCAGAGTCCGGTGCAGAAAAATGGTCGGTGGTGCACGCCAGCTGGAGAGTTGCACAGCCAGAGAAGGAGACGGGGATGCTACTGCGACAATGGGCGACTTCATGACTGCATTACTAAATTTCAGGCTGCGTGTCACAGTGTAGCAAGAACGGTACTTTATCTGCCAGACGGTAGAACAGAGGGCTTCCGGCCAGACGACAACTTGCGAGCAACAGGGTGAGGCACTTTTTCCTTCAGCCTCACCTCTAATTGGCCCATTCATTGAGTCACTGAGATATCTGGGACAGTCACATGACCAGATGGCACGGTCGCATCGCAATGGGTGCAGTGGGTATGAGGAGGCAGACGTTCGCCCTCGTGAGCACCCCTACCGCAGGTTACGCATTTGGTAGGGTGTCAACAGGACTCCCAGGAGTGGCTGTAATGGTGACACTGGTAACAGCACATTGTCTTCAGAATATACAATCTGACTACGGTAACTTCATAACCTGCTTTGATCTTTGCCAGAAGAACCACTATCAAATGTGAGAAAGAGATTGTGTGTGGGCACTAATGAGACATCTAGTTTTTTCTTCACTCAATGGACCACTATGACACCCTGATCAGAGGGGTACATCTGGGTTTCTACCACAGTAAGACTGTCGCTCCCCGCAGTGTTATTTACACTGGGATGCTCGAAGCTGCAAACGGTTGTCGTGCTCGAGGATCGGAAGTAGTCTCCAAAAGCAAAATGCTATTGCATAAATGAGAGCATACTCTTTCTTGGGTACCATTTCGGTCTTGTGATTTTTGTTACCAAATCTTTTTTTCTCATCCAGATCATTTCTTATAAGTTTCCACTATTTGTCAGATTTTTTCATGTATCTGCGAACATTTTTCGAAGATTTTGGATCATAACCTATTGAAAAGAAGACTGTCTTACCCTAACATTTATTCTTAACAAATTATTCAGATTTATAAACACAGCCTGTTGATTGTTAGTTTTTGTTCATATCACAATATATTCTCTGTATATATATTGATTACTGACTGATCTCCTGTGGACACCACTCACCATGACTCTTGACATTTTGTAGAGAATACTGGCAGCTTGAACTCAGTTTGTTCTTTTGCTTACAATTTCCTTTTTATTGTTGCTTCTAAGGAAATTTATACCTATGTGTATGAAAACTTTGTAGTTCTTTCGAGATGCTTCTGCTGAACAATCCTGTGGGCCATGTATGTCGCTAAAGCCTTTCTTCAACTGGTGGGTCTTGATTTCTTGACAAACATTTATTGTGGAATTTGGCACAACAATGTTTTGTAACAAAGAATTTCCTATAACAAGGAATGCATTTTTTTTGCTGTGTTTCTCTTTACTGAGATGTTTTGAATTCTTTTTACTGTATGTTACACAGCTCAGCTGTATTGCAAAGATCTGTACCCTCAAATACCTTGAGGGCAGTAGTGTTGCCTCCCACCCCCGTTCCATCCAGCCCTTCACTTCACCCTTGCAGATGATTGTGGAATAGTGAATAACAAATTGGATTGGGTGCAGACTTTACTAAATTTCTTGGATGAAAGAATGATTATAACTAGGTTACTACACTTGTTGGGGAACACTTTGAGTGAAGTAGCAATGTTACAAAAAGCAGTTCACCATGCAAATAACTGGTGATTAGGTCCTGAGCTGTTTCTACCATAACAGTTCCTAGCCACCAAAACTACAGCATGGCTGAACAGTTGATTTGCAGCACATAGGTGAGCTTACAGAATGAAGATTTTCGTTATTTCACCACTTGTGAACTGATGTAATCTTGCTTCATCTGTGTTCATTCCATACTTGGTGTGATTCACAAAAGTGAGTATAGATTGGAGGTAAAATGACGGCTGTGTAGTGCTGGAATGGGAACAGGGAGGGGACTGGTTGGGTGAGGACAGTGACTAATGAAGGTTGAGGCCAGGAGGATTACGGGAACATAGGATGTATTGCAGGGAAAGTTACCAACCACACAATTCAGAAAAGCTGGTGTTGTTGGGAAGGATCCATATGACACAGGCTGTGAAGCAGTCATTGAGATGACAAATATCTTGTTTGGAAGAGTGTTCAGCAACAGGGTGGTCTACTTGTTTTATGGCCACAGTTTTTCGGTGGCCATTCATGTTGACAGACAGCTTGTTGGTTGTCATGCCTACATATAATGCAGCACAGGGGTTGCAGCTTAGCTTGTAAATCACATGACTGGCTTCACAGGTAGCCCTGCCTTTGATGGGATAGGTGATGTTAGTGACCGGACTGGAGTAGGTGGTGGTAAGAGGATGTATGGGACAGGTCTTGCATGTAGGTCTATTACAGGGGTATGAGCCATGAGGTAAGGGATTAGGAGCAGGGTCTGTGTAAGGATGGACGAGTATATTTTGTCTGTGGGCGGTGGAATATCGTGGTAGGAAGGGTAGGAAGGATAGTGGGTAGGGTATTTCTCATTTCAGGGAACAGCGAGAGGTAATCGAAACCCTGGTGGTGAATATAATTCAGCTGCTCATACCCCTCTAATAGACCTAGATGCAAGACCTGTCCCATACATCCTCCTACCACAACCTACTCCAGTCCGGTCACTAACATCACCTATCCCATCAAAGGCAGGGCTACCTGTGAAACCGGTCATGTGATTTACAAGCTAAGCTGCAACCACTGTGCTGCATTTTATGTAGGGATGTCAACCAACAAACTGTCTGCCCACATGAATGGCCATCGACAAACTGTGGCCAAACAACAAGTGGACCACCCTGTAGCTGAACATGCTGCCAAACATGATATCCCTCATCTCAAAGACTGCTTCACAGCCTGTGTCATATGGATCCTTCCCACCAACACCAGCTTTTCTTAACTGTGCAGGTGGGAACTTTCCCTGCAATACATCCTATGTTCCCGTTACCCTCCTGGCCTCAAACTTCATTAGTCACTGTCCTCACCCATTCAGCCCCCTCCCTGTTCTCATTCCAGCACTACACAGCCGTCATTTCACTGTCACACCCAATCTTTTAATTTCTTTTTATTTCTCTCCTTTATGCTACTTAGCCCCTCACCCCCTCCGCACCTTCTCTCCTGCCCTCTGTCTAAACTGCAACACATCACAGTCTGCCACTCCCACCATACTATCCCTCCCCCTCCCCACCCCAGCCTCCCCTTACCTCCACCCAGTCACCACTCCCATCATGCACTGGTGCTGCTCCTCGCAGTGTGGTTTCAGTTCTCTGCAGACGTGTATGCAAGTTGTGTTTGCATGAGTATGTGAGTGTGTGTGTGTGTATGTGTGTCTACTGCTGACAAAGGCCTTAGTGTCCGAAAGCTATAATTGTGTAAATCTTTTTGTTGTGCCTATCGCGACTCAGCATCTCTGCTATATGGTGAGTAGCTGCTTTCCTTCTCTGGTATTGTTACATTCCATCCTGGATTTTCCATTGTTAGAAGTTTGCCTCATGTGGATGATTCAGACTAAGACACAATTACGTTATGTATAACTGTTCCTGGGCAGGGCAGAAGCAGCTGAATAATTGAAAGAAGTGTTGTTGCCACACCCTTATTTTCAGAACATGGGCATTCATTTAGTTTAGTATCACTGTTTCCTTAGAAAATATGAAGTAAATTGTTACAAGCAATGAAAGCCAAGGATCATGACCAGAATGGATTTACAAGATATCAGATTGCTCATTAACGGTAGAAACAGTGACATTGTGGGCAAGGCATTCTGTCTCCCAGCTACCATCATGGAGCAGCTCACGTAATCTGACACAATCTATGTTGTATTGGCCAGAAAAGACCATACATTTGTTACCAACCCATTACCTATCCTTCCAAAATAAGACCCTAAACCCAGACTTATATTCGTTAAATGAATTCAAAACACAAAAAAATCCTTCAGTAGATAGAACAACATTACAAAAGAGAACTCCACAGCATCATGACTATAAGTGTACAGACTTAGAGTGCTGTATTAGTTTGCTTGGCTTATGGCAGGTGCAGTCTGCACTAAATACAAGACCTGTACACCCTTCAAACTGCCAGTATGTAACATACTTTCTGACTGGTTTATCAGTAAAAGTAATAATTATGTAAGCCGACAGACACACAAACGAACACAAACATACACACAAAATTCAAGCTTTCGCAACAAACTGTTGCCTCATCAGGAAAGAGGGAAGGAGAGGGAAAGACGAAAGGATGTGGGTTTTGGGAGAGGGTAAGGAGTCATTCCAGTCCCGGGAGCGGAAAGACTTACCTTAGGGGGAAAAAAGGACGGGTACACACTCGCACACACACACACATATCCATCCACACATATACAGACACAAGCAGACATATTTAAAGACCAAGAGAAATAAGACGACAGGAAAGATTTCGAAATGCAAAGGCGACAATAACAAACGTAATTGTTGGGTTCAAATTAATGATATGGTTATAATAGAAGGAAACATTCCACGAAGGAAAAATATATCTAAAAACAAAGATGATGTGACTTACCAAATGAAAGTGCTGGCAGGTCGACAGACACACAAACGAACACAAACATACACACAAAATTCAAGCTTTCGCAACAAACTGTTGCCTCATCAGGAAAGAGGGAAGGAGAGGGAAAGACAAAAGGATGTGGGTTTTAAGGGAGAGGGTAAGGAGTCATTCCAGTCCCGGGAGCGGAAAGACTTACCTTAGGGGGAAAAAAGGACGGGTACACACTCGCACACACACACACATATCCATCCACACATATACAGACACAAGCAGACATATTTAAGCAGACATGGTCTTTAAATATGTCTGCTTGTGTCTGTATATGTGTGGATGGATATGTGTGTGTGTGTGCGAGTGTGTACCCATCCTTTTTTCCCCCTAAGGTAAGTCTTTCCGCTCCCGGGACTGGAATGACTCCTTACCCTCTCCCTTAAAACCCACATCCTTTCGTCTTTCCCTCTCCTTCCCTCTTTCCTGATGAGGCAACAGTTTGTTGCGAAAGCTTGAATTTTGTGTGTATGTTTGTGTTCGTTTGTGTGTCTGTCGACCTGCCAGCACTTTCATTTGGTAAGTCACATCATCTTTGTTTTTAGATATATTTTTCCTTCGTGGAATGTTTCCTTCTATTATAACCATAATAATTATGTAAATTAGAGTTAGAATAATAGGTAACCTGTTATATGAGAAAAAGTAAGCGAGCTTGTGAACTCTAGGCTGCTTTGGAATGGTGCATAAAAAATTAGTTTAAAGGAGAAGCATTTATGTATAAAATGTGGAATTATGGTACTGATCACACACACTCACAAATTACTGTGTTGAGTAGATGACCCTTTCTTCAGTTTCTGCTATTGCAGTGTACTGCCATTTCAATTTTTGACTCTTATCACAGCCTGATGTCTATGTAACTGATGTCTCCCCACCTGTTAGGCACAGGCTGTGACAAGGATGTAGTTATGTAAACCCCATTAATAAACTTCCTGTAGAGATGGTTCTGAATAGAGCAGATCCAGAAAGGTGTCAAGGGGGTCATGTCCCATCAACCAAAACAATATTTTTGTAAAAGCTTTTATAATACCTTAAAGTTTTCTGAGCTAAGCTTTGTGAACTGCAGCATGTGAATGAATTCATCCCTGTAACCCTGTCCTTATGGACCACGAGGCCAATGTTGCCAAGTGGTACTTGGCAAACTAATTTGTAGCCAGCACTACAAGTTGTTAAAGTGTGGTGTAGTTACGGCCCTTATTGCTCATAATAGAGAAGTACAGACTGTGTGCAGTGGAGCTGCAAAAAGAATGGCCAGCAAATGATTTGCCTTGTTTATAGAAGTTCTTGGTTTCTGAAAAGTAAATTGAGTTATGTAAAAAATTTTTGGTAACCTATAAGCAGATAAAAAGATGTGGGAAATTTATCACAGATAAACTTTATCAAACAGAGGAGACAGCAGTGGACTAGAAGAATTTATGAAGAGATATTTATACGGAAATTTGTTTGAAACAAAGTGAAAACCCTGACTGTGATGGCGTTATTTCCAAAAAAGACTAAGCTATTCTGAGGAGTACAAAGATGGTGCTAACAAGAGTCATAAAAAGAAAATATCCTTCCAGGCACTACAAACTACAGTGGTTCCTCACTGTGTTTTACAGTCATACTTTTAAATCATTCATTGTTCACTTATATGACCTGAACAACGTCATACTCACAGACTCTGAAATGGGTGCACATAGAAATAGATGTCAAAGGCATCTGGTCGTCAATAAGAAGATCGCTGCATGGCGATAAATAGCATTCAAAAAATTTTGATAATACACAGACCACATCTGCAGTAATATATTAATGATAAAACTTTGTGTTAAATCATTTAGTATGTGTTAATGTGGACAAACTGAGTTTTTGCAGAAAAACACAGATTCAAACAATGATATCTGCTATGGTACAGGATGCTATGTTAAAACAAAACATTTATCTCTCCCACCATCAAAACTAAAACACTGTTGTCATTTCCTGTACAAATCAGCTGTTCCACCATCTTGCTCATGACAGGTGTTACCAACGAACAGTTCAAGGTAACTGTGGATGTCACTATAATGTTTTTCAGAAAAGGTTAAGCAAATCCACACTTTCCTTATGTGCAACTGAAGAGTGACACCAGGTTACAGACATACCACACAACCTACTAATACTTCACCTGGCCAATATAGGTGAAAGAGTGAACCTACTCTAAGAAATTTGAATCTAATCTCACAAATGTGCATCCTCAAATGACATTTTGTTGGATAACTCTGGTCATTTAGAATGTTTCCATGAAACTTCCATGATTTACTTATACAACCACAGCCCAAATACTGATAATGAATAAAATACCATATATCTCATCCAATCAGTTTTCCTGTCATTATTCATTATAAAAATCAATTCAGCAGGCCATATATTTGACCTACAATTTTTAAGTTTAATTTTAAAATTAAAAGTATTTAATATATAAGCCAAAAGACAGCAGCAGTAATTTCAGTATTTATTAGGAAGATGTACTTTGTTTATATCAAAAAATTATATCTATTGTCACTTTTATCAGTTGGCAACATGGCAATGCTCCTGTGTTTATGCATCATACAAATAAAATGTGTTGTGCCATAGTTTTAATGGAGAAATTAGGGGCAACAATATGCAGAACAGATAGTAAGTGCATCTAAAGAGTAATGTACTGTAGACATACAGCTCTTGAAATATAATAGATAAACAAATTTGTTATTTTGAATGGGGCAGCTGCAGCACCCAAATTGAAGTTAATTTCTGTAATGATGTGCCAACTGATGATTTAAGTATGTATTACACCAGTTGAAGATGGGTTAAATTCTGAAATGTATGTTGGTACAAATAAAAGGTCATACAAAGTGGCTGCTTACTACATTGTTTAAAGCAATAAAGAAATTTGTTTGGTTTAAGGCTATGCACTATCTTCATTGTTTTCAACACTGATCTCTGAAATTTACCTATCTAAAGAAAGAACTGGAATGGATATATGCTAGAAGGCCTACGGTACATCAAAAAAACAATATCTTCAGGCTATCCAGTGAAGATCACTTCTGGGAAATGTTCCAAGTAGACTGATGCCTGAACACACAAATATGCACCGTGAGCTGTTTGCAAAACTGTCTCCTGATATTCTGAACAAAATGGCTACTTGTGTTCTCAGTAGTAGACACAGACCTTCTAGCTTGCCCCAGCCTGGACTTCAATCTACTCGATTCTCATGACCCTAATCAGTAGAATCTCTCAGTCCAGTCTCCCCCACCCGAGCATGCACCTGTGCTTGCTCTCTCTCTCTCTCTCTCTCTCTCTCTCTTTCTCCTTCTCCTTCTCTTTCTCTTTCTCTCTGTTCAGAAGCTAGGCACAATTTCAATTTCTTACTTTTGACAATCAAAGTAATAGACAACTGGAAATGTGACAACATTTAAAAAGTAACAGGAGTGCCAGTTTTTGTTTGTGCACAGTAACAAAATTTGATACAGAATGAAATTGGAACACATTTCTCGTGGATGAGTACTGCTTACTTTTGAACTCTAAATGGGCTGCAAAATTAATTGAGTCAAAGGAGCAGTCAGATGACACCTGATGAATCTGGTGTATTGCTAGGATCATAAGAGGTTTACAGTTTTCTTTTAGCACATCTCTCATCTAATTGACAAAGTACTTTAGGAGCACAGATTTCAACTTTTCTGAATGACAGCAGTGACAGCCCATTGGTACTTGGCATTAGAAACTGATTTTTCAGCTCTTGCTGTGTCAAGTGCAACTTTATAACTTCCGAGTTGATAAAAGAATGCATTAATGGTGCTGCCAATGTTCTGCGTCCACTGAATGCAAATTGGTTTGGAATAATCAGTCCTTCTTGGCATGAGAGAGCAGTACATGCCAGAGAAGTATGTGAGGTTAGTGAAAGAAAAGTACAGAGGAGCAATGATGCAGATGAGAAGTAGTGTGGGCATGACAAAGGAGTTTCCAGTAAAAGTAGGGTAACATCAATGATCTGTGCCTAGTCCCTATCTATTTGACCTGATTATGGATGAGCTGGTGAAAGATGTGAAGAAGGGGGAGCCATGGAATATGAAAGTTTGCAGATGATGTGGTTCTTTGTGAGCAGAGCATTGACAGACTTGAGGAAAAGCTGGAGGATTGGAGGAAGGCACTAGAAGAAAGAGGGATGAATATTAGCAGGAGAAAGTCAGAATATTTAGCACTGAAGGATGTCCAGATGAGGTCTTGCAATATCCAGGATGATGAGCTGATATCGGTCTGCAAATTTAAATACCTGGGATCGTACATACAGAGCGACAGAGGACTGGAAAGTGAGATACAACACCAAATAAATTGTGGTTGGAACAACTGGAGGAAAAAGAGTGGAGTGTTGTGTGACAAGAAGGTGAGCATTGGGTTGACAGGGAAAGTGTACTAGTCAGTGGTAAGGCCTGTTATGATATACAGGGCAGAGACATGGCCAATCACAGTAGCCCAGGTAAGGAAGATGGGAGAGGAAGAAATGAAGATGCTGAGGTGGATGTGTGGGGTAACAAGGAAGAACAGGATTTGAAATGAATTTGTTAGAGGAGCTGTGAAAGTGGGACCCATGGGGAAAAAGATACAAGAGAGCAGACTAATGAGGTACGGGCACTACAGAGAAAAGGGGAAGAGTATATCAGAAACAGAGTTGAAGATATAAAGATTGAACGTGCAAGAAGGAGAGGAAGACTGAAGATGAGGTGGAAGGTTTAAGATATCTGGGGACCTAAGGGGGAAAGGATGGAAGAAGGAAGAGGCAATGGATAGAGTACTATGGAGGAGAAGGATCCAGAAGACCAACGCCAACCCTATGTGACGTGGGACAAGGCAACGATGAAGAAGAAGAAGAAAGAGAAGAAGAAGAAGAAGAAAGAGAAATATAAGAAGAGAATGTACAACATCTTCAGGTCTGCAATAAAATTCCTTCATGCATCTGAAGTCTTGTCCTTCATGACATTAGATCCACATTCCAACATTCAGGTTGCTACAATCATGGGTTGTATAAGCAACCAGTTTATCAAAATTACTACACAGTTAAGACTAGTCAGTTGCTTCAGAGTATCATCAAAGCTGTCAAACAATCTATAATGTTTGACGTAGCTGTGACTTATAATATAGTGTAAAAATATTAAATAAAACATTTTCTGAATCCAGCAGGTAACAGCAAGAGCATGTAGGTTTCCTTGAACACACATCTGTTGAAATCTTACTGGAGCGAGTACACTGACAGAGGCATTTTATAATGTAATATTTTGAAAATTAGAAAGTTTCTCTATCTTGCCATTTGTTAATACCAAAAGACTGACTTAACAGTAACACACCAGGTTACCAAAATGCACTTTAGTGTAAGTAGATGACAAAGCAGAAAGGATGGCATCATGCATATCTTCATGACTAGTAGTTCAGCCCTTGAAGTATCTTCTATACAAGGACACTATTGAAGTTGTTCAATATATCAAAGATGCCATTGACTCCAGACCTCCAAACGATAAATCAATATTACAATAGAGGAGAATACTAGAAAAGAGATCGTTGGAAATGTTCAACTAATCTGGTTAGTGACGACAGACTGTTGCTTTCAAAAAATGTTTCATACGGCAATAAAATCTTTCTTTGACCTCGTTGAAAGCCAAAAGTACCATGAATGCCAATTATAGATGAAGTTACATGTTAAATCAACATTATGTGTCAGCAAAATCAGGAAATAATGTTTATAATAACTCTATGCTGTTTGGTTTAAGTATCTTACCAACTAGCATAAGGAGATGCACTCTGTTCCTACTTGACACCTCAACATTAGCAACATATATCCTATTCTTGTATCATTCTGCTACATCAATTGCTCAGCTACCACACACAAATGCTACAGGTGGCATGTACAATGACACTGTTATGCCTGACCTTTTGGGCTATTCAAATAATTTGGTCAAAGCTGTTCATGAGATACCTGCAATTAATACTGCTGCAAAGATCTTAGTACGGAAGTATGATACAGAAATACTGACCACTAATTTCTATCCAGAGCATACACATCTGCCCAACACCATGTCATGTATCTCTTCCATACACTTCAGTCACGGTTCAATCCAGGAACTGCCACAACATGAGGTCCAAATGATTGGAAAAGAGCACAAGTAGTTCCAGTTTTCAAGAAGGGTCGTCAAGCTGATGCGCAAAACTATAGGCCTATATCTCTGACATCAACCTGTTGTAGAATTTTAGAACATGTTTTTTGCTCAGGTATCATGTCATTTCTGGAAACCCAGAATCTACTCTGTAGGAATCAACATGGATTCCGGAAACAGCGATCATGTGAGACCTAACTCGCTTTATTTGTTCATGACACCCAGAAAATATTAGATACAAGCTCCCAGGTAGATGCCGTTTTCCATTACTTCAGACTGGTCAGATACAGGCTCCCAGGTAGATACCATTTTCCTTGACTTCTGGAAGGCATTCGATACAGTTCCACACTGTTGCCTGATAAACAAAGTAAGAGCCTACGGAATATCAGACCAGTTGTGTGGCTGGATTGAAGAGTTTTTATCAAACAGGACGCAGCATGTTGTTCTCAATGGAGAGACATCTACAGACACTAAAGTAACTTCTCGCATACCACAGGGGAGTGTTATGGGACCACTGCTTTTCACAATATATATAAATGACCTAGTAGATAGTTTCGGAAGTTCCATGCGGCTTTTTGTTGATGATGCTGTAGTATACAGGGAGTGGCAACTGACCCTTAACACAGACAAATGTAATGTATTGCGAGTACATAGAAAGAAAGATCCTTTATTGTATGATTATATGATAGCAGGACAAACACTGCTAACAGTTACTTCTGTAAAATATCTGGGAGTATTCGCATGGAACAATTTGAAGTGGAATGACCATATAAAATTAATTGTTGGTAAAGTGAGTGCCAGGTTGAGATTCATTGGGAGAGTCCTTAGAAAATGTAATCCATCAACATAGGAGGTAGCTTACAAAACACTCGTTCAAACTACACTTGATTATTGCTCATCAGTGTGGGCCATACCAGGGCGGGTTGACAGAGGAGATAGAGAAGATCCAACAAAGACCAGTGCATTTCATCACAGGGTTATTCGGTAAGCATGATAGCATTACGGAGATGTTTAACAAACTCAAGTGGCAGACTCTGCAAGAGAGGCGCTCTGCATTGCGGTGTAGCTTGCTGTCCAGGTTTCGTGAGGGTGCATTTCTGGATGAGGTATCAAATATATTGCTTCCCCCTACTTATACATCCTGAGAAGATCACAAATGTAAAATTAGAGAGATTCGAGTGCACATGGAGGCTTTCCGGCAGTCATTCTTCTCGCGAACCATACATGACTGGAACAGGAAAGGGAGGTAATGACAGTGGCACGTGAAGTGCCCTCTGCCACACACCATTGGGTGGCTTGCAGAGTATAAATGTAGATGTAGGTCATGGTAAGTTACCTGAGCTGGTTGGTTACATACACAAATCTGGATGCTTTGCCATCACATTTTGATTTTACGACTTGACTGACTCACCTCCATTCTTATGTTGGTTTAGATTAGACAACAACCTCACTTCAGCAGAATTCCATGCACACTATGTCTGAATATCACATTGGCCCCAGTAGCAGAGAGGAGGTGATACACTTTACAATACAAAGAAAGGGATTCTGGCCATCTCTCACTACTCCTGTGGAGACACCATCAATACTAACATTGTTCAGGGTGCATACTCTTGCTTTACAAGTTCGTGAATCATCTCAATTATGAACCGTGAATCAATGCCAGGATTAACTCCTGTCTCAAATACTGATTTTGCATGTTCAAAATGTTTCCAAAGTCTGGCACAAGGGGAGTGTGGCAGAAGCCAGACATTTTCTGCATGTGAGATAAACACCCATTGTAAAATTTGAAGAGCTTTACTGTTGGTGTTTAATGAGTTAAATCTGATACAAAATTCTTTTACATATGAAAAATATTGAACACTGAAATGATATTGACCAATGGATAGCCATCTGATACATGTAAATCTTCATAGCAGAGCGCTGTCAGTATTCTAGCAGAAGTGCTGTGCCGCGAATGAATATTTTGGCACAGTCCAGTAAAAATTCAGACATCTTCCCTGGCAACTCAGGAAGCAGAGGAAAGCAGGCCAAGCTGCAGTAATGGAGTGACGTTTTGTTTTGGGAAGACAGTTGATATTCTAATTATGTCCAGATTATGGAACAGATTGCTGCATACCATATGAGCTGGGCTGTCTGAGAAGCCTATGGAGCAAAATATCTTAGGAGGGAGGTGCTGTCATTCTGTTGACCATATACAATTAAGCAAGAAAGTGTAACTCAGATGAAACAGCAGTATGCTGATGCTACGAAATACAGCAGCGAGAACGACTGGAAAGTAAAGTTGGGTCGTCATGGAGCGTTCAGGAAAGCTGAGCAGGTGGACAAAGCAGACCAGATGCATGACGAACACATAGCAGCCTCCCATAAGAACTACTCATTTCCAGTACAGTTACTCAGTCTGCAGCAGAGCAGGCTGGAGGAGCAGCTGTCTATGTGATTCTGTGGAACAGCAGGACCCATTGTGGAGACTGATGTCGTTTAATGCAAGTTGCATAGTAGTGATGTAGATGTAGATTGATGACATGCTCCAGTAAGTGCTTGTCAGAGGGTTCTTTGAACCATGTTCACATTTTTTCTCTACCGTTCCACTCTCCAGCGGCATGTAGGAAAGACGAACGCTTAAGAGAGTTCAGTTTCCACATGGATATATTTAAGTTATTAGAACTGTAATTTCTCTGTACTTATTTGGTTGACACCCATGTGTTTCCACATTTCTACATAAATCTCCCTTCAATGAAAAAAGTGTTTGTTTTAATGGTTGCCATGACAATTATCATATCAGTGATTTTCTCTCCGCCTCACCTCCCCCCCACCACCCATTTCACGATATTACAAAATGAATTGTCCTTCTTTAAACTTTTTCACTGTACTCAATTAGTCTTATCTGATAAGGATCCCATAAATCACAAGAATACGCTGGTGTCTACTAAATGTTCTAGCAATAAAATGCAGTCTTTGGCTTGGCTTCTAAACAACATTATCATTTCAATTTAAGTTGTTTGTAACTCAAAAGCCTACATATCTAGTAGAACAGACTACCTTTTATATTTATGTGGTTTCCTATGTAGTTGAAATTTAACAGTTTTATTTTAGTACTCATGTGAATGACCCCACACTTTTTATTCATTTATCTATTTTCTTTCTTTCTTTTTTTTTTTTTTTTTTTGGGGGGGGGGGGTCACATTGTCATTCTTCACACCATACAGATATTTAGATTAAATAATTTTGCAATTGATTTTAATACTGTGATGCCTTCCTTGGATGGCAAATATCAGTATCATCTCCAAACAATTTTAAGAGGAGTGCTCCTAAGCCATTTATATAGCTTGCCTCGAGTGAGAGAATGGCCCATTATCCATGGGATATGTGCAGGTGGTGGCAATGCTCTTCCTTCCCATTGCCCCATAAAGTCTTAGGCAGGCTGACGGACAAAGCTGCTTGGGACCAGTGGGTGTCTACTGCATTTTGCAGAGCTCTGTAGTCTTCTAAGAACCAAGCTTCAATAATTCAGAATAAGTTTTAATTTCTTCCTGTTACTAGATAGAATTGATAAGACTAGGAGATACATGTATTTAATTCAGATGTTTACCACATTTCTTTGTATGAGCTATGACTGTCGAGTCCAAACACTACATTGGTTGTGTAATTCAATACGTACCTCAGCTAAAATGATCTAACAGTGTTTCCATGTTCACTAACCTCACTGATACATGGAATATAAGTGACCAGTCAATTTTCTAAGAGATCATCGCTCATTTGAAACATGTCCAGTGAGAAGCATCTTACTGCCTCATTTGTGAATTTTATGTAGATTCATTTTACGCGAAGCAAATATGCAGATATTTTCGCAAAGTTTCCAGTGATACCATTCAGGACTATGTAGGTCCAATATTTTAGATTTTATCATCTGTCGAGTGATAATGGACAAAAGCAGAATAAATTTCTTTGTGTCCATACATCAGCACCAGCAATGTGACCAGCGTACATTTTGAAACCTTTATATTGTGATTATGGACTGCTTAGTAGACCATTGTTCAGTTCTTTCTTGAAAGAGCAGAATGCAAAGTTAATCAGAGCTCAATCAGTAAGGAATTCATTTTGTGTTTAGAAAGTTTGGAAGGTTCTTCAATAATTATTATAAACCAGAATATAGGTGAAAAATTTTTCTATAACTTATACTCCCGCTATTCCTAATTCTTGTCACATATATGATGTAAGAAGCTGTTGTAATCATGAAAATGGTAAGTTTGTTTTGTTATGGGAAGGTCACTTATTAAATTAGCAATTTCCCATTGCTCATGACATTAACTTTGAGATCAACTCACATGGCATTCATGTTGGATAATGTGATACTGATGCAAGTATCTGTCATGTGACAATAATTCATTGTCTATTAATTCTCAGAGCACGAGTGACAGAACAGCATTCGGGCATCTCAAGTGTGCACGTGACAACTGGATGTAACTTAGTGTTGCAGACTTGATTGATTAACTTGTGTGTTTTTGGCATTCAGTAACAAACTAGATTCGAGGTTAAAAGCCATGATCCGTCATACCGAATGGGAGGGGTAGGCACCAAAGTGTACAAACCTGCGCAGTATAAATGAAAGATAAGACATGAAGGTAGGTAATATTTCACATACTAAGCCTGCACAGAATATACCCAGTAACTGAGGCACACTTTCAAAGAGTCGGCTGCATAGGACTGACAGGTCTGGTGCCATTACACAGCCGGAGCTGATGCTGCTGCCACTCGCCTCAGACAGCGTGTACTGGGTGGGTGCTTCCTGCCACTGTGCTGGAGTGTAGAAAAGTCAACCATTGCACTTTATCAAAAATAACAGTTTTGTGTCTTAATACTGTTTCACTAATGCCCATGGGTGTCAGATGAGAATCCACTCACCACAACTGGTGTGATGGTTGGACAGCCTCCTGAAACCAGCCAGCCCTCTGAGCCCACCCAATGTAATGTCCAGCCCCACGGACAGTACACCTGGTAAAAGAAGTCCTTTGGCATCAGAAGCAACTTCTGCCCCACCTCGCAGCCCAGCACTATGCTTTTGTGAGTGATTCTTGGTTTTGGCTATGTTTTCTGTGTTACAAGCACAATTAGCCTGTAGGATGTTCACATCAGCTTAAAAATGTCTTAATGCTATCGGCATTCAGTTAGGTGTCAATGCTGCAGTTAGTTTGCATACTGGTTGTGTTGCACAATGACAGTGCCAGTTAGACTGTACCATGGCCTGACAAGATTCAGATCACTGCTGCACTCTGTAGCCGAAGCTTCTGTGAGTACTACACATAAGTTTTAATGTTAGTCAGTTCCTGCTTGTTTGTATACTGTGGTGATAGAGCATATTTTCCATATTATCAAATGGAGGTTGCACAAACAACGGAAATGTGAATATCACCAAAACACCAAGTGATCATATTTTTTTAAGGTGTGAGTAGCATGGCTATATCTTTCAGCAACTCTGCAATGGAGCAGTAATAAAGCATGTGCAAAGGAGCAGTAATATCACAGGAGCCCATTGACATTTTGATAGCCATTAATGAGTGTTGGCAAGCTGAGAAGGTACAGGGAAAAGCCTCACTGAATATCATTAGCTGGAACAGGATTTATAGGCATGATAATTTGGTGCCTCTTTGTTTTGGATAAATTCACTGACAATGTATCAGTATTTATTCATGATTTGAAAGCTGCCCCTAACTAACCATATACAATCATATCTCATCAGGCCGGTTTGCAAATTTAAGGTGGAATGGTAACTCAAAGATACACATAATGTACCTTGAGAGATAGATTAAGGAACAGGCATCTGAACAGATTATTAAAAGGCTTTACCAACTGTATTGCAAACAGTTGAGTTGGACACTTTGTAGAGAATAGCTCAATGGTTTATCACAGAAATGGAATCAATCAGTAGATGCATTTTCAGACATAATTACGAAGGTCAATACACAATCCTAAGTATTAAGGTAAAACACCGAAACTGATAAGATTTATTCTGGTGGAGGCTAGACCCTGGGTGTACTTTTTACGAGCATTTCCAGGCAATATGTCGCGACTACATGATATAGGTTGTGTGGAGTAAGAGACAATGATGTGGTGTCATTGGGATCAACAGGGCTCAGTTTCATTGTTGGTGTATAAAATTTTCAGGACCAGATGGAAGTACTGCCACTCATTGCTGATGGGTACTGTGTTGCCCCATATCCAGAAAATACAGATTAAGGACAACAGTCCAGCTGCGAACGACCACTGCTAGTGTGGCATTGTCACAAGTTTCAAGTATAATGCAGGTGGTATCAAATACACTGCAGATGTGTCCACTGAAGTTCAGTTTGCACGGTATTTTACCAACAGATACAGAATTGATAGGTCACCAAGACTATCAAGTGAGATGATGAGTGCTGTGGAGCTGTTGGAATCCACTAAAGAGATGAATACATTGTATATTTTCTGTGTGGTAATATAGCAAGCATAATAGAATAGGTCGAGCTTGTATAGTCCCGAGGTGTGTGGATAACTTCAGTTCAGATGAGGTCTGTCTGCCAGGGAATTAAACTTGGACATCCTGCGGGATGATGATTAGGTATGTCAAGGGGAGACAGTCTCATGCAGACTGTCAATCCATCTACATCACATGAAAAGGTGATTCACTTTGTGCAGACAGACAGAACAGTGGTCAAAACTTCACTGTGATGATTCAGAGTTTTTTAAATTTTGGTGGACCATTACCAGCGACAACAGCTATGTAATGTATGATACCAGTGGGTAGTGATGGACAAATTCATGGGAAACCATACAGAATCCTGAAAGATCTACAGCCAATAATGTAAGAATTGCTCAAGCAATAGGTTGCTTATGGGACTATTGAAGGTAGTGGTAATCTGCATGGTGCACCTGTTTTAATTGTTTCCCAAAAAGTCATCAATTGGAGCAAGGAAGTATAGCTTTTGATTATACGGGAGACCCTGGCCATCATCTGTGGTTTAATGTACTTACATTGTTACCGGCATGGAAGAAATTATTAAGATGTGACAGACCATGCAGCATTGAAGTGGGTTCCAGGATTAAAACACTCTTCAACTAGATAACCACCAGTAAGCAGAAAGGCTGGAGTACTGTGAGCAATGAATAAGAGCACTACAGAGTGAAAGAAGGAACTTCTGCTAACACTGACAGCCAAATTTAGGGAGCAACCACAGTCTGTGACACACAGAGGCTTGTTGCGCAGAATGACTGTGGACCATGCATGGTGGTACCTGCAGCTTTCTAGGAAAGCACTAATGCAAGCATATGACAATTTTTCGGCAGGTCATGGAGGTTGAATACCAACTGAGTGATGAGTAACCAAAAACTTTTGGCCAAGGCCCAGGAGCAGGAGCCGGATTTTAGAAATGGTATACTGTGAGCACGACATGCCGATTTCAACCTATTATTCAGACATCAACTGCAAAGGTTGTCAGAAGCATCCAAACAATTTGAAATAGTGTGGATGGCTGTTACCTGATCGTTTATGGAATACCAGGTGCTACTGAAATTTCATGTTGCTGACAATAATAACAGATGAGGCTATCAATTTTATGTCCGATCTGATGAAAAAGTTATCAAATTTGCTAAGCATTCACAACCTTAGGACTAGACCTACACTTTAAATGGAAGAAGGCAGCATTTTCATCTTACAATTGCTGAATTATACATTTTTTGCTGAACACCAACCAAATGACAGAGGTGTGACTCCCATATGCTGTATCAGCTTAGAACTGTAAAAGAACACAGCAATATTGTGCTTTCACCCTGTCATATAGAATAGTATATGGCAGGAAGATGCCTTCATCATTTGAGGTAGTAAAGCCTCTATTTGGGAGAAATGGGGACTCAGCACAATATTTTTAGAAACTTCTTCACTATCTGTAACAGAGGGTGAAGAAAAGCGATGCTCAAGCATCAGGATCACACAGGACAGTGTGTCAGTAACCTGCCTCAGTTGGACAATGGGTTCTGCAGACGATGATGGGTTATGTCATCTCTATGGATCCATTTTCTATGAAGAAAAACCTCTGCTGTTATGCATTGAGCCATGTTATAGGACATTGCGTATTGGCCAGTAGTATGACTATCTTAGTAATGGATATATGCACACTTTTGGAAAGGGGGAAAAATTGACACACATTTCTTTCTGCCAGATGGTTTATTCCAGAGTAACTAGGATGTCGATCATAGTTCTATTGGTTCTATACTTCAATAAGTGAAGAGTAGTAGAATCGCTACAGTATCAGCTGCCTGAAGCAGGAGTATTACTTGCCAGAAAAATGGGAGACCACACTTGCTAGTAATCATTCGAAGTTGAGACTGTTGCTTCTTATATTTAAAAGAAGTCTCAGAATTATCAAACTCTTAAGTATGGGCTGTTACTGGCTCTCAAATTACATGGCAAAGAAAACAATAGATTTGATGTGTACACTATTCGCTTCCATACTTAAGGACTGTTTACAGTCTTCAGTGTCTCCCAATTCCCTCAAAGTTTGCAAAATACTTCCAGTATTCAAATTAGGAGACAGTCCTGATCAGAAGACAGTCCTGATCAGAAGACAGTCCTGATCAGAAGACAGTCCTGATCAGAAGACAGTCCTGATCAGAAGACAGCCCTGACCAGAAGGCAGCCCTGATCAGAAGACAGCCCTGATCAGAAGACAGCCCTGATCAGAAGACAGCCCTGATCAGAAGACAGCCCCGATCAGAAGACAGCCCTGATCAGAAGACAGCCCTGATCAGAAGACAGCCGTGATCAGAAGACAGTCGTGATCAGAAGACAGCTGTGATCAGAAGACAGCTCTGATTAGAAGACAACCCCCTGTTTTCAAGGGCATTCTTGAGAAAAAATAAAGTTTTTTCAGAGGCAAAACAAAGTTCACTGGGTATAGCAGGTCTTAAGAATAATATGTTATTTTGTTTTGCCATATAAATTATCTCTGGTCTATAAGAATAATGTACACTCCTGGAAATGGAAAAAAGAACACATTGACACCGGTGTGTCAGACCCACCATACTTGCTCCGGACACTGCGAGAGGGCTGTACAAGCAATGATCACACGCACGGCACAGCAAACACACCAGGAACCGCGGTGTTGGCTGTCGAATGGCGCTAGCTGCGCAGCATTTGTGCACCGCCGCCGTCAGTGTCAGCCAGTTTGCCGTGGCATACGGAGCTCCATCGCAGTCTTTAACACTCGTAGCATGCCGCGACAGCGTGGACGTGAACCGTTATGTGCAGTTGACGGACTTTGAGCGAGGGCATATAGTGGGCATGCGGGAGGCCGGGTGGACGTACCGCCGAATTGCTCAACACGTGGGGCGTGAGGTCTCCACAGTACATCGATGTTGTCGCCAGTGGTCGGCGGAAGGTGCACGTGCCCGTCGACCTGGGACCGGACCGCAGCGACGCACGGATGCACGCCAAGACCGTAGGATCCTACACAGTGCCGTAGGGGACCGCACTGCCACTTCCCAGCAAATTAGGGACACTGTTGCTCCTGGGGTATTGGCGAGGACCATTCGCAACCGTCTCCATGAAGCTGGGCTACGGTCCCGCACACCGTTAGGCCGTCTTCTGCTCACGCCCCAACATCGTGCAGCCCGTCTCCAGTGGTGTCGCGACAGGCATGAATGGAGGGACGAATGGAGACGTGTCGTCTTCAGCGATGAGAGTCGCTTCTGCCTTGGTGCCAATGATGGTCGTATGCCTGTTTGGCACCGTGCAGGTGAGCGCCACAATCAGGACTGCATACGACCGAGGCACACAGGGCCAACACCCGGCATCATGGTGTGGGGAGCGATCTCCTACACTGGCCGTACACCACTGGTGATTGTCGAGGGGACACTGAATAGTGCACGGTACATCCAAACCGTCATCGAACCCATCGTTCTACCATTCCTAGACCGGCAAGGGAACTTGCTGTTCCAACAGGACAATGCACGTCCGCATGTATCCCGTGCCACCCAACGTGCTCTAGAAGGTGTAAGTCAACTACCCTGGCCAGCAAGATCTCCGGATCTGTCCCCCATTGAGCATGTTTGGGACTGGATGAAGCATCATCTCACGCGGTCTGCACGTCCAGCACGAACGCTGGTCCAACTGAGGTGCCAGGTGGAAATGGCATGGCAAGCCGTTCCACAGGACTACATCCAGCGTCTCTACGATCGTCTCCATGGGAGAATAGCAGCCTGCATTGCTGCGAAAGGTGGATATACACTGTACTAGTGCCGACGTTGTGCATGCTCTGTTGCCTGTGTCTATGTGCCTGTGGTTCTGTCAGTGTGATCATGTGATGTATCTGACCCCAGGAATGTGTAAATAAAGTTTCCCCTTCGTGGGACAATGAATTCACGGTGTTCTTATTTCAATTTCCAGGAGTGTATATGTGTAACACTGTGTATACATGTAACACAATAGCCATTGTTGGTGGTAGCTCGTGACACGAACAATAATAATAATAGCCTTTTCTCACTCCCTACACAGTTTTCGGTTAAGGGGGAAGTGTGTTTCTATGGTAGATCACTTGAATTTAACAATTGCAGCCAATACACAGTTCATTCATGAGCATACAAACATAGCAGCAACTTTTTGTAGAAACGTGTTCACTAGCATTATGAATTAGGCCAAGCTCACACGCATCGATTTTTATTGTAAGTAAAAATATTGTACAATTAAATTATTTTAGAGGAACAAAGGAGAGCAGAGGAATTTCTTTGTCCTACTAAAAGAATTTGATTGTATGATAAATTTCCATATGATAAAAATCGATGCAAGTGCGCTAGGCCTAAATGTCAGTTTGAATCGACATAACTAGACTGAGAAGTCTACCTAGGTAGCACACATCATTCGCCAAAGACGGAAATTTGAGTCATGCCTTTTGGTACATTTTCTTATCGAATATCATTGGTAGCCATTTGGCGGGCATAACTGATCAAGTGATAATTGATCAGTTATCGACCGGGGTTGAAAATTATTTAATTACTAAAATTGCTATTAAAAATGGGGGTTGGTGGTAGAGGGGTGAAAATTTAGGGTTGTGTGTATTTTGTAATGCCACACCATAAAGAAAATAAAAATAAAAAGTTCTGTCCAAAAAACAAGAAAAAATTTTTGGGGTGGACCATCCTTATCACATAGGGGTATGAAAAATAGATTATGAGAGATTCTCAGATGTACTAAATATACATGTAAAATTTCATCAGGTTTGATCGAGTCATTTCAGAGGAGTATGGCACTGTGACACAAGACTTTTATATATAAGGAGGTGGATATTCTGACTAATCAAAATTACAAACTGTTATAGTATATGTCTCAGAAGTTAACATAATACCTATTCTAAATGCATGCCATTTGTTCATTGTTAATAATTTGATAATGTAAGGACAAATAAAACAAACGAAGGAAAAAAGTGTTACATTAATTTTCTGATGGTTTTCCTTTATACATTTTTCACATAGCAACCCTGTCATCTGGGGTACCACTAGTTTTTACTCATCATCATCGCACATCTGTGAAATTTATATCATCGTTATCACATTTGGCTGTTTCTTCGAAATATGTTGCCATTTCCAATGATGTGGTTACCTTGCGCTCTCATAATACAGCTATTTTTATGCATATACGTATAGGATTATGCTTCTATTTTGACATATGTTACAATATGTCTTGCTTCCAAAGATACTGCCAATGAGAGAGTGGTGAGAAGACAATGTTGATCCAGCAACAGAGACATGATTTCATTCCCGTCATATGTCACAGTGACTGTCAACTACATGGCATCACGAAACACTTACGTATGCCTCTGTTCCTCATCTAGACTTTTACTTTCTCCTGCAGAAATGAATACTCTTGTTGAGTTCTTGCAAAATTTTACAGTCATCTCAATTCCGACTACAATCTGATTCAGGCAAACTGCAATTTAAACATGTTATATGTTCCTAAAAAGCTGAAGCACGCAAGATAGATTCCAATGGTTGGCCAATAAAACACTGTTCCTCTTCCAATCCTTCTACAGTGATATCAGCTTAGGTGAAAACTCGATTAGTACAGGCAGGGGAGTAGCGCGTGGCCAGCAAATTACAGTGTTGTGCTTGATCAACTGTTAAACACTGACTTGTGCCCCAGAAGATATTGCAATCATACATAACAGCAGCAGTAGCAACAGCTAATACATAATTAAATATCATGATTCGGTTCAATTCTCAAACTTCCTCTCGGCTTCCATCTTCTGACATCTATTGGTACCAGCTCTACATCACGTCCTGCCACTGTAATTTATTCTTGCAAATGCATTTAATATGATTTATTTAATTTGTTCCGTCATTTTTTGTCAGAATGTTAGCATCACGTTCAACAGCTGATTAAAAACTGGTTACATTTTTATACAGAATTCTAATACATGAACAGCGACTGAGAGACTGTAATGATTTGATAAGTGCATTGCAAATGATAAATTCAATCAAAATATTGATCTGGTTTCAGAATCCAGTAACTTTTTTGAAGGATAAAATTTCTCCTTTATTTCAACATGGTATCCATACATGTATGGAAACTTTTACTCTGAACCTGTTCAAATACAAGAAGAGTTTGTAAATGATACAATATGGCACAGTTTCCTCCCACATTCCACAAAATAGTCAAATTTTATGCAGAGCAACAGATTTTTGTAGTAGCTGTTTCATAGTTTCTCGCATATCACTTACACTAGCAATGTCTGAGTTGTCACATGACTCTTTGCATAGTGTTGATAGTTTATCAAGGCGCTTCGGCATATCACGATATCTTGAGCCTGTTGGAAGTCGAGTTTTATTTGGCCACCTCTGTCCTGAATTCTTCAAAATAAATTTCTGTGTGACCTCAATAGCCAAAGCTTCATTTGTAAATGTAAGACAACCACTATATATCCTGTTAAACAATGGAAAAATGTTGACCTTAGCAGCTATAGCTTTATCAGTGAATATAAGGTGACTCTTTATTTTTCAAAAGATGAAATGGGGAAAAAATCCTTGTCTTATAACTGTCTGAGATATCTCACTTACTTACATACATCCAATTACTTATCTTATATGAAATGAGCAAAGCATTTGTCTACATTCCCTTTGACATCCTGACAACAGAACTAGAATTTTATGAGGTATGTAATCCAGAATTAGCAGTAATAGCTTCATATCTTTATTTTCAACTGTGACATACTATGTTGTATTATAAACACACCCCTTTATGTGGTGTTCAACAGGGCACATTACTTGGACCATTCTTCTTCATCGTCACTATCAAGACATTCCTCTCTACATAAATCATACGCTATGTGATGACACAACACTGGTCGCCTCACTTCAGAAGATCTCAGCCTTGCATAACAGTAAACAGGAAACACCCAAATCTGCCCTCCACTGGTTCTCAGCAAATAAATTATACTCTGTAATCCAGAGAAAACAAAACAGCTTATTTTATGATTGCTCAAGGACATAGAAAACAGATCAGTGAAAGTGTTAGGAATGCATATTGATTCCAAACTTAACTGTGAAGAACATGTTAGTCAGGTATGAAAAAGATTTCTAGGATCTCCTACTTGCTTTGGAAACTTACAGACATGATTAGTATTGACTTCCTGAGACTAATATACTTTGGACTGTTGCCATCACATATTACTTATGGCCTCCTCGTTTGATAAGACACCCTCCTACACTGCCAAAATTCTCAGAATACAGGAAAGATTGTAATGCATAATGTGTAAAACAAGTCCCAGAGAGCACTGTCATCCTCTCTTTACCAGTCTCAGACTATTGACTGTTGTAAATGTAAATATGTACACATATATCTGTTTACTACATGTAAACATAAAATTCTGCTAGGGTAGAAATTCGTACTACAACAATAGAATGAAGGTGGATGATGATGTACCAAGATACAGATTAACACCACCGTGTGTCTAGCACAAGGTGAATATTTTAAAACTCTTCAATTAATAACACAAAGTGCTCGGGGCATGCCGTTACAAATTTTTAAAGAAAGACTGCACAATTGGTTATAGGACAACCCATTTCTCTGTTTGCAATATTTCATGATCTGAGTAGTGCTGAGATCGTTCTGTAAAATCGACTATATCCACTGTTTATTTTGTTAACCGATAGGCCCTCATAAACAGAATAATGTACAATGGTTATTAGCATGCAAGATAACAGCTAATTGCACAGTCAGCACACAATTAATAATTCTTTAATCACTACATCAGTATATTTTGTATTTGTTAGCTTGGTACATTAATTGTGCTCACCAGGTTAGAAATTGTAATGTGGAATGAACACTATGTTTACTGCCTTACCATGTACAGTATTTACAAATTCCTTGTATGTCAACCCTCTCTATTTACTGCAAATAGCTTCAGAAAATTTTATTGTGATCTGTACAAAAAAACAAATTCTAGCTGAATGACCATTGGCGATAAACATTCTTGACAGTCAGTTACCTGATATCCCACTTTGGACACAATAACAGTTTCAGAAAATTATAGTTCAAATTGGGGATGGGTATGGCAAAAAACCAAATCACAGTGAACTCTGCTGGCTTGGCTGCAGAAATGTCCTGAAAAGTTTTTTTGTCTAGAGAATCCCAATAAATCAGTTTTTAAAGCTCAAAAGAAGGCAACACCTCAAAACAGAATATCCATAGTGGGCTGCCGACCTTGGTTTGCCTTGGATATTACAGGACATTTGATTGCTTTGCACACTAGCCTGCTAGGTGAAAATAAATTAATCTGTGAAATGACTGAAAAATATAAATCACTTTCATGAGAAAACTTCCAATGTGGAAAGACAGACAAAAGCAGAGAAATGTGCTGCATTTTTCTGATGACAGTTATTCTCCAGAATAAGAATTACAAGGAGTACATTCTCCTAATTAGTACACTGAAGGATGAACCTGGGCAATTTAGGGATATACTAAATCCATTCCAAGCTTTCAAATTATTTTTGAGACCACTTGCTACTTCTGTAGATGACACTTCCTGCAATTTGTAAATGGAAGTAATACATGGACCTACAAAGTAATTGTCCTCTGATAGGCAACTCCTTTACAGAAAGAAGTTTAATACGATATTATCATAACTCATCACAACAACAGCTTCCTCATCTTCATCACGAGCTTTTCGATGTTGGGTTTGAGATAAGTCTGAAAAACAGAATTTCAAATATTAAGAAAATTAATGAATAACTGTGAAATGCAAACAGTTATGTAAATTTTAATCACTGATTGAAGTCTAGTACAAAACTGATACATAAAGACAAGAGCAATGTCATTGTAAATTCACCTTGTGGTACTTAAATTGGATAACGATTTTTTGCAATTGTAAGTATACCGTTATTGAAGTAGAGAAGATCATGCAGGTCCATACATTGGGTGCAGTTATACATTTGAATTCCTGAAAATACTAACCACAAAGCATACTTCAAACCGTTTTAAATGCTTGCCCTTTGGAGTGGGAATGTAATACTGCTTGTGGTGTTTGTTGTGACAGTGCCACGACATTTAACAGTGCCGCCATGACAGTACGCGCAAACGGCGATAGAGGCGCTCTGCAACTCGGCTGAGTGCGGGAGCGCCACCTAGCTACGAACGGCGCCAGCCACATTTAACGGCACGGCAGTCGAGTAAGAGATACTGAGTTGTTATCATGTAACCAGCTATTGTTTCTAAGTGAGTGTGTTTGAATATCCACGCAATTATTGGTGATTAAAGGTTATAATACTTTTTGGCGACGAGGTCGGATATTTTCACTGCATTGTGGATTTGTGTGTTCGTGATGGGGCAGACATGGAACAGCTTATGCAAGCGCTCATTGAAAAACAAACACAGCTGACGGCTGCTATTTAGGCATTGTTGATGTCACTTACTCATCGTCTGTCTTCCTCTTCTCCACCTCCATTCCCTCCTTACGATGAGGCCGCTGAAGACTGGGAGGATTATGAGAAGCATTTGCGGCAACACTTCTTGGCTTTTGGCGTTGTCGATGCTCCTATGTGTAAGTCGTTATTTCTATCTTGGATTTCCCCACGGATCTATCAGCTACTATCTCAGTTAGCCCCTCTGCGGGAACCTGCCTCTCTGTCCTTCCAAGAAATGTGTGACTTATTGTCTAACTATTACCAAAAAAACACCCACGTCGTTGCTGCCTGCGTGGCATTCTACCGGTGTCGTAAACAGCCCCATCAATCTTACCGGGCTTGGGTGGTGGAACTACACGGTCTGAGTAGGAAATGTCAGTTTGTCACGGACACTCATCATGAGTCTTATGCTGATTCAATGGTTAGGGATGCTATTCTACGGCTTGCTCCTGATAAAGAAGATCGGCAATGTATCCTACAACTGCCAAACCCATCGTTGTCGTAAGTTCTAAGCATCACTCAATCCTTTGAAGTGTCTCACGCTGCTGGCGCGCAAATAGATGTGTGGTGTGATGTGGGCACTGTAGAGTCAACTTTCAACACGGACAATTTGCCTGTTTCACAGGAGAACGAAGATGTGGCAGCAGTTCACTCGCATAAACAATGTCACGTTGGGCCGCAACGCTCGCAGCGAAAACATCAACCACAGAAGCAGGTTCGTTCCGCACTTCCTACTTGTCCACATTGTTACGTACAGCATGACAGGGCTGCGTGTCCAAAATGTTGGGCCACGTGTAATTCTTGTAGGAAAAAAGGCCACATTGCTTCTGTGTGTCAGTCCCCTAAAGTTCCTGTCGATGAGGATGAGGCATCAGACATGGATGTTAACTGTGTGCTTTCTCAAACAAATAAGTTGTTTGCTACTGTCGTGTTCTGGATAAAGACATTCGCATGCAAGTGGACACTGGCTCTGCAGTAACTCTCATTAATTCTTGCACGTATTTGGAGTCGGGCTCCCCTCCCTTGTCTCCAGTTACGCGAAATCTGGGAACTTATAATAAACAGAAAATTCCTATCATTGGCCAGTTTGATGCTTCCACTGCCTACAAGTCTGTTGTTAGGCCCCTCACGTTTTATGTGGTGGATCATGTGGGCACTGAAAACCTGTTCGGTTATGATGCTTTCCAGTTGTTCAGGTTCTCCATTGATGATGATGATGTGCACCTCATATCTGATGATATTCCGTATCAACAGCTGGATGGATTGTGTTCTGAATTTTCGTCCATGTTCTCTGCTGGTCTGGGTCGTGCCAAGGATTTTGAAGCCCACATTACTCTTAAACCTACAGCTCACCCTAAGTTTTTCCGGGCATGCCCTATTCCGGTGGCGTTTCATGCACCTGTCAAGGCTGAGATAGACAGGTTAACAGCTTCAGGGATTCTCCTTCCTGTTACCTCCAGCGAATTGGCACGGCCAATTGTGGTGGTTTCTAAACCAAATGGGAGTCTGCGATTGTGTGGTGATTTTAAAGCCACTGTCAACGCTCAGAGCCTCATTGACACTTATCCTCTTCCCCGTCCTGAGGAGTTACTTACCAAGCTCGCCAGTTCTTTTCCAAACTTGACTGATTGGAGGCATACCATCAGTTGCTGTTGGATGCTTCTTCCAAGGAATTTCTCGTCATCAACACTCCTTGTGGGTTGTATCAGTATCAGTACCAGCGGTTACCATTTGGCGTCGCTAGCGCACCGGCCTTTTTCAGCGGTTTTTGGAACAGCTCACGGCTTCCATTCCCGGCTGCATAAACTATCTGTATGACATTGTTGTGACGGGGGCCTCCACTGAGGAGCACCTTCGCAATTTGCGTTCACTGTTTCGGGTTTTGCATTCAGCTGGGTTAGGTGCAATCTGGACAAGTCACAGTTCTTCCAACCCTCCATTGTGTACCTTGGTTTCCACTTGTCCTGTGAGGGTGTACGTCCTCAATGGCCACAACGTGCTGACGTAAACGCTCTACACCGGCCATCTACAGTCAAAGAACTTCAGGCGTTTCTAGGCAAGATTGCTTATTATCACAATTTCATTCCATCCACAGCAGCGTAGCTCATCCTCTGCATCAACTGTTACGCAAAAATGTCTCTTTCTGTTGGTCCAACGAGTGTGAGCAGGCTTTTGTCCACCTGAAGGCTCATTTGCAGTCGGCGCCTTGTCTTGCCACATTCCGTCCGGGTCATTACTTGGTTCTGGCGACTGACATGTCACAGTATGCCCTAGAGGCTGTTCTCGCCCATCAGTATGAAGATGGGACGGAACGACCGAACGCCTATGCTTCCAAGACCCTCAACGATGCGCAACGGCGTTACTCTCAAATTGAAAAGGAGGCGCTCGCTATCATTTATGCTCTAAAAAAGTTCAGCGTTTTTTTTTTTGTATGGTTCTAAGTTTCATCTCATCACCGACCACAAGCTGCTGGTCTCTTTGTTCAGCCCATCGGCGTCGCTTCTGGATAAGGCAGCTCACTGCCTGCAACGTTGGGCCTTATACTTGTCTCGTTTTCACTATGAGATTCACTATCGCCCCACGGCGCAGCACGCCAATGCTGACGTATTGTCGCAATTGCCGATGGGCCCCGACCCGGTTTTCGATCGTGATGAACTACTGTGTTTCCACATTGATGTGGAAGAACGTCGTGCAGTCGAGGGTCTTCCACTTACAGGTTCGCAGGTCGCGTTGGCTATTGCGTGGGACCCGGTCCTGTGTCAGGTGATTGGTTTTGTTCAATGGGGTTGGCCGGACAGGACCAAGGGCCGGGCATCGGGTCCCCTTCGCAACTACCATGCCTTGCACCTTCGTCTGTCTGTTCGTGATGGTGTTGTTCTTCTGGCCACAGATGGTGCATCTCCAAGGGTCGTGGTGCCAGCCTCTCTTCGGAAAGATGTTCTCAAACTGTTTCATGAAGGCCATTGGGGTATTTCTCATACTAAGTCCCTGGCCCGGAGGCACGTTTATTGGCCCAGTATTGATTCGGACATCACCCACATGGTTGCTGCGTGTGGTCAGTGTGCTCAACAACTGGTTGCACCTCGTACAATGCCCTCTCTGTGGCCTGATCCGGTGCAGCCATGGGAACGGGTGCACGCTGACTTTGCCGGCCCCTTCCTCGGTACTTATTGGCTACTGTTGATTGACACCTTCTCGAAGTTTCCGTTTGTTGTTTGATGTCCGTCCCCCACCACTGCGGCAATGACGCTGGCTTTGGACAAAGTCTTTGTGCTAGAAGGTCTTCCATCCACGATCGTCATGGACAATGGCCCTCAGTTCTCTTTGCAGGGCTTCCGTGATTTTTGTACTGGACAAGGGATTCATCATGTTACAGCACCGCCCTTCCATCCACAATCGAATGGGGAGGTTGAGCGCCTTGTCTGCACTTTCAAAAGCCAGATGAAAAAATTCCTTAGTGATTTTTCCACAGATGACGCTATCTTGCAATTTCTGAGTTCTTATCGCTTCACGCCTCTGGGTGATCACAGCCCTGCTGAACTCTTGCATGGCCGCCAACCACGCACTCTACTGCACCTGCTTCACCCTGTCAGGCCTTGTGCTGCATCCCCTAGTGCGGGAAAATACTCGGTGGGCGCCAACGTGTGTGCAAGAGGATATGGATCTCGCCCTAAATGGATTCCAGGGGTGGTCAAAGGCTCTTCGCGGCTGCCAGCTTTGTGAAATACGTATGGACGACGGCATGGTTGTTCGCCATTACGACCAGATGCGCCCACGAGTGGTGGCCACACCGGTGTCACCGCCCCTTCCTTCGCCTCCACCAGCCCGAGAAGCCAGTCCTGTCGCTGCTGCCGATCTACCGTACGTGTTGATGCAGCCGATGTCGCTGCCACTTCTGAGTACCCCGGTACCGGCCCCAGTCACGACGCCGCCTTCTCCGGGACCCGTCTCGCTGGAACACACCCCCAGGTCCACGACACCTATGGATGCTGCTCGGGAGTTTTCACCCATCATCTCGTCCAGGAGGCATGTTCCACGCAAGTGCTTCCGTCCTGGACATTTTTGACCATACTCTTGTGTCTCTCCGCGGGATCTTCTCGGGGCCTCACAAGAGGCCATGGATGTCTCCGCACTGTCCATGTCTCCAAGGAAGTGAGTGGTTTTTTTTTTTTTTTCAAGAGGGGAAAAGTGTTGTGACAGTGCCACGACATTTAACAGTGCTGCCATGACAGTACACGCAAATGGCGATAGAAGCGCTCCGCAACTCGGCTGAGTGCGGGAGCACCACCTAGCTACGAACGGCGTCAGCCGCATGTCACGGCACGGCAGTCGAATAAGAGATACTGAATTGTTATCATGTAACCAGCTATTGTTTCTAAGTGAGAGGGTTTGAATATCCACACAATTATTGGTGATTAAAGGTTATAACAATGTTGGTTCTGAGTGAGTTACTTGCAAATCAGAATTTCATTCACGACAAAAAAATTTTATCACTCCCAGCAAACTTCACAGGCTATGATCGCATATAATGTGTGTGTTTACATGTCTTGTAGACTTAAAAGTTTTGTATATTTTATATATTTAGTCAACATAGTATTCTGAATATTTGTTGAACAATTCAAGAGCTCTGTCTGAAAATGTTGCATTATGGCAATCGCACCTGATTGAACAATTCTTTACATCTCTAATTACACAACGTTGTTAAACTACAACTGTTTTGTCAATTTGCATATTTATGAAAAGCATTTTAAACCCCCTTCTATTGTTGCAGGATGGGTTATTAAATACCAAAATTTAAGGAGAGAAGGGATAATAGAGGAAAAAGATACAAAAATAGAATGAAAGAAGTGGTTAATCGTATGATGGAAGGAAATTTATCACAAACCAGAGAAGATACAGGATCTCCTGGTGATAATTCTTAACAGACTTTGAGAGGTGAACAGGCTTGTAAAGAAAGCAATTTATGTGCGATTGTGAAATGCCACATTTTCCACAACCTCCAGACATGTAATGTAGGGGTCTGCTTGCAACAGAGTGGCAGGCTGATGACCATATCTAACTTTGTACTTTGAAAATTTCCTGTCTAAAGAAGATTAGAAGTATGATAATGGTAATATACTGTAGATCGGGACACACTTTATGGTGCTAATACTCATTATGGAGGAAATTCTTAAATACGTTATTTTGGATTCAACACAAAAACTTGAACTATGAAGCACATCACATGTGGCACATGATTTTTGTCTAGACTTTTATGAATGATGAGGATATGCACTTATTCTTTACCTGCCTGTGACCATGAACAACATGTGCAAAGGGTCAGGTGACACAATTGCTCACAATCCTTGGGCTACTACAGACAAAGGAGATGTCTGGTCACAGTATATGTAATGACAGAGTTTGTGATAAATGTGAAATGAGCATCCTACATGAGAGAGAGCAAGCTTCAAAGGGTGAGGACTAAAGTTAAACAAGTTTGATTAACCACGTGTATCCCACAGAAAAACAGGAGCACAAGACAACGAGTGCTACCACACACCAGAAATACTTACAGCCCTAGATGGACAAACAGATATGTCACATGCATTGCAAGATCAGGTGAGAGGCCATATGCATGGAAGATGGTGCATGCATGCACGTTGTACAATAGTGGCATTTACTTGTGATGGGCGATAGTGGTTAATAATGAATCCGTGCACAGGCCTGTTCGAAAGTTCATTATTGGTGTTGTGAAGGTGATGCTTGGTAGTGAGATTACCGAAATGGTGTGTAGTCCCCATGCTTTGGTACAAACACTAACAGTGGAGGTGACCCAGACCTACCCTCAGATTTCACAGCTGCACGAGAGTTGTCGAACCTGTTGGACCAACATTTTGAAAGAGATACTATCATGTTGGAAAGACAGACTTTGTGATGTGATATTCCTGACAGTGCAAGTGATGGGAAAACAGGGACATTACCTGACAGTGCCACATTTTCCAAATGCAACTGTTGGGTATCAAACAGTTCCAGTTCTTATGATCTGTCACCCCCCACCCCCACAATGCCTCTTGCGACATACAAGCATTCACTAACAATTCACACTAACAACCACACAGAGGATTAATGACAGTGTGAAAGTAAGGTCTAAATCTGAAGCAGTGACTGAACGCAACACAATATAACACCAGAGAAGATGTGACAAACTGTTGCAGCTCTTGTATTCTGTAGCACTGCCAGATTCAAAGGGGCAAGAATTCGCCTGCATATGTATACCAAATTCCATGAGGTGTCTCACAGTAGTGACTGCATACACTTTCAACATCACCATTGTGAAGCCAATCGTGCAGACTGTATGGTGAGTGGGAAAGTGGACAATCGCCAGTTGTTAAGGTCTGGGGCGCCATTGCGTGCAACATAAGAGCACGTTACCTATGTTTTGAGGACTACCTGAACAGTTACCACTAAATCAGGGAGGTTTTACAGCCCAAGTCACTGGCCCTAATTCAAGACATTCCACATGGCATATTTTAGTATGACAACATTCAGCTAAATGTAGCAAGGAATGTGCAACTCATCTTCGAAGAACAAATGGTGCCATCACTTCCGTTGCTTGTCTGCTCACCTGACATGTCACCCATCAACCATGTGTGGGATATGGTTGGTTGGCAACTTGTACATTCAGGCGTACAGCAGCCCACAATTGATGCTATGTGTGGTGTCACCGCGAGACACCACACTTGCTAGGTGGTAGCTTTAAATCGGCCGCGGTCCATTAGTACATGTCAGACCCGCGTGTCGCCACTGTCAGTGGTCGCAGACTGAGCGCCACCACACGGCAGGTCTTGAGAGACGTACTAGCACTCCGCCCCAGTTGTACGACGACTTTGCTAGTGACTACACTGACGAAGCCTTTCTCTCATTTGTCGAGAGATAGTTAGAATAGCCTTCAGCTAAGTCCATGGCTATGACCTAACAAGGCACCATTAACCATTTCAAGAGAGAGTCTCACTTGTATCATCCAGAACGCTGTATACAAATGATGGATTAAAGTTAAGTATTCCAGCAGCTACGTACTTTTCTTTATAGCATTCATTATGTATCCTGTTTCAGACCTAAAGCAAGCCTGCGTGTGTAAACGCGTGCCTTTCGGTTACCCGTCTCTTTGGACTGGCTGTCTTGTCAGTCCACTACACAATGTAGATGTGCCTAAAAACTGTGTGGCAGAGTATTCTCCAGCACCATGTTCACGCGCTCTAAGACTGTGGTGGTTCAGTACAGAGAAGCGCCACCAGAGAAGCGCCACCATCGAGCTGCCATCGTTGTCTCTAGACCTCGTGGTATAGAATCACAGTGCAGGTACAGGTCTGTAGTGTTACTCATGTGTGTAGTGTCAAGTCTGTAATCAGTGGTATTAATTTCACTGTGATCACATCTCTCAGTGTTCCACTTTTTCAAAACTGTAGTGTCCTAACAGAAACATCGACAATGGATGTCACACGCCATTTTATACCTGCACTTTTCAATTTTCATTTTTCCTCAGAAGAAATGGTATAAAGATAATCCATTGATGGTAGGTTCAAAATAAATATTTTTTGTGGAGCTCCTGAAAGCAGGTGGATGAATTGCAACATGTTTTTGCAGTGGTTGTAGCATTTTAAACTGCACGTTCTGCCAACAGGAATGAATCCAGCCCTCTTAATTGTGAATGGCCACACTATTTATAAAGAGCAGTCAGTTAAAGAATATACAGGTAACCATCACATTTGTGTGCTGAACACACCATCATGTAACATTTGCAAGTTACAGCCATTGAACAGGAAATTCTTTAAGCCTCTTAGGGCTGCACTTGAAACTGCAAATACAACACTGAAGGGATGACAGTCAGTGCCTCTAGGTGCAGGATGTGGTACTGTTCCTCTTGTGCAGCCATTTACACTCCATCCCATACGATTCTCCCCTCAGACCCAATGAACTGAACCAAATTAGTAGGTGAGTGCATAATCAAGGACGTTTCAACAACAGAGGCACACAACAACACATACGAATGGTACGGAACTAGAAACAAGTTTCAGCAGATTTACCACTCACCCAGCTGCAGAACAACCCTTCTAATTTTGTTATACACACACAGAAAATCCCACGACTGACCACACTGTCTGTAGTGATCCAGTCCCTTTCTTGTTATACAGTTTAATTCCTTTTCTTGCTTTTTGCAAGTGTCTACTACAGCAGCAGTGTCAAACAGGAGTGGTGAAGTGAACTTCCTTGCTAAGACTGTCTCCATTATAAAAATCATAGCAAGTCACTGCAAATCCAGCAGTCACTTCCCATAATTAATCGCACCCAATGGCAGCCCCTTACAACATAGGTGCACACAACTGAGGCCCGAACCGTTGCCATCCAGTGCACGATGGCGAGAATTTGTCAGCATGTTTGTGGGCACTGGAATTCTCAAAAATGCCAGCTGAAGCAGAAGAGCATTGCTCTATTTGAGTGCTGTCTGCAGGTAGAGATCTCGTTTGGAGTAGGTGGCATATGATGGTATCAGGCACAGTGGAAAGACCAAAGATATCAGCTTGTGGCCCTGAGGCTCCAGAAATCTCTCTACACAGATATAAGTGTTATTTCATGACCAGTAACCTTCCTGCCATGAGCACACTGTCAGAGGAAAATAAGTATCAAGAACAATGCAGAAACTGCAGACAACAACCCACTCACTTTCCAATCCTCAAAAATAGGCAAGCGAAGACCTGAAGAGGTCTGATTTTACATTCTATCATATTAAGGAGCCTGGAAAAAATACTATTATTTTCATACCATCTCAAAAATAGTGCATTCTGCCATTAGTGTGGCTATATCATCAGAAATATCTTTATTATGTATCATATTTGGGTACATCACCTCCCCACACACAGTTCCCTCCTCCAGCATCTACTAGTTACTGGCTCCAATTATAGGATCCTCTCCCTGGGAATGTCCAGACCAGCAAACTAACACCAGTCAGAGACAGTAAGGAAGGGCAGAAGATTAATGACGTCATTGTTGATGAAAAAAAAAGTTTTTTTCAAATGTCTCATCTAAAGTTAAGGCACATTATACAAGCAACCTATTGCAAGAATAATAGTTAAAAATTCAAGCTATAATAGTCCAGTTTTTGTAGAAACCTTTGAAATGCTTATCAAGATTCTTTGGTCACTGATACAAGCTAGAGGACTTTCCACAGCCATACAGACCAAATAACTGAAAATTGTGGGTTCTGAGGCTGCTGATCTCTGAATGGTACGCATTTGGGAATCTCCATCTTCAAATGTGTAATGACAACAATTATGGCAGTTGGTTCAGTAGAAATAGCTATGAGTAGAAAAAGTTTGTGGACGTTGGATCCACAGACTGAGGAAACAATCTTATAGGAGACAGTCCCTCATAACAATAAAAGCAACGATGATGATGACAATACAAGGTGATATTCGAGTTAACAGTCAGGATAGAAGAGATTATGATGATGATGATGATGGCTGATTTATGGGGTGCTCAATTCAGTGCTTATCAGTGCCTGTACGAAACCATAACTTTACTCAGTCCAGTGTCGCCACTTTCATGAAGGATGATGAAATGGTGAGGACAATGCAAGCGTACAGTCCCTGGGTGGAGAAAATACCCAACCCAGCCGGGAATCAAACCCAGGCCTCCGTGAACAAGACTCAGCACCACTAGCCACTAGATGGATTAAAGAGAGCAGTCATAGTAGCACTCACTTTTTACATCATGAAGATAAGGGGATGTATCTGATATAAGTTGTTTCATTTTATTTTCATCAACACCTACATATATACTCTACAAGCCACAGTACAATGTGTGGTCGACTGTATCGTGTAACTCAATTAGTCATTTCTATTTCTGTTCCACTCACAAACAGAGTGAGGGGAAAACAATTTCCTGAATGCTTCCATTACACCCTAATCTTTCTCTCTCATCTTATCCTCATGGTCCTTATGTGAAATGTATGTTGGCAGCAGTACAATCATTGTGCATTCAGCTTCAAATGCTGGTGCTCTAAATTTTCTCAACAGTGTTCCTCAAAAAGAAGGCCACTTTCCCTCCAGGGATTCTCATTTAACTTCCCAATCTCTATAATACTTGCACGTTGTTCAAACCTATGGGTAAAAGAGCTTGCAGCTTGCCTCTGAATCTTTCTTTACTCTGACCTGGTACTGATCACAGAAAGTCATTCACCCTGTGATTATTTTTGTAGGTGAAGACTTGCTGTTTTGCATGAAGTGTTACTCTGGTTATCAGCGACATCACATATGGTAAGAGTGAAGATGAGAAACCTTGCTAATTCTGTCATAACAAAGAATTGCAGTTATGGCAACAATTGTGGAGAAAGAGAAGTTTTAACTGTAGGAAGGAGGAAATTCAATGCTAATTAGGTTGGCCCAGACATACCGAGGACATAAGCTGTCACATACACAGTTTTAGGAATAGATTCTTAAAATTAACATCAAGCAGTATTGAATTTCAGTAGCAGAAAAGTAGAGCTGAATGTAAATGGTATTTTTGTGTTGTTAAGGGCAGCTGCATCAAACCAGTACTTGGACTGAAGGCCACAACAAGCACATTGTTTGAAAACTGTGTTTTGATACAACATATTGGAACAGATTGACTGAGGTTTCTCACTCCTCCTAGATCATGAACTGAGCTAGGATCCTTTGATGGGGGTAATGGTTAGATTGGAATGTCATGTTGTGACCATGATTCATGTTCTGAATTGCCCTCAAGACAACTTTCACACAGATTAAAATTGTGTGCTGGACTGGGGCACAGATCTAGAAACTTTGCCTTTCATGGTCAAGGCCTCTACCAAATGAGCTATCCGAATACGTCTCATGACCTGCCTTCACAGATGGATATCAGTCCCAAAACGTATGCAGGAAAAATTCAGTGAAATTTGGAAGGTAAGAGATGAGATACTCACTAACACTCCTGGAAATGATCCCTCAGGCTGTGGTTAAGCCATAGCTCCAAAATATCCTGCATACCTTCTGGGACTACCACTTTTGGAAGAAAGAAGAACTTCAGTAATGTAGGGAATGTACAAGATGAGGCTTTGGTAGAAGTACAGTGGTGAGGGCTGTTCACAAAGTGTGCTTGGATAGCTCAGTCAGTAGTGCACTTGCCCTCAAAAACAAAAGATGCCATGTTCAAGACCAAGTCTGGCATAGGGTTTCCATCTATCAGGAAATTTCTAGTTTCTAATCAGCACGAACCTTGCAGCAGAGTGAAAATTCATTTTCAAAATCTATATAAATTTCAGCACGTTGAAAGTTCTTCAGATTCAGGCAGACTATAAATGGTTGATTTTTGCAATACCAACCTCACGAGAAAGGGAGGCAGAGAAAGAACTGGCACTAAAAGGATGCAACATATTATTGGCAGAGGTAACAAATTCCCTCGTCATGCACGTCAACACCTTACAAATCCATCCATATTTAAACATCGACCTGGCATCCTCATAGACTTCCCACATTCACCATTGGAGGGCATACCAGTAGTTCAACACACAAATGTTGATGAAATGTACTCATAGTTTCAAATATGAACAACCATCAGTTGTATAATGGAATGACAACAATGAAAATTTCTGACAGACCAGGACTCTAACCCAGATTTCTCCTTACTAAACAGAGTAGACTTACCATTAGCCTATCCAACCATGATTCATGGGTAAACCCAAACTTCCACTTATTGTCAACCATGTGTCTTCAACTTGCACTCTTACATTCATTATGTGTACTCCTGTATAGGCGAAATATATTAATCAAGATTCACAATTTATTTTAAAGTCACTTACCTGGTGTCAGCAGACAGACATGCGCTATGTTGTTCAGAAGTAAAATGCACTGTTGCTTTGGATATGCATGCCTGTCTGAAGGAACATTGGGGTGGAGTAATTCAGTCCTTGTGATGTTCAGAAGTAAAGTGCAGTGTTCACATTACCACAATTCACACATTGTATAAGGAAACACAGGTTATTACAATTACTATACAGTTATGGCTAGTAGTTTTCTTCTGACATTCATCAAGGCTGTCAAAGAGGGTGCAACAATTTTTGTAGCTGTAACATAAACCTGGGTATTTTTTACACCCATATTTTGTGTTGGTACAAATACAACATTTTCTTAACCAAGAGCAGAGGCTTTTTCTAGAACGTCACACCTGTTAAAGTTGTCGCAGAGCCATTTCATAGATGGAGGTATTATGCTATTTAACAGACTAATTATGAAGAATGTGGTACAGAAACTTCTTAACTTCAATCAAATGAGTGGCCTAACAATAACAAACTGCATTGCTGGGGTATAACTTAAGTCTAAACGCATGAGAAAGGCAGTATGTATAAATGACATCATGCCTATTTCCATGATGAATAGTTCAGTCCTTTAATGACTTCAGCAGAATAACCCTTAGTGTCTTTGCACAGAACATACTTTATGACATATTTGATGTACTGAACTACAGAATCCAAAAAGATAAAGGTTCACCTCTATGCAACAGATTTGGAATCCTTGTTACAATTCAAGAGAATATTGTAAAAAATTACTCAATTGCAGAAACTCTCAGCAACTGCATCCACTGCCTAGAAGCTGCTGAATGGTGTCACTTTAGCAGATGGCTGGCCACACACACATACACCCACTTACCCGCACACAAAAAAAAAAAAAAAAAAAAAAAAAAAAAAAAAAAAAAAAAAAAAAATTGTGGGTAAGTACAAAGCTTACTGCCTATGCTAACTGCAATTCAGTGTGTTTACACAGGTTAGAATGAGATGAGAAATGGGCAACAGTGCTGCAACATCACATCCCACTCACGCGGCACCTCAGGGCAATGCCAAGTGACATAGAACATGGTTGAATGTCATTACACTTCCTATTACAACTAATGACAGCTTCCAGCTGAATGCTGTTGCTATGGAACTTGGGGTCAATGTAATGCCCAGAAACATCACAACCTACAGAGTAGGATAAGAGAAATGATCTAAACTTGTTTGCAATTCCCTGGTGTCTCTGGCTAAGACACAACAGACAATGCATGTGATGTTGGTGGATTGGTGGGCCGACTACAGATACGGAGAAATAGTGTGCTGCCACAATCCCTTAAAAACCCAGTTCCTTTTATTCAGGGCAAGTGCTCAATCAGACCATTGGGCAGCGAACTTCTTGTTGCTCATAGCCAGCTTCTACTGCTACATCTACATCTACAGCTAAATCTGTACTCTGCAAATCACTGTGAGGTGCGTGGCATAGGGTATGTGCCATTCTACTATTTATTAGTGTTTCTTCCTGAGCCATTCATTTATAGAGTGTGGAAAAAATAATTGATTGAATGCCTCTGTGCATCCAATAATTATTCTAATCTTATTCTCACAATCCCTATGTGTGTGATATGTAAGGTGGTGTTGTATATCCCTGGAGTAATCATTTAAAGCCAGTTCTTGAAACATTGTTAACAGACTTTCTCAGGATAGTTTACATCTATCTTCAAGAATCTTCCAGTTCATTTCCTTCAGTATCTCTGTGAAACTCTACCACAGATTAAATAAATTGGTGACCATTCACCCTGCCCTTCTCTGTATTTGTTGAATATTCCCTGTTAGTACTATCTGGTAAGGGTCCACACACTTGAGCAATATTCTAGGAAGGGTTGCCTGAGTGATTTGTAAGCCATCTTTTTTGTAAACTGATTGCACTTCTCCAATATTCTACCAATAAAGTGAAGTTTACCACTTGCCTTACTCACAACTGAACGTACTTTCTCATTCAGTTTCCAGTGACTCATTGATGTAATAGTCACAGGACATTCAGTTTTTTCATTTTGTGAATTGAATGATAGTACTTGCTCTCAATGTTCAGAAAAGTAAAAAGTCTCTGCACCATATTGGAATCTTAGAAACATCTGACTCAATATTTCTGGAGCTTCTTCCACATAGTATTTCATCATAGGTAACAGCATCATCTGCAAAATGTCATAAATATACAACATAAAAAGCAGGAGTCACAACTCACTTTCCGGGGGGCACACCCAATGTTACTTCTGCATCTGATGATGACTCTCCATCTGAGATAACTTCCTGTGTGCTCCCTACCAAAATTTTCAGATAAGCTCCAACAAATCTATTTTCTCACTTGGAGTAGTGGCCTCGAAGTTCACACTTTACAATGCTGCAAGTGTGATTCAGCCATTCACTCTAACCCTGTGGGCAGGAACACCTACTTCTGTTGTGCAGCCAGTTGCAGCCTTTGCTTTTTATAATGTATACAATTACCCTTCGGTGTAGTAATAAGTCTGAATGCAAATTGTGTTATTCAGACCCAAGAGTTACTAGAATTTCCTGCACCTAGTAGCCTTTAGAATCCCAAAACTTGTGACCCTCATATATGCCCTGTGACTGTTGGTGCTGATCAAAGCAATCAATCTGCTGTCACTCAAAGTTTGTCTTTCTGCATTTGCTTCCAATTCCTTGGGAACTGCAGACTGACCTATATCACCTGTCTTCCCTCTATCTGATGTTATGACAACAAACTATGGTGGTTGGTAATGACAAAGTGTTGCATTTTCAAAAATATTTCATTATGTCAACAAAACTTTTCTTTGGTGTTAAAAACCCTTAAAAGTACACTACTGTCCATTAAATTGCTACACCAAGAACAAATGCAAATGATAAATGGTTATTCATTAGACAAATGACATGTGATTATATTTTAATGCAATTTGGGTGCATAGATCCTGAGAAACCAGTACTCAGAACAACCACCTCTGACCATAATAACGGCCTTGATATGCCTGGGCATTGAGTCAGACAGAGCTTGGATAGCATGTACAGGTGCAGCTGCCCATGCAGCTTCAACACGATACCACGGTTCATCAAGAGTAGTGACTGGCGTATTGTGACGAGCCAGTTGCTCGGCCACCATTGACCAGACGTTTTCAATAGGTGAGAGATCTGGAGAATGTGTTGGCCAGGGCCGCAGTTGAACATTTTCTGTATCCAGAAAGGCCCATACTTTCTTCATGCAGTCATGCATTATCCTGCTCAAATATAAGGTTTAGCAGGGATCGAATGAAAGGTAGAGCCACGGGTTGTAACACATCTGAAATGTAACATCTACTGTTCAAAGTGCTATCAATGCAACAAGAGGTGACCGAGACGTGTGACCAATGGCACCCCATACCATCATGCCGGATGATACGCCAGTATGGTGATGGCGAATACACGCTTCCAATGTGCAGTCACTGCGATGTCGCCAAACATGGATGTGACCATCATGATGCTGTAAACGGAACCTGGATTCATCCGAAAAAATGACATTTTCCATTCATGCACCCAGGTTTGTCATTGAGTACACCATCACAGGCAATCCTGTCTGTGATGCAGAGTCAAGGGTAACTGCAGCAAAGGTCTCTGAGCTGATACTTCATGCTGCTGCAAACATCGTCGAACTGTTCGTGCAGATGGTTGTTGTTTTGAAAACGTGCCCATCTGTTGACTCAGGGATCGAGACTTATCTGCATGGCTTTAACGGATCGTGCAGTCAAGATGCCTGTCATCTTGACTGCTAGTGATACGAGGCCATTGGGATCCAGCACAGCATTCCATATTACCCTCCTGAACCCATCGATTCCATATTGTGCTAACAGTTATTGGATCTCAACCAATGCAAGCAGCAATGTCGCGATACGATAAACCACATTTGCGATAGGCTACAATCTGACCTTTATCAAAGTCAGAAACATGTGGTACACATTTCTCCTCCTTATATGAGGCATCACAGCAACATTTCACCAGATAATGCCAGTCAACTGCAGTTTGTGTATGAGAAATTGGTTGGAAACTTTCTTCATGTCAGCACGATGTAGGTGTCACCACTGGCACCAACCTTGTGTGAATGCTCTGAATAGCTAATCATTTGCATATCACAGCATCTTCTTCCTGTCGGTTAAATTTCACGTCTGTAGCACGTCATCTTTGTGGTATAGCAATTTTAATGACCAGTAGTGTATATACATCAGTTACATATTAAATTGTAAACTAAATCAAGCTAGCTTGTTTTTTTGTTTTTGCATGTGGGAATTGTGTAATTTTTATAACAATTACACCATTTGGTGTAAGGAAGAAAGGTTGTGTCTTTACACTAGTTCTGCAGACTGGTGAGGTCACCCTATAATCTTATTTGATACCTCAATATTGCCAACATATCTCCATTTATTACTCTGCTCCATCATTTGATCAGCTGACACACACAAATGCTATGGACAACAGATTTCATTACAATCTTAAGCTTCACCTTCCAGCCTATTCAGATAATTTGGTCAATGCTGTGGTTAATGCTGCCAGGAACACATCAGTACAGAAATATGGCAATGAAACAACTAAGGACAAATTTATATCCAGTTTTTGCACAACCAAATGACATAGTTCAATCCAGAAACTTCCATACATTGTGAGTTTATGCGAAGTTACCTGAGCTCATTATCTGCATACATAGACCTGTAAAGTCTGCCGTGTCGCTTTGATTTCATTGGTGGACTGACTGATCTCTATTTTGGTGAAAAAATTACAAGATTTGAGTTAGGTGAGACAACAGCATTTCTCCAGCAGATTGCCACAACTTTGGATCTCTGCTTATTACACTGGCCACAGTAGTGGAGAGGAGATGGTCCACTTCACAATACAAGTAGTGGAAATCAGGGTCTCACAAGCTATTAAAAAGATATCTCTATGAAATTTGTGTGTTTTTCATGCTTTTTGACACTAATATTACAGGTATGATAGTATCCCATACTAACAAATATGCTGACAACCTTAGAACAAACTACAAATTCATCATAGATTGTAATGTTACAGATAGGCATGAAATTATGGCACTACTTGGCCATTTAACAGATACAGAGAAAGTTGGTTGGTTGATTGGTGTTGAAGGGACCAAACAGCAAGGTCATCAGCCCCTTGTTTCAAAGGTGATCCATTCGAATGGATTCACATCTAAGAAGAGTCATAATGATAAAAGTTAAAAGACCAAAAAAACGTAAAAGTGCAGTCATGTTGTCAATGCTGAAAACAAAAGGAGGGAAGTCAGCAAGTGGACAACCTCAAGGCTTTGCTAGAGGCAGGAAATATCCCAGCTCTGATGCAGTACAGGCAAGATCACCTGCTATTCAAAAGTGTTCAACCACAAGAATGTAAATGTGCGTATTGTAAAAGGAGACTAACCAAACCTAAAAAGTGATAAAGAAAGAGTAAAAGGGAAAGAAAAGAGGATCTTGGCCAGGGAGGGGAGTCAGGAATCTCCAAAATACAGTGGGAGACACCCCAACCCTCACTACAGTTCCCCTACTCCAGAGGGAGATAAAAAACCTTTAAACTGAAAATAAAAACCACTTTAACAGAGGAAACAGAGAACCAGTTCAACCATCTGGGAATCGGCTGCCAATATTAAATGTAAAGTGCGGGGAAATCTGTACTTAGTATGCAGAGCCAAAAGAAGGGTGCATTCCAGCAAAATTGGGCTACTGACTGGAAGGCTCCACAACCACATAATGGGGGTGGCTCATTACACAAAAGAAAACCATGGTCAGCCTGGTATGGCTGATGTGGAGGCAACATGGGGTGGTCAAGACCTTTTGGGAGAGGCAGAAGAAAGAACGCCATGGGACAGGTGTCATCTTAAGTGCACGAAGTTTATTAGCCTCCCAAGAGTTGGCCCATGATTGTGCCAAGTGGGATTTGATATGAAGCTGTAAATCTGCCGCAGGAAAAGTTACAAAGAAGTGACTGCTCCCCCAGCCGAACCATCAGCAAGGTCATTACCTGGGTTACCTACATGGCCAGGAGCCCAAGGGAAGTCAACAGAAGAATCAGCATAGTGAATATCAGCAAAAAGTCATGGATGGCCGAGACCAAGTGATGGCAGGAAAAACACAGGTCAATAGCCTGTAGGCCACTCATTGAGTCCGTACATAACAAAATGTGGTTTGGTTGGGACTGTTTACTGCAGAATTGATGGCAATTTCCCAGGCCCTTACCTCTATTAAACACCCAAGATGCAGTTGGCAGGAGATGATTTTCCAAGCCAACAGAGGATGTGAAGGCATATCCTACACGATCAGCAGATTTAGAGCCATTAGTGTAAAAACAACAGCATCCCGAAACTCCCATAAAAGTCGGTGGAAAAAACAATGGAACATCACTGGGGGAACAGAATCTTTCAGACCTCAGTGGAGATCCATCCGAATGCGGTGCCAAGGGACTAATCAGGGAGGAGCAGGGGGAGGGGGGGGGGGGACACGTGGCAGACAGGACAAAGAAGGAAGCTGAAAATCATGGTGAAGGGACACAAGGCGGAGCCCATGGGTAAACCCGCCCAAGGGCGGGAATCAGGTGGGTGACATCCTTGGTATAGGAACAGGATAGAATAGGAAGGATGAGTGAGAGATGAATGGACAACGATTGAGTAAGAGAGTAAGAGACCATAAGCTGGGACCGTCGACAGAAAGCTTCAATCAGGAGACTATCAACAGGGCTCATAGGAAAGGCACTGGGGCCAAACGGATACCACGATGGTGGACCAGATCCAGGAGGTGCAGTGTGGAAGGAGCAGCCAAAACATAAACTTGACAACCATAGTCCAAGCAAGACAGCACTAAATCCTGATAAAGGCAGAGAAGAGTGGAACGATTCGCACCTCAAGAGGTGAAGGACATGGAGTTTACGGAAACATCCTATTTTCATAAGTCTGATATGAGGCAGCCAGGTGAGCTTCTTGTGGAAAATAAGACCCAGGAAACGAAACTGTGGGACTACAGGTAATCACTGTGCATCGAGGTAGAGCTCTGAATGGGTGTGGACCGCAGTATGGAGACAGAAGTGGACCAACCGCAATTTTAAAGGAGAGTACTGAACCCCATGTGAAAGGGTCCATGCAGAGGCACAACATATAGCACCCTGGAGCTGCCGCTCTGCAGAGGCCATCGAAGAGGAACTAACCCAAATGCAGAAATCATCCACATACAGAGCTGGAGTGACCAATGGAGGCCACAAGTCCACCTATAGCAATGAGGAAAAGAATTTCACTCAATACAGAACCCTGTGGGATGCCATTCTCCTGGGGCCATGGATAACTAAAAGCAGCACCAACCTGAACCCTGAATGACTGATGGAACACCAACTGGCAGATAAAAATCCAGAGTGGGCCCCAACGACAGCACTCATGACGTATAAGTAAGATAAGATGGCGCCAAGCCATGTCATAGGGCTTGCAAATGTCGAAAAATACTGCAACAAAATGGTGGCGTTGGGAAAAAGCCTGATGAACTGCGGATTCCAAGTGAAGTAAATGATCGATTGGAGACCATCCCTCTTGGAAGCCACACTGGTAAGTGAACAATAGGTCACAAGATACAAGGACCCAATTGAGCTGACAGGCTACAATCCATTCAACTAACTTGCAAACAACATTTGTCAGACTAATTGGCCGAAAGCTTTCGGCGAACAGGGGGTTCTTACCAGGCTTAATGACGGGAACCATGATGATATCCCTCCATTCAAAAGTGAAGTCACCCTGGAGCCATATACGATTAAGCACCCAGAGAATATGTTATCGTTTTCGAGCACTGAGAAGTTGAAGCAATTGGTGATGAATGGAGTCTGGGCCAGGGGCCATATGATGAGAAGAAGAAAATGTGCAAAGAAGTTCCCATTCAGTAAAAGGTTCATTGGTAGATTCTGACAGACAAGGGGAGGATTCTTCAGCCCACTGTTTCTGGTGAAGGAAAGCAGCTGGATAGGAGGTTGATGCTGACACTGTTACAAAATGGGTCACAAGACGTCCCACAAGAATCAAGAGGTCCATGCAAAGGCCATCCAGAAGGGCAAGGACTGGGAGGGAAGACTTCCGATGGCAACCTTAGAGAGAGCAAAGTGAAACCCATCTACATCTACATACGTACTCTGCAATCCACCATACGGTGCATGGACCCATGACAGTGGGACAGTAGAACCGAGGGGAGAAACAAAGCATTCCCAATACACCGGTTTGCTCCATTTGATTAAGTAACGGGCTTTGGTGCGGGGGCATTTAAAGGTAATAAGATTGGCAGAGGATGGGTGCCTCTTAAGGTGTTGCAAAGCTCGACAGCAATCACGGATGGCAATGACAATTGCTGTAAAATACCACGGGTCATGCCAGTGGTGAAATGGTCCAGATTAGTCTGGGATAGCAAGGCTAGCAGCATGAACATTCGCATCAGACTTGTCATGTAGTACGTCATGAATACAACCCAACAAAGAGGGAGAAAAAACTACCTATTTAGTATATAGATGCCAACTGGCACATTGGTAAGACCAACGAGGTAACTTGTCCGTCAGGGAGCGGGAAGGTAGCGAGAGAATCAATGGTAAATTGTCACTATTGCAAAGGTTGTTGTATGGCAACCAGTGCAATGAAGGGAGAAGGGAGCGAGAAGAAAGAGAGAGATCAATGGCGCGAAAGGTACCATGACCGACACTGAAATGGGTAGGGGAGACATCATTAAGAAGGCACAAATCGTGGTCTGCAAGGAACTGATCTATGAGAAGACACCGACTAGATGGAAATGCAATGCTCCACAAGGGATGAAGAGCATTAAAATCCCCAAGAACGGGGACGGAAGGAGGAAGTTGCTGAAGAAGGGCAGTTAAAGCAGCAAGTGTAAGAGTCCTGTAAGGAGAGAGATAAAGATTGCAAATTGTGACTGCAGAGTCCAGCAACTGCTTCCAATGAAGTTTGAAGAGGAATCCATGTGCTAGTAATGTCCATACGAACCAGTGTACAAATGCCATCAAAGGCCGGCAGGGGGCCAACACGATTTCGACAGAAAGCATGGAACCCGTGGAGGGCCACCGAGTGATCATCAGTAAAATGAGATTGCTGTAGAACCACAGAAGCTGCAGAGTAATACAAAATAAGGGATTTCAACTCCGGAAGGTGATGGTAATATCCATCACAATTCCATCGGATAAACACATAATGATGGTTCAAGTTGGGGTGAACAGGCTAAAGCCAGTCACGACGCCGGGTCACCATCCGTCACTGACAAGGAGAGGGCAACATCCATGAACAGTAGGTCAGAGTCAAGTTGCGAAGGTGGGGATGGGATCTCTGGTGACACCAGAGGCTCCTTGTCCCAGGACTTATTTTCTTCTTCTTTTCTGTTTGAGATCGAGGAGGGCTGTGCTGCGAAAGGGAGCCAGCTGCAGCAAGCTCTGGAACGGAAAGAGAGCGGGTGACCTGGGGCCTCACAGATTGTGGTTCTCATGGTTGTAGTGTGGCAGCAGACCTTTGGCCTGGAAGGTACCAGGAAGGGGGGGGGGTCCCAGGAGGGGTGCCCTTGACCGGCAGATGCCGAAGAAGTGGGACACTTCTCCGGCTAGGGAGTGGGAGCAGCGCCAGGAGGGGAGGGTGGGGGAACTGCAGGGAGAGGGGAAGAGGCGTTTGGGACTGGGGTAAGGAAGGGGGAGGAAGGGGTGAAGATGTAATTAAAGCATAGCTAGATGTCATTGACACAGGATGAATATGTGTATACTTCTTACAAGCCTCAATATAGGTTAGACGATCAAGGAACTAATACTCCTGTATCTTCTTTTCCTTCCTATAAGCAGGCCAATCCAGTGAATGTGGAGAATGATTCACGAGCCAATCCTGTTTGGTCCCGCCACATTTTCGTTAGTGGCAACCCCGCAACCATTCCTGTCATGGTTACAGCATTGTGGTAACAAGATAAACGATAGTAGTTGTTAGCATGGAGTCTACGTTGGTCTGCCTTCTGGAACAACAGCAGCAACTCATGCTGCAGCAGCTCACGCAGCAGCAGCAGGTACAGTTAGCAACCATATGAACTTTTGTAAAATGTCTATCAGATAAAGTCAGTGTCTGGGATGCATTTCCACAACAGTTCCTGAGTCCTCGGGTGTCCGATGCTTTCCCAGGTCTGCCGTCGTTCCCACCATTTAATGATGCTAAAAAAGACTGGGAAACGTACTTAAACTGTCTGAAAAACATTTCACAGCTTTTCGGGTCACGGATGACCCCTTGCAGTGGTCGTTGTTTTTGTCGTGGGGCTCCCCAGACACATTTTTTCTTCTCCGCAATTTGGCCTGTGGCTCGCTCTTTCCAGGAGAAATGCCTTTTGCTGCCAAACTATTATTCTCAGCACTACCATGTGGTCGCCTCTCAGATGGATTTCCACCAGTACCATACACAGCCTGCTCAATCATATTGTTCCTGGATCACGGACTTGCTGGGTGTCAGCTGTCACTGCAATTTTACATGCACCAATCATCAGTGTAAGGCTTCGTATGCAGATTTCCTCATCTGGGATGTGTGTGTTCAGTTGGCTCCTGATCCTAAAGTCTGCACTGCAGCATTGAAACTCGATAATCCCTCATTCAAAGAGTTTCTCCTCATTGCCCACTCATTTGAAATTGCTCAGGCGGCTAACGAGCATCTTATGGCACAGCCGAAAGTGGCAGCGATTGATGTGTCTCTGTGGGTTCTGCCATCGTGACGTAGACATGGCGTAGCCAACAGAGGCCAGCACCATCGGGATTCCTCTATGTCTGATATCTCTATTGCATCAGAGCCTCCAGTCGCCCCTCATCACTGGTAACGCAGTCCACTTCCACCTTGCCCACAGTGCTTTACCACACACTCTGTGCACGTTTTCCAGCAGTGGGGGCAATCAGATAGAATGTTTGAGAAAGAGGGCCACATCCAATCTGTTTGTTGTAGTCATTCGACTTGCTCCCATCCTGCCCCTACTGGGCCTCAGGATACAGCACATGCTCTGCAATCAGTCATCCAGCTGGAGGACCCATCAGCATAGAAGCTATTCCTCATGCTCTGCCTTTTACTGAGGATGTCAGTTTTCAGCTCAACACTGGGGCCACCATCTCCCTGATTAATACTGTGACATATACCCACCTTGGCTCCCCTGCATTCTCAGCATTTGGTCGCCTATGTCAATGGTTCCAATCCCCTTCATGGGCAGTTCGTCATCCAGGCGACATACACACATGTTGCCTGGCTCCTTACCCTATTTGTTGTTGACCATCCATAGGTTTAGAATATTTTTGGCCTGGATATGTTTAAACTGTTTGTCTTTTCAATTTCTAAAAAAGCTAAGGTCTGTTCCTTTTCAGGAATTGGATGCTCTGTGTTCAGCTTTTGTGTTGTTGTTTGAAATGAATTTCCGATGTGCTTCAGATTTTCAGGCGCACATCACACTTTGGCCGGATGCACAGCCTTGCTTTTTCTGGGCCTGCCCCCATTCGGTGGCCTTATGGCCGGCAGTCAAGTAGGAACTTGATTGTCTCCAGAACACCAGCAGCCTGGAGCTGGTACATAAAGTGCCTGGGCGACACCATTGGTGGTCATACGGAAACCCAATGGGTCAACTTTGGCTGTGTGGGGACTTTGAGCACTGATAGTAGTGCCAGTCTTTAGTAGAAACTTACCCCATTCCCCGCCAAGCTTGTGGGGGTGAGTACTTTTCTAAGATCGACCTGGCTGAGGCATACCACCAGTTACCATTGGATTCCGATTTCCAGAACATCATGGTTATCAACACACCTTTTGGATTCTACAAGTACAAGTGCCTTCCATTTGGTGTCACTTTGGCACCGCCTGTTTTCCAGGGTTCCTGGAGCAGCTTACACAGCCTATCCCAGCCTGCGTGAATTATCTGGATGACATCTTGGTCACCTGGAATTCCTGTCAGGAACATTTGCACAACCTCAGCGCATTATTTCACGCTCTACAGTCTGCAGGTTTATGCTGTCGGTTGGACAAGTGTCGTTTTCTTCACCCGGAAGTGGAATACTTAGGCCACTCGCTTAGTAAAGATAGCATTTGCCCTTCGAATCACAATGTCGCAGTCATTGAGGCCCTTCCTCGTCCCAAGGACTTATCTGTACTCCAGGCGTTTTTGGGCAAGGTTACTTATAACTTAAAGTTTTTACCCCAAGCTGCCTCCGTTGCTCAACCACTCAATCACTTGCACCGCAAAGGGATAACTTTTGATTGGACTCCTGCCTGTGACCACACTTTTCTCTGTTTAAAGATGATGCTGTAGTCCACCCTTTGCCTTGCTCCCTTCTCTCCAGACGGCCCCTTGGTTGTGGCAGCTGACACATTGGCATATGGCATTGGGGCCGTCCTCGTACAATAGAATACCAGTGGCTCAGAACAGCCCATTGCTTATGCATCTAAGACGTTAAACCCAGCACAACGGAAATACTCCCAGATTGAAAATGAGGCCCTGGCAATTGTGTTTACCATCCAAAATTTAAAATCTATCTTTTTGGGGAAAGTTCAACCTGCTGACAGACCATAAACCTTTAGTTATGCTTTTCGGACCCTACTCTCACCTTCCAGAGTGGGTGACTCAATGTGTCCAGAACTGGGCTTTATTTTTACGGAATTACACTTACACCATCCAGTATAAGCCCACTGCCCACCATGCTAAAGCAGATGCTTTGTCACATCTCCCAGCAGCCCCCAATCCTGCGTTTGACCAACAGGATTGATTCTGCATTGATTCTGACCTCCGGGATGCACTGGATTCCCTGCCTCCTATGGCTGATCACATTGCCACGGCTACACACCAAGACCCTATCTTGTGGCAGGATCTCCACTACATGGTCCATGGTTGGCCTTCCTATACTACTTGTTGGATGGAGACTGACATAAGTCCATGGTGCCACCTGTCGAACAGCCTCTCCATGGTTGATGATGTCCTTCTTGTTACACCGTGCGCACTGTGCCACATGAAAATTTTGGCTCGCCGGCATGTGTATTGGCCCACCATCAATGGCGGTATTGACAGCCTGGTCTGCAGGTGCACTGCGTCTGCGCGTCAACAGGCAAGCCCCCATCAGTCATTCATTTTGTAACTGCGACCAGGATGGTCATGGGGTAGCAATGATGGAAGGCGCAGTGGGACCCGCAGAGAGGCCCGCGAGCAATAACACAACATAAGAGGACAGACATGACTAACAAAGGACAGAACGAATGCAACAAGACCGAACAACGGAGTCACAAGGAAACAAACACGTCCACTCGTACACGAACCAGGAAGTAAGAAGTCTAGTGCAAAGCAAGGTGTAAACCGACGTAAGCAACATTAGACTGACTGGCTGAGCAAGAGGCCGCTGCTTAAGTATGCTATCGGGGGTGCTGCTATTGGCCACTGGGACCACGTGTTCCACTGCGGAGTGCCCACACTAAAAGAGGGCCAGGAGGCGCACGCCGCTACAGCTTACGGCGCAATGGTGCAGAGACCTCTATGGGTCTTCGACGTCCATTACTTCTGGCGCGGATTCAAATTCTGTGGCGCGCGTTACCAGATCACTCCCTCCTGAAACTTGTGCATATGGGCAGAAACGCCCCGGACGGTGCCAAGTTGGGCGGCAGTGGGAAGAGGAACTGTGTGTATCAACAGCTAGTGACAGGGAGGAAGTGACGCCCAAGGTATCCATGACAGCCGATCCAGAGTCCATGGGCAGCGGAGGGAGCTGCCAATCCATCCAGAGGTGCAGAGGGCCGGCAGCAGGCCCGCGGGGAGACGGCAACTGGGGGCTGGGATGGTGACTCGACGACCACGTCCGTACCTGAAGGAGGTAGGGAAAGAGGCAGTGGCGCTAGTCCCGTGGCAGCATGAGGGTGGAGCTGATTGTGATGGTGGCGCTCCAACCCTTTCGACGTCTGCACTGATGTAACACGCCGCCCGTCGGCCGCGACATCCATGGCGGGTGTCCAACCCGCCTTGTGCCCGTACTCGCGGGCCCACACGGCCGTGCCAGGGGCATACCGCTGCAAGGGCCGGGAGTGGGAGTGGGAGTGGGAGTGGGAGGAGGACGGCATCAGCAAATGGAGCAGGGTCCGCGGCTGTCGCCCATGAAGGCGCTCTGCCGGACTGCGACCGTCAAATGGCGTAGTGCGATAGGTGCTCAAAAACAGAGTGAGGGTCAACGTGGTTGGAGATGTGTCAACCGCCTTAGTCAAATGGTGTTTAAAAGTGCGGACAAGCCTCTCTGCCACACCATTGGATGAAGGGTGCAAAGGAAGGCTACAGATATGCTTGATACCGTTGGCCTGACAGAAGACGTGGAATTGGGGACCATTATTGGAGACCAACGTGTGGGGCAGGCCCTCAGTGGTGAGAACCTGGACCAGTTCCGTGAGTGTAGCCTCCGTGGTGGTGGATGCCATTCTGACAACATATGGGTATTTGGAGTAGGCATCAACGATGAGTAACCACATGGACCCGCAAAATCGACACGGATGTGATCCCAGGACCGGCGCGGCACAGGCCAGTGTGCACAAGACTGTGTGCGTCACCAGGCAAGCCCCCCCTCAGACAGTACAGCCACGGATCAGGTGCTCAATATCACCTTCGATGCTGGGCCAATACACATGCTGGCGAGCCAAAACTTTCATATGGCACATACCCCAGTTCCCGTGGTGTAACAAACTGAGTACCTGAAGCCGCAATTCCGGAGGGATGACCACCCGGTGGGCATCTGACTCCATTGCCAACAGAAGGACATCATCAACCACGGAGAGCCTGTGGGACAGGTGGCGCCAGGGACAGAAATCGGACTGCATCTGACAAGTAACATAGGATGGCCACCTGTGAACCACGTAGTTGAGAACCTGCCGCAAGACAGGGTCATGGTGGGTAGCCGCAGCAATGTCAGCAGCCATAAGAGGAAGACCATCCAGCACATCCCGGTGGGCAGAATCAATGTGAAAGCAGAGGGCCTCCTATTGATCAAAAGCAGGATTGGGGCCTGCTGGGAGATGTGACAAAGTGTCCGCATTAGCATGGTGCGCGGTGTGCTTATACCGGATGGTGTAAGCATAATTACGTAAAAACAATGCCCAGCGCTGGAGTTGTTGAGCCGTCTGCTCGGGAAGGTGAGAGTGGAGTCTGAAAAGTGTAACCAAGGGTTTATGGTCCATCAGGATGGCGAACTTTGCCCCAAAGAGATAGGAATGAAATTTTTGGATGGCGAACACGATCGCCAGGGCCTTCTTTTCAATCTGGGAGTAGTTCCATTGCGCTGGGGTCAACGTCTTAGAGGCATAAGCAATGGGCTGTTGAGAGCCATCGGCATCCCAGTGGGCAAGGATGGCCCCAATGCCGTAAGCTGACGCATCAGCTGCCACAACCAAGAGGCGGTCCGGAGAGAAAGGAGTAAGGCAAGGGGCGGACTTCAGCATCACCTTGAAATGGAGAAAAGCCTGGTCACAGGCAGGAGTCCAAACAAAAGGTATGCCTTTGCGACACAAGTGATTGAGGGTTTGAGCAATGGAGGCAGCCTGGGCCAAGAACTTTAAGTAATAAGTAACCTTGCCCAGAAACACCTGCAGTTCCAATAAGTCCTTGGGACGAGGAAGGGCCTCAATGGCAGTGACATTATGACCTGAATGGTGAATGCCATCTTTGCTATGCCAGTGGCCCAAGTATTCCACTTCCAGTTGAAAAAAACAACACTTGTTCAGCCGACATCGTAGACCAGCAGACTGCAGAGTGTGAAATAGGGCACTGAGGTTTTGCAAACGTTCCTAGTGGGAACACCCGGTGACCAAGATGTCATCCAGATAATTCAGAGATGCAGGGATAGGCTGGGTAAGGTGCTCCAGGAATTGCTGGAGAATGGCTGGCGCTGAAGAGACACCAACGGGAAGGCACTTGTACTTATACAATTCGAAAGGCATGTTGATAACCATGATGTTCTGAGATTCGACATCCAAGGGCAACTGGTGGTATGCCTCAGTCAGGTCGATCTTGGAAAAATACTCTCCCCTGGCAAGCTTGGCAAGAAGGTCTTCCTGTCGGGGAATGGGGTAAGTAACAACGAGAGACTGAGCATTGACTGCAACGCCAAAATCCCCACACAGCCAAAGGGGCCCATTGGGTTTCCGTATGACCACCACTGGTGTCGCCCATGCACTACAGGTTACAGGTTCCAGCACGCCAGCGGCCTGGAGCTGATCAAGTTCCTGGTTGACCAGAAGGGGCCTGGCCCAGAAAAAGTGAGGCTGTGCATCCGGCGATAGGGTGATGTGCGCCTGAAAGCCGGAAGCACATCCGAGATCCGGTGCAAACAACGACACAAAAGCAGAGCACAGATCATCGAAGTCCTGAAAGGGAACAGCCGTGGAAACGACCTTAACTTCGTCAGAAATTGAAAAGCCAAACAGTTGAAACGCATCCAGGCCAAAAATATTCGAAGCCGACAGATACTCTACGACAGAGAGGGTAAGGAGCCACAGAACATGCTTGTATGTCGCCTGGACGACGAACTACCCAAGGAAGGGGAATGGAACCGTCTCCGTAGGCGAACAAACGGCGAGATGGAGGCGACAACGCAGGAGAGTCCAGCCGGGTATATGTTGCCATAGCAATCAGGGAGACGGTGGCCCCAGTGTCGACCTGAAAGCTGACATCCTCTGTGAAATTGCGGAGCGTGAGGAAAAGCTTCCACGCTGATGGGTCATCCTGTGGGACGACCGATTGCAGAGCATGGATGGTATCTTGAGGCCCAGGATGGGCAGGACTGGATCGAGTCGAGCGTCTATGACAAACCGATCGGATGTGGCCCTCCTTGTTACACAGCTTGCACATTTTCCAGTGGTGGGGACAATCAGCCTGCAAATGGGCAGTAAAGCACTGTGGGCAAGAAGGAAGTAGGCCGCTCGACCGGCGCCGAGGGGCGACCGAAGGCATCGACGCCATAGAGATGTCGGAACACGAAGAGTCCCGATGGCACTGGCCCCTGTTGGCTGGGCCATATCGACATCGCAAGGGCGGAACCCGCTGGAACTCCGCGATCGCTGCCACCTGCAGTCGCGCCGCAAGACGCTTCTTAGCCACTTGAGCAATTTCAAAGGAGTGGGCAATGCAGAGAATCTCTTCCAAGGAGGGGTTGTCAAGATTCAACACCACAGTGCAGACCTCAGGGTCGGGAGCCAACTGAACCACTACATTCCGGATCAGGGAGTCCGCATACGAAGCCTTACACTGCTGATTGGTGCACGTAAAATCGCATCAACAGCTGAGACCCTGCAAGTCCGTGACACAGGAACGGTACAATTGACCGGGCTGTTTATGGTACTGGTGGAATTCCAGCCAAGAGGCGACTACATGGTAGCATTGGGCATGTGGAGAAGAAAGAACATGTCCGGAGAGGCCCAAGACGAAAACAACGACCGCTGCAAGGAGTCGTCCGCGTCTTGAAAAGCCATGAAATGTTGTTTCAGCCTATGCAAGTAGGTTTTTAGCGTCATTAAAGGATGGAAACGACGGCGGATGCGGGAAAGCATTGGACACCCGTGGACCCTGAAGCTGATGCGGTAATGTGTCCCGAGCATCAACTTTGACAGTTACAGCGGCTTTTGTAAGATGTGTAACTGGAGCTGCTGCTGCTGCATGAACTGCTGCTGTTGCTCCAGCAGACAGACCAACTTCGCCTCCATACCAAGAACGACAACTGTTTACCTTGTCGCCAAAATGTTGTAACTGCATCCATGACGTCTGGCACGGATTCAAATTCCACGGTGCATGGTAGCAGAATTCACAGCCTGGCGTTTGCCACGCTGGCCCTGGGATCGCATCAAACTTAATTTTCCAGGTGCGGTTTTGGTGTCCATGTGGTTACTTATCTTTGGTGCCTATTCCAACTACCCACATGTTGTCTGCGTGGTACTCAACAACACAGAGGACACAGTCACAGCCCTGGCTCAGTTTCTCACCACTCAGGGCCTGCCTCACACATTGATACTGTTGGCCTGACAGAAGTCTTGGTAGGAGAACGCCATGAATTGGGAGCCATTATCAGAGACCAAACATATCCATAGCCCACCTTTCCTCCAATGGCACAGTGGAGAGGCTTGTCCACACATTTAAACAACAGATGACAAAGGCAGTTGAAACAATGCCAACCACATCAGCCCTCACCCTGTTGTTGAGCACATATCGCACCAACCAGTTGACATAGAGCAAGGTTCATTGCTGTCACCCAATGGAGAAGCTCTGCCGGACTATTTGCTGACACCTTCACCCTCCCACCCCTGCTACTGGCCCTCCCAGCATTATGCCTCTTGCGCAGCCGTGTGGGCTCACGTGTACAGGAACAAGGTGGGTTGGACGCCCGCCTCAGTCATCGTAGCCCATGGGCAGCATGTGACATCAGTGAAGTTATCAAAAGTGTTGGAGTGCCACCATCATAACCAGCTCTGCCCTTGTTGTGTCTAGACAAGACAGCCTAGACACAATGAGAGGAAGCTGAAAGGCACACGCTTAAACTCACACAGGCTGGCGTGAGGTCTGAAACACGATACGTAATGAATGCTATAAAGAAAAGTACGTAGTTTCTGGAATACTTAACTTTAATCCACATTTGTAGAACATCGCTCTTGATGATACATCAATAGAATCTCAATAACAATTGAATACGGCACCTTGCTAGGTCGTAGTAAATGTAGCAGAAGGCTATGCTAACTATCATCTCGGGAAATGAGAGCGTAATTCTCAGTGAACCATGGCTAGCAATGTCGGCTGTACAACTGGGCTGAATGCTAGGATCTGTCTCTAGACCTGCCGTGTGGCGGCGCTCGGTCTGCAATTACTGACAGTGGTGACATGCGCGTCCGATGTATACTAGCGGACCGCAGCCGATTTAAAAGCTGCCACCTAGCAAGTGTGGTGTCTGGCAGTGACACCACAGCCCTCGTACCACTGTGGGACTCCCACTGCTGTATCTTCCTGCACTCCCTACTTCGGGTACAGACACTGTCTTCGAGTTGCCACCGGTTGCTGCCTCCCCGCGAGCCTGCTGCCAACTCTTCCCACCCCCTGGTGGACTGGAGGCTCCCTCCGATGCCGTGGCCTCTGTGTTGGCCATCGTGGACACCTTGGACGTCCCTTCCTTCCTGACAGTGACAGTTTACAAGTCTGGGTTTTCTCCCATCTGCCGACCACTGTGGCAAGTCCTGGGCATTTTCGCCTCTATGCACAAGTTTCGGGGGGAGGGATCAGGTACAGAGTGCCACGTGTTTCAAATCCGCACCAGACCGCATGGAACTCAATGACCACTGGAGGTCTCTGTGCTGCCACGGCTTACGCCATGACTACTGCTCACTCCTGGCCCTGAGTCTAATGTGAGGGCTCCACTGTAGAGCACATTGTCCCAGTGACCAATAGTGGCATACCCTGTCATATATTTAGGTGGCAGCCTCTCACTCAGTGAGGCAGTCTGGTATTCGCATTCAATCGGTTGATATCTCGCTTACAGACATCGTGTTTACATTGCATGTGCTTGCTTCCCATTTATGAGTGGATGTTTATTGATTTCATGAGGTTCTCTCTTGTGACTCCATTGCTTAATACTTTGTTGTTGTACTTGGAGTCTTGCTCGGTTGTCTGTCGTCGTGCCGTGCTTCTCCTTCCATTCCCGTTCATCCATCTTGTTTGCTTGCGGGCCTCTCCCATTTGGTCCCGCTGCATTTTCGTTAGCAGCAAACCCATGACAGTTCCTGTCGTGGTTACTACACGAGTCCAATGTGGTAATCTTTGTGCCGCCTTGCTAGGTGTTTGGTGTGAGAGGTTACAGTGTAAGGAAGGGCATTATGCGCTACCAAGCCAGGAGTGAGAAATGTTTCAATGGTGATTGGTGAACCAACTCTTGCTATTTCATATTATTTCCATAATTCTGCAGCAGGTAGTCATTTAGCAGTTGCCAGAACACTTTCAAAGATTAGGGAGCACCTCGCCTGACCTGGACTGTATCAGGTAATTCAGAGTGAGAGAACGTCAGAGCAGCAAGGTAGCCAAGTCTAACCCTAATTCTCAGAATGGGAGGTTGCATTCTGGGAAGGAAAATAACCCAGTGGGCTACCTGTCCATTGATTACATTTGTCTGTTATCTAGGACACAGGTTGGTGACCTTTATATCCGGGTTGTCATGGATTCTCTCTCCAGTTGTGTGTGGCTTGTAGTAAGTACTGGCATCACAGTCAGTCTAAAGATTCGGCATTTACCTCAAATATTTTCCATTATTGGCCTTCCGAGATCATTTTTTAGTGATAATGCCCAGTGTTTGTTTTGCATCAGTTTAGGAGGCTTTGCTCTGCGAATGACACTAATCATTCCACCACAATACCCTAGTATCTGCAACCCTCCTTCGCAGAGTCTGAGTTTGAGTTTGAAATTGATTCTTATAGCATTTCATCAGCATTCTCACTGAAGACAGGACACCTTGCTTAAATGGTTAAACCTGACTTTTAACTCTGTTCACTGCGAAGCAAGTAAGGCCACTACAGCCTCTTCCATGTTGAGCTATCCCATGAATTACCAGCATGTAGGAACATAGAACTCTCACTCCAGAGAGGTGCACCATTATAATGAAGGGGGTCACTCCTCTGAGGTTAAGCTAGGGGAAAAGGGGTTCATCCATAAATTTGGAGTTTGGGGGGCAGGGGGACGGGCAGGGCAAAAAGGTAATCTTCAAATAAGCTATCCCCCCAATTTTGAGGGGCCCTCTCAAGTTTTTAAGGTACTTAATCCAGTCAGTCTCTTGGTCCAGAATATGCAGACTGGAAAAATCTCAAGTCCACATATCTCCAGTCAAGAAGTGGACTAGTTTCCTTCTTGCTGTGAGAGAAATGGGAGAAGGTACCTGGTTTTCTGTGGAGGAGGATAGGCTGTGTGGCACACCGGTGATAGCACAAATGTGTGAATTGATGTATCTTCTATAATGCCTTAGGGCTGGTGGTGGCAGTGTCTGCTGGCCATTTTCATACAGCTGGGAGGTATGGTTCCGAGCTGTGGACAGCTACGGATGGACACCAGTTAACAGCAGATGTCTCCTCCCTACTACGACATCTGGGCTGGTTTCAGCACAAGTTGGCATCGTGTAACAACGAGAGCCACAATTGTGTCCTTGCAGGGCTGTATCGCTGCAGCTAAGCTGTGGATGTGCAGTTGGGACTGCTCGAGTCTTCCCTGGGAAGCATCTAGTGCATTCTGCTGGACGATACTTTGCTACCTCAGATGTTGCTAATGGCCGGTTCTTTCATGAAGTGACTGTTATCATGTGTGACACATTTCTGATACATTGTCTCACATTTTAAGCCCTTTGTGTTTAGAATCTCTAATGTGACCACCTCCCACACCTGGCTGCCTAGTTCAAATTATAAAAACCATTCTATTCAATTTCTTATTGCATTTTTTTTTTGGGTGAGAATAGAAAAATTTGCTCAAACTAAAATTGGGTCAAAAGCTTAATAACTGAGTACTACACAACTTGAGATCAATTTTTCCCCTGAGAGTAACTGGCACACTGTATTTCAAATAATTGTGCCTAGTCAATGACCATCATTGTGCATGATTGTAGGTGTCTGTTTCACATCATGTAATAAGTAGGCCTAATTGCCCCTAGACTGAATCAAAATGGGGAGAAATTGAGCTTACACATTTTCAAAACGGGCATCTACAAAACTCTGTGTCCATGAGCTATAGAATGAAAGTGATCTCATGAATGCTTGGGTTTACAAATTGTGAATCCTAAATGTGCAGGGTGATCAATTTCCAACTACATCACCATCCTTATAAAGGCCCCGTATCAGATCATGAGTGTGAAAGATTCATACCACAACACCCAATAGATTTGAACAGTAATTACATCCATCCAAGCTTGATACAGCAACTAAAATGGGACACTCCAACACAGAAAATTGGAATTCACTTAATCAGAAGCTGCAAGACGTGCTGGCAGAACAACTGAAGTTAACGACAAACCCAGAATGAGTTCTCAAATCAATTACTGATAAATCTGATGGACTGTTCACTACATTGCCACAACCCCATGAGCTACTAAGGATGATACATGAGAAATGTACATTTATTATCTATTGATAATGGAAATGATGAATTTCTTTACTACTCATATATTCATCCAGTATTTGAGACTGAGAACGCCTGGTGACTCTCTCACTTATGTACATGAAGTTTGTTTGGAAAGTTTGTGAAATATTGGAATTAAGTTTGAAATGCAATACTTAAAACAGTAACTAATTTATGAGTAATCAGATGACTGAAGTTGTTTTATATATGAGAGCTTGAGTCTCTAAGCATCAGGGGGTTTACTGGTACATTTAATACATGAGAATGTTCAGGCACAGCATTTCCTCAAATAAATTAGAGGTAAGTGGAACCACCAATTCAGTAACATGACTGTTCACAACAATAAAAAGGTTCATAGCAAATTAATATTATGCCTGCATTTTTATCACATGAATATTTTGAATACAATCAATTTTTTAGACATTACATAACATCAGTGTAAATCAACATGCAGTAATATAAACACACAGGGCAGAGAGCAGAAAATAAAATTTGTGTATGACTAAGGATTTTATTCCGGAAGTCTTACTCAATGTGTTTTGGAGCTACAACTCAATTTTCAAGGACTGTTTGGATATAATAGGCTGAAAAACTGAAGCAAATGAAATGCCCAACGACACAGATTTCTTGACAAAATATACCCTCAAGTGGGGTAATTAGAGTAGACATCTCTCTCCTCTCTCTGGTATTTTAACTTATTACCTGCATCTGATGACACAACTTTCACTTCTACATTGGTGAGAAACATTTGCACTTACAATCTGAAATTATTTGACATGTTAATGACAGTACTATGTGACTCAAATGTTGCATATTTAACCATGTTACAGTCATGTGATGAAGTAATGGATTAACTTTAACTTTCATTTCCATTACTAACAAAATACAGGAAAAAATATATTACGAGGAGACCTGACAGTTAATTTCAGGTTTATACACATATTCAACATGATATTTTACTTGCTTATTAAAATAACAGTTATTTAAGTATAGAAGCAGTAGACGACTGTATGAAGTATGTAAGAGAGGGGAGTTGAAGTGGGGAATGTTGTCAACTTCAGAACCTCTGGTCCTTAAACTGTCACTTTCCTTAAAGAGCCATCTTGATCGTGTCTTGCTGAAAGGCCTGTAAATTGTCGGGAAGTGATTTCCACTTTTGAGGTGCCGGCCTACAGCTTGCATCTTTCTCTACATATCTTGTAAGCTAGGTGCTTTCAAGTCAGGCAGAAGTAATAGCCCAATGCCACTAAAGACTTCATTCAGCTGCCAGCATGATCATCTTTGTCAAGTGAAAGATTGCAGGTGAAGTTCTGGCTGGACCTCTTCTCATATTACTGCTGCCAGATCAGCAGAATGATCTTCTACAGTGAAAAGAGATCACAACTCCTCCAGTTGTAGTCAGCAAAATACAAATGATGAGAATCAGTGCAGACATCCATGAGGTGTGAGACAGAGAGAACTTGGAACATGGTACCATCTGGGAGGCTGTGTACTGCTGATATACTGCTGTTGGAAGAAGTACACCAGTATCTGATACTTTCAGAAATGTTCCACCACAACATTCTACCCTCATTTTCACTTTGTCTACTCTTTGCACCTGGCAACCACAAAATTACTTTGCTTGTGAGGAGTCTACAGCCTGGTGCACAGTATAACTGAAATTTGGAAACAGCAGTCTGCTCTTGTCTCACTTTCATTTATTCACTAGTCTTCGAGGTCACTTCAGCACTGTTCATCTGTCCAGGACTGTCCCTGTAGTAATTGCAGAAACTTAGAAATATGGAGAATATTAGAATCATGTAATTCCATTAGTGATGACACCGCCAACAGCAGCAACAATTAACTTTTGACATGGTTTACATCCTTCTGGAAAGGATCCTTTATGATGTGTAATGCTTCTTTTTCCACCCCCTTTACTGATGCAGAGAAGCATCACCAACTATGGTTCAAATTTTGTTCCCAAACTGGGGGTATTGTGAGTGTATGGTCATACTGACACTGCTGTCTACACATCAAGTATGGATTGTTCCGACCTCACCATCTCTTGCTTGGCCTTCACATCCAAGAATTATTTTCAGGCCTGTGACTATGAAGATTTTTACATGCATCATTTACCAACTTGACCACATAACACCCAGCTTGGAGGACCAGGCTTTCTCCGATTGGTTTGCCCCCTAGGAACGCTGGCTTCCCCTTCACCAGACCTGAGGCAGCACCCTCCCCCTCCCATGGGAGGTGAGATTGAAGAATGAGAATGAAAGACACCCTCTGGCCTCGCAACCTAATACCATTGGGGGCGAATAAAACAAGAAAAGAAAGCAGATGATCGACAAGTAAGTGGAAGCAAGGTCAGACTTTGTTTCATTTGTGCAAATAGTCTGCTAGTAATGGTTAACATTGCTGTACTAAGAATTGTCAAATTTTTTACAGCAATAATTCTAGTCTAATTGTGCTTCTATATTATTGTTTACAAAGGAATGATGATGTCAAATAGATCAGCAGCATTGTTAAATAAGTAACTTTTACCATGCACAGTATGCAGATACTTCTTTTAAGTTACCTTCTATTAGACATTGAAAGTTTTTTTATCATTACACAACCAAAGCTACATGTAGGTTGACACCTTATCTAAAAATAAAAACATCTTGAGTTAGAATTTTCTTAATCTCAGTTATAGTTGAAATAACTATGCTAGTTGTTTGATCTGGTCATAAGAAGTCATGTATTCATTACAATTCAACTGTAAACCATTTTTTATGTCTACCATTTACCAATCATACTACAGACAATTTTTGTAACAGGCATTATTACAATGCCTGTAAGAATTAACACTAATTTCAAAATCTCAGCAATATTTCAGATTATATTACTGTTTCCTTTCAGAGAGAGGGATTTCAATTGACTGATATACAAATGTCAGTGATGATAAATTTATGAAATGCAAATATCTGGAAGAGTTCTCTGACTGAGGCACAATTTTTTTTCCAGATCCAGAGGAATACTTCAAGCACATAACAAATTCCATTTTTAAGAACTACTTTGAAAAGTCTGTATGAGCGCATTTGCAATATATTAAAGAGTGAAAATGAAAAATTATCAAGTGTTACATACACTGTTTAATCCATACAATGACAGACTTTAACAATATGAAGAGACACAGAAGTTCATGTAAGCACATTAATGGTAATGAAGGGAAAATACAATTAAGAAAATCATGGATTCTGTAATTAGTAGTTCCTTTCTCAAATAGGAGAGGTAGGTTTGGACAGATTACAAACTGTAAAGAAAACAAATGTACAAAGTAGGCCTACAATAACACTTGGCTACAGAGAACTGAACATCATCCCCAATGCTACTGTTACATCTGACAGGTCTCACGAAAATTTGGTACCCAAGTGCAAAAATGGTTTGGATCATACCAACATCAGAGCTCAAGCAATCTCTAGTTTTATCTATATTAGGTGTGCTGAATTATCACAGCTGCCTATTCCTGCAATAGTTAACTCTCAAAGGAAATCTTTTTTAGACTAAAGAACAATAAGCGTTACAGAGTAAATGTTGTGCCCGAGTCCCACTCACTTGAAAAACCATTGTACTCACACAAAAAGTCAAAATTTTGTGTTTTCTTCCAGAACATGCAAAGCATAAGGAACAAAAGTTTAGAACTACAAATATTTTTAGAAAGCTTTAGAGACACTATAGATGTGCTTTGTATAGCCGAGCATTGGCTTAAAGATAATGACGCTGCCTATTTTTCCCTTCCAGGCTTTCAAATGGTTAACAATTTTTGCAGAACTAATAAAAAAGGGAGGTGGCTGTCTAATACTTGCCCGAGATAATGTAGAATGTAATCCATTACTTAAAACCAAGCATACGAACTGTGAAAAGCATTTTGAACACATAACTAAAAGCTTAATAGATTTAACTTCTACTGTGACATGTATCTACAGACCACCTGATGGTAACACACAAATATTCACCTCCAAACTAGATATGCCACTACAAGAGTACAGTTTAAAATATCCCAGTATTATCTTATGTGGAGACTTTAAGTTTTTCATGTTATAACATTGCAATATATTCACTATTTTCTGGGAAGCAGTGGATTCTACTAGGAAATCTACATTAAACAAAAAACCTACTAGAACAACTAATACCAGTTCATCTGAAATAGATACTGTTTTGGTTAACACTGGCATGTCATCTGTCTGCAAACTAGACATAATCTCCAATGGTATATCAGATCACAACTGCTTGATACTGAATATGACCATGCAAGATGCAAATAGACAGACAAAACCTCCCCAACAGACTTACAAAAGACCAACTGGCAATAAAAATAATATAGCACATTTCTCACTTCTGCTCCATAAAGCTGACTGGAAAGGTGTCTATTGTGCCAGCAATGTTGACAGAAAGGCTAATGAATTTATGAGTATCTTGCAACACTGCTATGAAGTGGCATTCCCAATCAAACATACAGCTAAGAAATACACATCTCAACTGTCCAATAATAAATGGTTAACATATGCAATAGAAACCTCATGCAGAAATAAGAGACTGCTATATGCCTACATTAAAACTAGAATTCTTTTATACTGCTTGAAATAGTTACGGTATATCTCACTGTCTATAAACAAGGTAATTCATGAAGCAAAGAAAATGTATAATAGGCAATTCATTATCAACTCAAGCAATAAATCAAAAGCCGTGTGGAGATTGATAAATGAAACAGTTGGCAAAAAAGACAGGACACACTCAATAACCTGCATTAAAGATCAGGATGGTGTTACCACTGGCCCTAAGCAATTATGTGAAATATGTAATGACCATTTCACAAAAATTGGTGACAAGTTTTCTTCTTTAATCAAGACTGCTGCACTCACTTATCACTCAGATTCAGCAGTATTCCCACTATAAATGTTCCCTGACCCAGTCACACCAAATGAAATCTGCAATATTATAAGGCAGAGTCCAAACAAACATTCCTGTGGTCTTGATGGTATATCTGTTTGCCTTTTAAAACGAGCCTGCCATCATGTGTGTGAACCACTGACAGATATAATAAACTGCTCTTTATCATCAGGTAAATTTCCTAGAATTTTTAAAGCAGCAAAAATTATTCCTCTGTTTAAAAAAGGGGAAAGGAGTGATGTAAACAACTACAGACCCATCTCAGTCTTTTCAGGCTCATCAAAAGTCCTCAAAAAATCAGTATATGACCATGTTATAAGTTTCTTGTAAAGTAACTGCATACTAAGTCCTCACCAGTTTGGGTTTAGGAAAGGGAGATCAATAACTGGAGCATTATACTCATTTTTAAATAAAATCTATAGGGCACTCAAGATAGAAAACACACAACAGGTGTGTTTCTTGATCTCACTAAAGCTTTTGATCTTGTCAACCATGTATTACTTTTGGATAAATGGGGATTAGGGGAAATTGCAATGACTGGTTTAGGTCATCTCTCTCAGACAGAATACAGAAAGTAGTGACTGAGCATTTTCACCAATTTTGATGTAATCAGAGGAGCAAGTTGTAAGACAAGGTATTCACCAAGGCTCTACACTTGGTCCCCTTTTATTTCTAATATTCATCAATGAATGCCCCAAAGCATTCAGGAAGGCCTGCCGGTAATGTTTGCTGATGACACCAATATACTGTTTTCAAATCACTGTCCTCATCAGCTCAACTCCACAATTGCTGATACAAATTGTAGTCTGGTAAACTGGTTGAACAAAAACAAACTTCTCCTAAATAAAGATAAAACAATGTATATAAATTTCCACATGACACAAAAGGTATTGTCTGTGATAGATGATATCAGGATTGAGAAAGTGCCCATACAGTGAGAAAGAGCCACAAAATTCCTTGAAGTGTGGATAGATGACACACTACAGTGGGACATACATAAAGATAAATTATTAAGTAAAATGAACAGTTTGTGCTATGCTTTTAGTATTTTAAGTAAAATCTGTGATATCAAAACAATAAAATGTGCCTACTTTGCATTAGTAACTCAATTATGTGCTTCTGCATAATAAATACATTCTTAAGGGAGAAGCCCCAAAAAGGAATGCAGTATGTAATTATTAAGACAATGAAACAAGTACCCCTGTCTTCCACAACTAAACATCTCTTTAAGGAGCTCAGTATTTGAAAATGTCAGGTCTTGTCAGAAAGGATTCAGATCCAAAATAAAGTCAATCCTGCAGAAGCACTGCTTCTATTCAGTGGAAGAATTTATGAATAGTAATCTAAAACAATTTTTGTGATGTATTTTACTGCATGTGTTAAAATATTTCTTTAAACTGACTTATTTGACTCTATTTACATTGTGTTATAACTGTTCCTCGTTATGGCTCATCTGCACTTATGATATCTGTGAACAGTGTTACATACAGTCATCACATAATGATTACAGAGTAACATACCAAAAAAGTTATGATTCGCTATGTACAGCATATAATTTATATAACTCTATATCTTAAGTATATCTACGTATCATAGCATGTTAACTGTAACTTATCCTACATCTATGTGTAATAAAACAACAAAATTTCTGAATAAATAAATAAATAAGGGGAGTCTGTGATGAGAGGTATTCTTCTGTGGTGTTTGTGAGGAATCGCAGGATAGACAAAATTACTTTTAACATCATCTATCAGCAGTAACATTTTATGTTCACACTGAGATACACTGGGAATCTGTGTGATGTTATTGGCTTGCAAAAATCTGTGACAATACCGTCTTCTAATCCTTATTTATTATTATTATTATTATTATTATTATTATTGTTATTATTATTAGTTTCCTTCACAGACCACACTCACAGTACTATACAAACGCCATAATAGAAAAGCCAATGTAACAACAGAACAAAATTCAATATCCAATGAGATTACATAGTTGTCTTCACATACTTATCGTAAACTATTTATCACATCATCAGATATACTACATTTCTCCAGGTAAGAAAAATAACTATCACAATAAAAATGTATAAAACAGTGAACATAAGTTTGCAGCATTCTAGTTATACACTGTCAGGACAAACAAAGCATAGCAACATCGAACAATTTCTGCCAATATGTTGTAAGATCGTATTAATGTATGAAAGTAAATTTGTTACATTCAATGAAGGGAATTTTGGAATTAAGAAAATTGCTATTTTCCGCACAGTGACTGAACTGTATGTATAGAGTGCACATTCTTTATGAACATAAACTACACATAAACCCAAAGGTAATTAGGAAGTACACCAAATATCAATCATTAAATTGAACCCACTACAGTGAAATACAAGAAAATCATGTTAAGGAATACAGTAATAAATTATACATCCAATATTTATTAAGTACCTAATATTATGAAGAGACTTGCAATAAATGAGTCCAGAAATACTCTTATTACATAACTAAAGATTCTTAAGCATATGGATGATGACATTGTATTTGAAGACAACACATGAATGTAATGTGAGAGCTTCTGAATGTGATCTTAGAACTGTCAAATTACTATTCTACTTTAGACAAAAGGGGCAGAGGAATCTTAATATCAGTAGGCCACCAATACTAAATATAATACTGAGACTGCATGTGAGTATTCCACATGCATAATGATTGACTGGAAACACAACTATTCACAAATCAACCACAATAGTGTACACAAAACAAATTTAGAACAAAATTAGATTAGATTAGATTAGATTAGATTAGATTAATCCTAGTTCCATGGATCATGAATACGATACTTCGTAATGATGTGGAACGAGTCGAATTTTCCAATACATGACATAATTAGGTTAATTTAACAACATACTTAAGTTAATATAACAACTTTATTCTTTTGTGTGTTTTTTTATTTTTCTTTATTTTTTATTTTTATTTTTTTTATTTTTATTTTTATTTTTTTTTATATATTTTTTTATTTTTTAATATTTTTTTTTCTTAATTTATATCTAAAAATTCCTCTATGGAGTAGAAGGAGTTGTCATTCAGAAATTCTTTTAATTTCTTCTTAAATACTTGTTGGTTATCTGTCAGACTTTTGATACTATTTGGTAAGTGACCGAAGACTTTAGTGCCAGTATAATTCACCCCTTTCTGTGCCAAAGTTAGATTTAATCTTGAATAGTGAAGATCGTCCTTTCTCCTAGTATTGTAGTTATGCACACTGCTATTACTTTTGAATTGGGTTTGGTTGTTAATCACAAATTTCATAAGAGAGTATATATACTGAGAAGCTACTGTGAATATCCCTAGATCCTTAAATAAATGTCTGCAGGATGATCTTGGGTGGACTCCAGCTATTATTCTGATTACACGCTTTTGTGCAATAAATACTTTATTCCTCAGTGATGAATTACCCCAAAATATGATGCCATATGAAAGCAATGAGTGAAAATAGGCGTAGTAAGCTAATTTACTAAGATGTTTATCACCAAAATTTGCAATGACCCTTATTGCATAAGTAGCTGAACTCAAACGTTTCAGCAGATCATCAATGTGTTTCTTCCAGTTTAATCTCTCATCAATGGACATACCTAAAAATTTGGAATATTCTACCTTAGCTATATGCTTCTGATTAAGGTCTATATTTATTAATGGCGTCATACCATTCACTGTACGGAACTGTATGTACTGTGTCTTATCAAAATTCAGTGAGAGTCCGTTTACAAGGAACCACTTAGTAATTTTCTGAAAGACAGTATTGACAATTTCATCAGATAATTCTTGTTTCTCAGGTGTGATTACTATACTTGTATCATCAGCAAAGAGAACTAACTTTGCCTCTTCATGAATATAGAATGGCAAGTCATCAATATATAATAAGAACAATGAAGGACCCAAGACTGACCCTTGTGGAACCCCATTCTTGATAGTTCCCCAGTTTGAGGAATGTGCTGATCTTTGCATGTTACGAGAACTACTTATTTCAACTTTCTGCACTCTTCCAGTTAGGTACGAATTAAACCATTTGTGCACTGTCCCACTCATGCCACAATACTTGAGCTTGTCTAGCAGAATTTCATGATTTACACAATCAAAAGCCTTTGAGAGATCACAAAAAATCCCAATGGGTGGTTTTCGGTTATTCAGATCATTCAAAATTTGACTGGTGAAAGCATATATGGCATTTTCTGTTGAAAAACCTTTCTGGAAACCAAACTGACATTTTGTTAGTACTTCATTTTTACAGATATGTGAAGCTACTCTTGAATACATTACTTTCTCAAAAATTTTGGATAAAGCTGTTAGAAGGGAGATTGGACGGTAATTGTTGACATCAGATCTATCCCCCTTTTTATGCAAAGGTATAACAATAGCATATTTCAGTCTATCAGGGAAAATGCCCTGTTCCAGAGAGCTATTACACAGGTGGCTGAGAATCTTACTTATCTGTTGAGAACAAGCTTTTAGTATTTTGCTGGAAATGCCATCAATTCCATGTGAGTTTTTGCTTTTAAGCAAGTTTATTATTTTCTTAATTTCAGAGGGAGAAGTGGGTGAGATTTCAATTGTATCAAATTGCATAGGTATGGCCTCTTCCATTAACAGCCTAGCATCTTCTAATGAACACCTGGATCCTACTATATCCACAACATTTAGAAAATGATTATTAAAAATATTTTCAACTTCTGACTTTTTGTTCGTAAAGCTTTCATTCAATTTGATGGTAATACTGTCTTCCTCTGCTCTTGGTTGACCTGTTTCTCTTTTAATAATATTCCAAATTGTTTTAATTTTATTATCAGAGTTGCTGATTTCAGACATGATACACATACTCCTGGATTTTTTAATAACTTTTCTTAATATAACACTGTAGTTTTTATAATTTTTGATAGTTTCTGGGTCGCTACTCTTTCTTGCTGTCAGATACATTTCCCTTTTCCGGTTACAAGATATTTTTATACCCTTAGTAAGCCATGGTTTGTTACAAGGTTTCTTACGAGTATATTTAACTATTTTCTTGGGGAAGCAGTTTTCAAATGCATTTACAAAAATGTCATGAAATAAATTATATTTTAAATTGGCATCAGGTTCATGGTACACCTCATCCCAGTCTAACTGCTGTAGGCTTTCCCTGAAATTTGCAATTGTTAAATCGTTGACTGAACGTACTACTTTGGAGGACTGTTTAGTATTGCTGAATGGAGCTATGTCATATATTGTAACTAGCTGTGCACCATGATCAGAAAGACCATTCTCAACAGGCTGAGCATTTATCTGGTTAAACTTATCTTGGTCTACAAAGAAGTTATCTATCAGTGAGCTGCTATCCTTTACCACCCGAGTAGGAAAATCAATAACGGGTGTCAAATTGAAAGAACCGAGTAATACTTCAAGGTCATTTTTCCTATTACCCTCTTTCAGAGAATCTACATTGAAGTCCCCACAAATAATAATTTGCTTCCCCCTGTCTGACAGATAGCACAACAAGGAGTCCAAATTTTTCAGAAATAGATGAAAATTTCCTGATGGGGACCTATATACAGTTACAATTATAAATGTGCCTTTATTTAATTTAAGCTCACAGGCACATGCTTCTATATGTTTCTCTACACAAAACTTTTTTGTTTCTATACTTTTCGCACAATGATAACTTTTGACATATATGGCAACTCCTCCTTTCTCCATATTTTCTCTCATTACATGTGCAGAGAGCTTATAATCACTTACATTTACCTTATCTATATCAGTAACAATGTGATGCTCAGACAGGCATAGTATATCTATTTCATTCTCAGCTTCTAAATCTTCTAAACAAACCAGAAGCTCATCTACTTTATTCTTTAAACTCCCAATATTTTGATGAAATATACTTACATTATTTTTAATTATACTTTTATGAGACCCTTTCCTTATTCTAACATTTGCAGTACTCTCCTGTCTGAGTTTCTCATTGCGCTTAGGCCTAGTTCCTATACCAGTGGTCACATGGTGTTCAGAGAGGCAGATTATGTCAACTGGGTTGGGTGACTTTAATTCATCAATGCAATTACCTGGGACTGAGATACAACTTGGTGGAGATAAAATTTCTGGTGATTGGTGAAAATGTATAAGCCAATAAATTTGTGATTTAAATACTCATACGAAGTGAAAAATGGGTAAAGTTCAAAAGCACAAGACTAATTACACATGCTTGTTTATCTCCATATGAACTTCAAATTACACTGAGAGCATAATTACAGTTATTAATAGAAAACTGTCTTTAGATAAATACAAAGATACAGTGAGCACAGTTACCTAATATTACAGAAGGAGTTATAAGATCACATTTGGTTGCTTAAGAACACAAATTTTCTACAGTATATAATAAAATCCATGGATCATTAAAGAGCATAAAGGCATGAAAGCACAATTATAATACATTCGTTGTGTTGGCCCTTGTAAGTTTCATATCCATTCTAAAGCACACACTCTCTATTACCGTATTGCTTGTCTTTCAGATCTAATATCTAAAATTATATATAGTCTGCAAATTGCTGAATTTTTCAGTGAGGGAAAGTCATTGAGTGAATGTGGTTAGATGTTTTGGTGCTTTGCTATCATCACACATCTGTAGAAATAAATCAAATCAACTACTCGTGAAATAAAAATGGTTTACAAAACCATCATCAGCATGCAATAATGGCATTGCAATTCTTAAGATGACATGTACCATGGAACTGTATGCAGCCAGCAGACATAGCAGTTACAATTATCACTGGACGTAATAGTTACAAGTTGTAAAGGTAACAAACATGCACAGACTAATAACACTGCTGACCATTAGATGAGAACACAAATGTTTAATAACAGATGGCATTGCAAGAGAGGGTGTGGCATCCTGCAGCTCCATCTTATGGAATTATGTATGACTTACAAAGAGCATTAAACCAACGGACTTGCAATGCAACAACTGTAATAAATGTTTATACAACATAAGTGTAAACTAAAAAAATGCATAGAAACACACACAGCATTTTATGAATATTCAGGAATTTATAAGTGTTTGTGCCAGATGGCGTTGCAGATGCAAGTATGATGCTACATAGTGACAGTTTTAATTGGTGGTATGTACAAATATATTACATAGAATTTTTACATACTAGCAATGGTCACAATAAAAATAAGCTTGGTTCTATAGATAAAACACAAAACATATAACTTGAATAGTACATTTTCCTGCCTATTCCAAGTGGAAAGTAGCATATGTAAGTGCTAAGACCACTATATGCACTCTTTAGCATAAATATTGACAAGGAATTACACACATGGTGTCAAGAGGTAAGTACAATGAAACAGTGAGTTCTGAATTACGAATTGCATATACAAGCACTATAATAGCTACACGCATTGTACGGCCTAATTGGTTACAAGAAAATAAACATTTAGTACCAACTTATTAACACAAAAGAAAGCCATATAGTACTCAGCCTATTTAAAGTTTAAATTGGTGTAAATAAGTTTCCTATTTATGCCATGCTGTGCATGAAGCTACTGCAACAAGTAATGAGTAGTAACTGCTGACCTATTGGCACAACAAACAGCACAGTTCTCTGCTTGTTAAAAGTGAGACGTAGGGTACATAAGCAGTAAAGCAGCTAGGTACACTGCACGGCATAAATAGTTACAAAGAATTACACATTTAGTGCCATCACATTAGCACAACAAAACTAATTATAAAAATATTTATGACAATCAGTACATCTGTAATGAATAAGTGCCATAGACCTATGCAGAATAAAAACATGAACAGTTACTGTATAGCCCTTTGTTTCACTTCAATTGAAATAGTTCTCATTGGAGACAAAGTATTAGATCTCAAGGAGATGCTAAAACATTATTACAGAGGGCAAAATATAAAACATGGAAACCTCAGTCAGCAGACCCGCGCGCGCGCGCCCACACACACACACACACACACACACACACACACACACACACACACACACACACACACACACTTAGATCAAAGGCTTGATAAATAAAATATCCTAAACAGAATCAAGGATACTGCTTCTTGATGAGCAGATTGTGTCAAATTGTATTTCCAAAATTAATATCTTTCTGAAATTGAGTCTATAATTAAATTTTTGTTGCTCCTGGAAGCTTTTGTCACGTACCATAGAACTGGCACCGAGTGTCATGTGTCATGAAACACATTAGAACAGAAAGTGCATCGATAATACTACATGACTGTGTCCTTTATTGTCTGATTTATGCTTCTCTGCCAGCCGTTGTGAATGATGTAGAGTGAAAATTTTCCATGTTTGACAAATGTTCTGTTACAATGCAGGTGTCACCCATTAACAGTCAGCAACAACATTTTATCCAAAGTCTAACTGGTTTGCTGTTACCTCCCTTTCTGCGTACCTAAGAAAGATAAATTTTATGCAATTTAGATCATGTCACAGAGTGTGAGGAATTCTCAGTGACACTCAATAATGAGCACGTGTAGGAGATGATGGCACCAAATTCCTGGGCATTCACTTAGACTGAAAACTACACAGGGTATGTTCCAGTCTGAAATCATATTTAGCTCAGCAGCTTTCGGATCCAGAATGCTCTCTTGTATTAGATACAAAACAGTCACAAAGACTGCATGTTTTTGCTTTTGGGTACTCCATGTCACATGGAATTATGTTCTGCGGAGATCTCTTGCTCAAAATATTTTCATTGCTTAGTAGAATGATAAGAGTTATATGTGGGTTAAGTCCAAGAAAGTCCTCTTGCAAATTACTGAGCAAGATGATAATACTTACCAGTGGTTATCAAAACACTTTTTCTCCAATTTGTTTTGTTATCATGGCCTCCATACCATTTGGACACAACTCTCTAGTTCCATGTGTGACAAAAATGGAATATCAATTACATTACCTGTCCCTGCTGTAGAGAGACACTAAGTACATAGTAAATCACTATTCAAATCAAATGTACACCAATTTCTCTTGAATGACTCATTCCAGTCTGGTGAGCAAAATTGGAGTAAACAGCTTACCTAAGGTACAATCAGTTGTGGAACTGTTGAGCTATATCTTTATGTAAGTATTTCAGGAATAGAGGACTACGCCTACGGAAGTGAAGGTACATCTAAGTGTCCTACAGATAACACCAGGGTGCTGGTAAGGAAGCAATGGAACTGACTACCAGAGAATATTTTCATATCTCCTGACTATATAAGACTTTGTGCACATTGAGTCCTTATGTAATCAGTGATTGTAGATTAATTAAGTAAGAATAGGGACACTGAAATCGGAAGAGAAATGACTCAGCACCACATCAGAAGCTCTTTCTCAGGGCCAAACATCTAGAAAAGTGGGAACAAATATTAAAATATGCCAGCTGATCACTGAGGGCATTACCAGAACCAAATGCCAAAGATTATAAGAGATACTGTTTAAGTTCATCGTCTACATTTTTGTCCTAAATACTGGGATATGATACCATTGGTGCAACATATCACCATGCCTATGAAGTAGTCACACACGTCCAGACTAAAACTGTGAATGCTTACTTGCTATTCAGTTCCACAGACAACAGTATTCATTAACTCTGAATCAAAAGTGGGGAACTGACCACACGTAGTATCTACAAACCACAATGTTGCTCCTGGCCAACATATGTTTTTGAAATATACTGACATCCTCCACCAGATGCGATGGCCATATACACTGATGGAAAAAGAAACTCAACCCAAAAAAGAAAATTAATTTAGAGGAATGAAATTTTTAGAATATATTTGTCTAGGTGACTTATATAATTGATTAACATTGCAACAACACAGGTTAATGTAAGCACAAGATAAGCCACTGCAAATGTGAAATGCTGTTACGTTAATAACTGGTGTAACCACCAGAATGTTGAATCCAGGCATGCAAATTTGTATGCACTGTGTTTTACAGGTGGCAGATGTCAGTCTGTGGAATGGAGTTCCATGCCTGTTGCTCTTGGTTGGTCAATAATGAGAATGTTAATGCTGGTTGTGGATGACCCTTAAGTTATCGCCCAATGACGTCCTAGATTTCCTTGGTAGGAGACAGAGCTGGTGACCATCCAGGTCAAGCCAACACATGGACATACTGTATAGCATGTTGGGTTACAACAGTGGTATGTGCGCGAGTGTTTTCCTGTTCAAAAACAGCCCCTAGAATGCTATTCATGAATGGCAGCACAACATGTAGACTCACCGGACTGACATACAAATCTGACGTCAGGGTGTGTGGGGCAATCATGAGAGTGCTCCTGCTGTCGTACGAAGTCTCATTCCAGACAAAAACTCCAGGTGTTGGGCCAGTGTGTCTAGGACAAAGGTTGATCACAGGCCCAACAAACATTCTTTACTAACACCACATCCAATCTCAAAAGTAAGTAACACTCACGAACACAACAGTGTCTGCTTGAAGCAATCCTGATTTGCATCCTCATACTGGCATTACTAGTGTATCTCTTATGTGAGTAGAGCAAAATCTGAACAGACATCTTTCAAATATTGAAGCATGACTAACAGCTTTCGTTTATGTCTAACAACTTTTCTTTGTTGCTGCTATTTTTTCACTCAGCATAGAATATCTTAACAATACAAGGAAGCCTTAGTAAACTAGGCAGTTGGAAAGAACACCTATTTTACTTTCAGTGCTAAAGATGCCAGTTCCACCAGTTCAGCGGCTTGGAAACATGAGAACCAGCCAGACTCACGTTTTGTCACTGGTGATGGAAGCCAACGTTTGGTCGCCATGACTAAAAATATTGTCAAATTTCCCTGCTAGTCAACACTACCTGCTTTAGAACCAATCAGCACAAGTATTCCATTTATTGGGTTGCTGCCTAAGAGACATACATACCAGTTTAGTCAATAATATATTATCCTTCACTATTTGAAACAGTCTGCCAACCCTGGGGTAACTTTTTGATTCGGCAGCTGTAGAAATAACAGCTGGTTTTGTAGTGAATAAGTCTCTGAGCCATGTTTGGAGCACATTTTCAGCAGGAAGGGAAATTCGAAGAAAGTGGTTTGATATGGCGCAAAAGGTGAAAATTTGAGGATTTTGTTTTGCTTTGTCACTCAAAAACAACCAGGGCACATGTGCTCATGTCAGAACTGTAGAACATGACGACAAAGAGAGGAGTTAAGAATGATTACACATTAATCCCAATTGACAAAATAGAAGATAGTTAAAAGAAAATAAAAGGGGTCATGGAGAAAGTTCTGTGCTGGCCAGAGTGGCCGAGCAGTTCTAGGTGCTTCAGTCTGGAACCACTTGACCGCTATGGTCGCAGGTTCGAGCCCTGCCTCGGGCACAGATGTGTGTGATGTCCATAGGTTAGTTAGGTTTAAGTAGTTCTAAGTTCTAGGGGGCTGATGACCTCAGATATTAAGCTGCACAGTGCTCAGAGCCATTTTTGAAAGTTCTGTAAAATACTCCATAGAGAAACAAAGCTCATGAACTAAACATTAAATAGCCTTCACCATATTGCTACGATGGATAGAAAGTAAAGTGCGGTCGACACCAGTCTCTAAAATGGCTGATAGCTAACACGAATTAACAAATGATGATGGCTAAAAAGACAGTACATGATATGCAACCTAGCTGATCTTGCAGCGAGACAGCCGAGAGGAGGTCGTCCAACCCACTGAGAGGTGCTTAATAACCTGCAGCTTGTTCCCATGAAGGGAGAACCAGTGGTGACACCATCTGCTGACAGACAGCAACGCAGATCATTGGAGGGAATGTAAGAACCAGTGGGTTGAGGTATGACAACTGCAGCATTGACAGCATCGTCAGTGGCCTAGTTTCCTGTCACACTGAGATGACTGGGAACCCACATAAACATCATCCATCAAGAATGAGCATGTGACAGCTTTCCTGGACCGGTTGCACTAATGGATGGACATTGTGCCCTTTAAAGCCTCTGTGTTCTGTACAGAGTCTGAGCAGATGACGCAATTGAAAAGCCTGTGTCACCAGATGTGCTGTGTGGCCTGATACAGGGCGAACAGCTTTGCTATAAACACTGAGCACTGTACCAGAAGATGATATCAAAAAACGTCAGGACCAATGATGAAGGCACACCTGACACAGTATCTTTGTCAGTACAAGTGTCATCAGTGTACACAATCGTGAAGTTCCGTGCGAAGGTTGTGAAATTGAAGGAGATAGAACAAGGCTGGAGTAGTATCCTTAGGAATCGAATAAAGGCAAAGTTGAACACGGGCCGCCACATGAAGTTGATGACGATGATGATAACATTGATGTTGATTGGTTTGTGGGGCACTCAACTGTGTTGTCATCAGCACCTGTACACATTCCCCAATCTGTACACAGTCCAATCTAACCACTTACATGAATGATGATGGAATGATGAGGACAACACAAACACCCAGTTCCTGGGAAGAGAAAATCTCCAACACCATGATTCAGAGGTAGCAACACTAACCACTACACTATGAGCTGCAGACTCTGCCGCACGAAGCCAAGCTGGTGAAGGGTTTATATTCTGTGGAAAAGTTGCAGGTAGCATGAAGTTAAGCTGCCGGAGCAAGAGCTGAAAGTGAACTCCAGTAGGTAACAGAGAAGAGGGATGCAACTCATACTGACGATCAAGAGTCTTCGAAGAAAGAGGCATGTGATGGATGGCCACGTATCGCAAACAAACAGCATCTATATCTGCTGAGGAGAAAGTCACAGTCCTAGGACAGTGGTAGTTTGGCAGCTTCTGTGTGCAGACTCTCAGCAGGGCTAATGTAGAAGGCACCAGTGGTCAAATGGATGCTATGTCAGTTGATAGTACTGAGACAGCATGAGAGGGATGGTCGTGCAGATACACAAACGAAACAAAGATATTCCAGTTTCTAACAGACAATGGACCAGTACAATCGGAGGAGTACATTTCAATCTGTTCTCCAGGTAGTACCACTGAGGACACACAAGACATTCAGGGACCAGGTAAGACACGTGGGAGGATGCAGAAAGTTTCCTATGGAGCATGAGCCCCAGGAATTTTGTAGCTTCAATGAACAGAAGAGCAACATGCTGAAGATGTAAAGATGGTGGAAGAAACAAATTGTACTGCCAGAAATTCATACAAATGGTTTTGCCAGTGGAAAAACTACAGTGACTGTTGATGCTCCATGAGTGAAGACATTTGAGACATCACTGGAGACACTGCACAATGACCGTAGTTCATGGAGAACTCCAATAGATGGCAAACTTGCCAATGAAAAGATGCCAGACAAGTCTGGTGGGAGACGGGCCATTTTAGGGTTAGTGGCAATAGCAAAGATGCCGATGCTCATGACAGGACCCCGAGGGACACTATTTTCCTTGGTAAATGCATCCAACAAGGTGAAACCAACATCCTGTTCTTAAGAGTTCCTGAAGCAAACAGAGTAGGCAGCCATGGAAGCTCCACGCATAGAGGGTATGGAGGATACCTGTCCTCCAGAAAGGTATCGAAAAACACTGCCACAGTTGGATTTAGGCAGAAAACAATTCATGACATTGGTAGATATTGCGATATGGTCAACTGCAGAACTGCGCACTGAAATCCACATTCTGCAGTGGTTAATAAATTGTGAGACTCGAGCCACCGTACCAGCCAGGCATGAATCGTATGTTCCATCACAGCTGGTGAGGGATATGGGGTGGTATCTAGAAGGAAGGTGTTTGTCCTTACAGGCCTTAGGCATAGGTATGACAGTGCATTGGAAATCTGCTCTCTGCCCACACAGTTGCATAATGAAGGAGAAAGTGCTTTTCCAGCAGGAGAAAGATGCTGTAACATCTGACTGTGAACATCGCCTGGCCCTGGAGAGGGATTCGGATGAAGTGAGAGCATGACCCAGCTGCCTCATAGTTAAGGCAGTATTGTAGTACTCAAGATTCTGAGAAGAGAAGAATATTGAACGAGCTGCCTTTGCTCATTTTCGATGGAGGAAGGCAGGGTGATAGTCGAAGGAGCTCGAAATCTCAGCAAAATTGTGGCACAAGGCGTTGGAGATTACAATAGGGTGCACGATGACATCGTTTGCTACTGTCAGGCCGGAAACTGGACTATGGCTATTGGTACCATAGAGCTATCAGAGCTTGGTCAACATGATGGAAGAGGGAGTGGAACTGTTAAAAGAACTAGTGAATGAAATCCAGCTCATTTTACACTATCCCAAAACCAGGATGACACTGTACACCTAACTTTTTATAGTGAACACAGTTTGTCATTGTAGGATGATGGTAAAAATGTGAATAGTGTGTCCCCGTGTGTAATTGGCGTCGCGGCATGTCTGAGTCCACCTAGGGACCAGGACACAGCGTGGAAAAGAGGAAGTGCAAGGAACAGAATATTCTGTGGCGGTAGGTTTAACATACTAAGATATTCTACCTAGTCATCACAGCTGGGAAAACGCTGTCTATTGAACGTTGCCAGAGTGGAGTAAAGCCTCCAGTCAGCTTTAGTAAGCTGCTGTCTGGGTGTGAACGTAAGTGGGGTAAGAGTCAGTAAACGAATAGTACAGGGGGAATTGTCACTTGAGTATGTGTCAGAGAGCAGACCACTCAGGTTGATGGGCAGATGGGTAGTGCAGGAGGATAGGTAAAAATGGAAATATGTGTGTGTGGAGTCTGAAAAGACTCTTGCATTATGGCAGAAGACATTACGCTGACTGAGAAGGTCGGCTAACGGGGCACCTGTCTGACAGGTTCTGGGTTAACCCCAAAGGGCATTGTGCACACTGAAGTCACCAAGGAGCAGAAAGAGGTGAGGTAGCTACCCAATAAGCAGTAGGAAGTCTGTCCTGGTGACATCAAATGACACAGGGATGTAAATGGTATGAAGGGAAAAGATCAAGTGAGGAAAGAAAAGGTGAACCACAACAGCTTGAAGGCAGGTAGTCAGGGAGATGGGTTGACTCTGAATGTCATACCGCATGAGCAGCATGACTCCCCCATGTGGTGGAATGCCATCCTATGGGGAAAGGAAATGCAAGCACTCAAATTGGTCATGGGGACGCTATTATTTTTTTTCTGGAGGCAGAAAACAAATGGATGTTGTGATTCTAAGAGCAGCCATAAATCCTCTTTGTTGGATAGAAGACCACAAACATTTCATTGAAGGACAGTTATCATGAGGAAAAAAAAATGAAAAGGTGTCACTTTGGTGGCTGCCGAGTGTCAGCCTTCGAAGACTTGCCGCTACAAGGCACAGAGGCACGAGGATCATGCTCCACGAGGTCTGGAGAAGTGTCAGAAGGCTCCTTCTGTGAGCCTGTGGAATCCAGTGCAGAAAAATGGTTGGTGGTGCACACCGGAGAAACACAGGCAGCCGGGCCAGGGTATCAACTGGCAACACCGTCTAAGAGGATATCAGACTTGGTGAAGGAGAAGACCATCTGCCTTTGACTTCTTGTAGACTTCCCGGTTGGCACAGGAAGACTGATATTTGTTGGCTGGAGGGATGTAGTAGGTCTTTGTGTATATTCATTCAATCCTTCCTGGCCTGCCGGTTGTGTAGTACATGACTTCACCCCAGTAGGTCAATGTTTGGTGGCTTGTTGCACAGTTGTATGAGGAGACGACAATGCTGCCAGGATGATGGGTGATTTCATAACCTCAGTGCCGAGTTTGATGTCGCAGGTCTTTGTGGCCATGTCCTTCATGAAGCGAGACATAGCAAGAACAGTACTGTAATTAGCAGATGGTAGAACACGTGGTTTGAGACTAGCCAATAACTTGCAATAACCAGGTAAGGAACTTCTTCTTTTACCTGGACCTCCTGGACAGCCTATTCATCGAGATGCACGAGACAATTTTGAGAGGAGGCAGCATGGTCACCATTGAAGTTGATACATCCAGGAGGAGGAGGAGGAGGAGGAGGAGGAGGAGGAGGAGAAGGGCAATTGCCCTCGTACGCATCCCTACCACAGGTTACACATTTGGCTCGGTGTTGACAAGACATTCCAGTGTGGGATGTTTGGATTTCTGCCTCAGGCAGACTAGTGTAAATGACACCATGGGAAGTATTCAGAGTTCAATAGGCCTCAACATGAACAGGATACCTGTGGAGAAGCGAAGCAGCAAGTAGTTGTGCTTAAGACTTGCAGAACTACACATAGTTTCCAAAACCAAAGTGGCATTGCATAAATGAGAGCAGGATTTTGCAGGGCCGGCAACTGCATCAATACCTTTCTGAATAAGAAACTGATTTACTGAGGCAAAGGATTGGCCATCTTCAGTACATGAAACCATGAAGAACCATGGTGTATCTGGAAGTGTCTATGAATCAGGAGCTTCATTCCATTTACATTTAGTAGATGCAAACTGTGAAGATGACTGCCAGCATATCCAAAGGTATGCTTCATCTAACTGGTGGCTCCCTCCCTCAGTCTGGGGCTCACCTGCTTTAGGTGATTGTTCAGACCTCAGGTCACACCTCTTCATCACCTGACAGAGGGACCAATTGGCAATTTGGGAAGGTAGCAACTCAGGCAATAACCCCTCCCTGGGCCTGGTCTGTACCAGGGGGTGCATGTGAAACCTGTCAACCCAGGTCTGGAAATTTCACACTACCCAGTCATCCGTTATATGACAGATGCCTTCAGGATCACACAGGGAGGAAGAAGAAGAAAATGAGTCTCAAACACAGAAGCAGAGGGAGGACAGGAGAAGGTGAGCGAAGGAAGAAAAAAAGGAACTAAAAACAGTGGTGAAACACATCAGCTACTGAAACTGCAGAACACATCCCTAGAAACATCCCAGACATGTTCTCCAAGGGAAGCAAAAAGGAATAGCAACAGGAAGGATATCCAACACAGAAGGGTAAAGATGCTGCAAAGGCTGGGGACCTATGGTAGCCAAGCACATACACGCCAAGGAATGGTGAGCCCCTGAGGGAGAAACCTGAGGGTGCAGTATCAGGTAAAAGAAGTGAGGGCTAAATGACTTGATACTGCCTGTATTTTGCTAGGCTGCCAAAAAACACTGTACAGGAGTTGGGTTGTCATCACTTCATGCAGTCTTCCTGGTCATTGTCATTGAATTGCATCTGCAATTCATTGTACACCACACTGTCCTTGTTCTACCAGATGGACAACATCTTTTGTGGATGTGTGCACGTCTTTGTGCTGGGAGTTGCTTTGTTTGCACTAAACCATTCCTTTTTTTCCTTATGTTGGTATAAAAACACCATTAGCAAGACATAACAGTAATGGTCAGTGTTTTCTACATATGCCCACTCCTGGTCTTTGCTATTTTGGTTTAGATCATACAGTACCCATACACTCTATTTTTGAACCTTTCTCATGCATGCATATGTTGCACTTCAGTGTACATGAAACTGGCAACTGTAATGAACTGTGATGATTCCACAATCATGTATCACTGGGGGGGGGGGGGGGGATGTGTTTAAACACTCTTCAACCCCCAAAAGTCTATCTGTATATGAAAAGTCACAGATGTCAGAACGATCCTCCTCAAAATGAGAAAACCATTTGCTTGCCGTGCTCTCTCCAGTGGCATTATCTCCATACATGGTGCACATATTTTTGGCTGCCTCTGCTGCTGTCACTACTCCGTATGGCACTTCATTTTCTAGCGTCCTCAGATCCTCTATCTCCTAGTGATAGACCAACAGTATTTAAACTCACATATAAAAATTACAATTGATAATCTCTTAGTAACCAGAATATCAACATTCAAAACAAACCTGTGACTAACATGCATCTATTTAATATGACCTTAATTCCTCAATCCAGAATGTACCTAAAAAAAAAAGCTGACTGGAATGCTTTCCTTGATAAATATCTGGGCTGGATTCCTCATCATGCTCATATCTGCCACGATTTTGTACATGTAGTTACCAGAACAACTAACAAGTGTTTGTTCTGAGGGTATCAGAAAGGATATATTTAAAGCTGGGACGAGAAATGTGAGGAATGCCACAATGGTTTTCAAAGTGGTGGTTACAGTTCACTGATTAACTGACACAGCACCTGGATACTGCACAAAGTAAAATCCTATCATCTGAGTAGTTTTCATCCATATTTAAGTATCACCAGAAAGCATGGTCCCTGCTGTAAAATTAGGTTGAGCTGTAGCCAGCCTCATCAACTGAGAATATTTTCTCCGCTTCACTCATGGTCAAAACATCTGAAAAAGCACATCACTGAGAGACTAAACAAGAGCTCAAAGATATAAAAGCAGCAGTCATCTAGGACACTAAATATTTGTGACATAATTCTTGAAGAGACTGCAGTATGAATAATGGACACAAACCTATTTAATCTCTTGGCTCAGTTCACATACTCCCAAAATTTCTCATCAAGTCTGGCAAATAAATTTGAACATGGTTAGCAAAATTGGTCACCTCATTACTGCAGATGGGAAACAGTCCCCAAGAACTTAAAACATACCAAGGTGACTGCTCTCCCAAAGCCAAGCAATGCTTTTGTCCCACTGCATTGCTTAGTGTCATCCATAAACTTCTAGAACTTGTACTGTTTTGCAAGACTGGTCAAACAACACTGTAGAACAAGCTGGCATTCACCCAAAACGAATCTGTGTGGCTTAAGTCCTGGCCCTCACAGCACACATTGAAATGGGCTTTCAGAAGATGAAAACATCTTTGGCTTGCATCAATCTATTAGCAGCCTACGGTACTGTCTGGAGACAAGACCTTCTCTATAGACTGATGGATGTAATCTAAGCCAAAACATTACATAGCTTCAAAACATGACTAAATTTAGGATTCCAGGTCATCATGGAAGAGAAAATCAGTAGCCAGAAATTTCTCCATAATTGCTTTCCTCGAGTATCGATATTAGTCCCACTGCTCTTTATCTTTTATACTGGATGTCCCACAAACAGTTTTTAAGCACTTTGGTTAACCTGACTGGGCCACATGAACAAGGCACATTTTTTGAAGTCATGCTGAAAGTCCTGATATCAGATTTGTCTGTTCTGTTGTGTTTTAGGGTGCAAGAACTAAGTTCATATGTGCACGTATCATAACCATGGAACACTAAGATGAAAAAGGAGTTAAAAGCAACTACATATTCAGGCATGTTACTAACTATTTGGTTGTATAAATATTTTTTTTACCATATGTGTTCAAGGGAAGCCCAGGTATTTATCTTGTGACTATAGACATCTACCTCAAGCTTCAGGAAGGGTAGGCAAGCAGATAACAACATGGCAGTGGTACAAAGGATTTATGAGCAGTGATCGTGTGTTGGTGAGGTAACCTGTGGTATTAGTTAGTATTGCATTGATCTAGCCCAGAGCATTTCCTGGTAGGGGATTGATTGATTGATTGATTGAGAGGGTTTATGGGACCAAATGGTGAGGTCCTCTGTCCCAAAATTCTGAAGTTACTCACAGAAGAAAAAGGGTCCACTAAAAGTGGACAGATCCAGTCAGGAGAATCAAATTGTAAAATAATTAAGATTAAATGCTTGCAGAACAAGGCATAAAAGGTGAGACCAAATCTAAAAACTAGAAAAGAGGGCAGTCATTCCATAGGGGAGTGGTCATGGGGTCCCACACCGAGAGTACATGAAGAGAGGTCTCAACTGCAAACAGTCTGCCCCTGCTCCAGGGGTGAAACAAAACCTTATATCTGGAAATAAAAATCACTTCCATGGAAGAAACTGAGGACCAGTTCAACTACCTGTGAATCATCTGCTAATAATAAATTTAAGGTATCTGGAAGATGATACTTGGCACAAAGAAACGAAAAGAAGGGGACATTCCACCAATATGTGGGATACATTCAGTCTGACTCCCCAACAACATTGTTTCCTCCTAAGTAATGAATCACCCCCACAATGGGTAATCCTACTATGACCATTGCATAGAGGGTATAAAACAGTTGATTCCTTTCTAGAGGAGTGCAAGGAAAAGAGCCAAACTGCAGCAGATTCCTTGCCCTTGCGGAGTTTATTACCAGGAGCAGTAGCACACCGGATGTCATTCCATTTCCGGGCAAAGAGGTTTGATCTAGATCCAAATATCTGCAACTGGAACCATGAAAAGGAATGGGGTTAAGTATCATCTTTCTCTGGGTCCCAAGTCATGTGGGCATCCCAGGGAATTAACTGGCTGAGTGTCTGGTTAGAAAAGCAAACTGAGCATGTGGCATGGCCAAGGACAGTGAGAAGGTCATGGATAGCAGAGACCAAAGGGTGACAAAAGTAGCAACAGTTGATAGGCTGCAGGCTGCTCATTGTGTCTGAACAAATTAAAACACTGTGGAGGGAAGACTGAGAAATGGAAAGTAGGGCCCTGTGAATGGCTAAAAGCTCTGCTGTGAACACACCACATGATCCTGGCAATAAATATTGTTCAATGGCAGTAAAACATGTGGAAGTGTATCCCACCTTGTCAACTGTCTTAGAACCATCAGTGTAAAAGATGAAGGCACCCTGTAACTGCATGTATGGCACCTAAAAGATTCTAGAAAACCATAGGTGCAGCAGAGACCTTAGGACCCTGAAAGAGGTTGCTCCTAATCTGTGGTCTAGGTACCATCCAAGGATCATATGAAGGGGGGGGGGGCAGAAAGAGAAGGGGGAGGGGAGATAAGTGAAATGCACAAGGTCCATTCCAGTGAGTGGATATGGAGATCCCAACGAACGACAAAGGGAAGTGAGACACATGCCAACCAGCAATCCCACCTGTGGGAGGTTGCCACCAGGGAGACAGGCCTCACTTGCAAAGAGGACACCATTCACAGGATGGTCAGGGAATTGGCAAATGGTGATTGCGTAATTTCTAAGCAGAGATGTCAATACATGTATAGATTAATTTACATACATTTACAGAACGAAATTTTCACTATAGTGCAGTGTGCATGCTATTTCTGAACTTGGTGGCAGATTCAGACTGTTTGTTATAGTGGAACCCTAACCTAGAACTGCACCTTTTCTTTGAGAACAGATCATAGCAACTGTGTTTTCTGGTTATGACTCACAGCCTGTCCCTCACAGCTTTACTTTTTCCAGCACCTCAATATCCCTTCCATACTTCAGACATTCTCATGCATTAATTTCTGAACGAGCACTCCTGAGAAAAAGAGTATCATGGGGAAACCATTACCAAAATTAATCTCCATTGCAGAGTGAAAACTTGATCTTGTTAAGTCTTTATCTTGTTAAAAGCATAGGTTAGTGGTGAAACACACACATGTAAATGACATGAATACTAGCCTTGTGCTGTCCTTATCCCTTCTTGTGAGAGAAATAATCGTTCTTATGTCAGATATTAAAAACTTATCACCAATTGCATGTAAATAAATTTCAAATTACTACAGGATACTTTGTTTCATTTTGAGCCACACCACACTGGTGAAGTGGGTTTATTTGATACATTGTTGTTTGATGTACTCTTACTTGAGAATTACTTTCTTATTTCTAAATCCCACATTGAAAAAACACTGGGCGATCAATTGTTGTGCGAACAATGTTAAGATTAGACATGTTGTCCTCTCCTTTTTTATAAAACAGTAAGGAATATTGTGTAGCGCGCATTTTAACTGTACAGTTATGTGGAGAATTTCTACGAGTTCAGCTGATGCTCAAGAGAGATTGTCTGTCTACAGTTCAAGGGGCTGAAGATTACACCCAGGTATGCAGAATCTACCTGCTCAACTGCCAGCTGTGAGCAAAGCTGTCAGCAGGATGGTGCAGAGGTTCCTCCATTCCAGTGGTGAACTGTTAGCCACACGAATGCACCCACCAGTCCCTGGCACAGTGCACACAATGGAGGCAACACTGCAGTTCGGAGAAATGCCTGAGGAGCACGCTTAGGTAGGTGGGCTCATGGGCGATAAGCCAGCAGCACGACTTCAAACCATTATGGGTGGTGCAGGAGTGCAACTGCCACCTGTGCTTTTAACAAGATGAAGATGCCCATCTGTCAGTTCTTGGAGGCATTTGAGGTCAACCCAGTTGGGGGATTGGCAGCCCAAGATAGGTTTCAACTGATGCACCAAATCCACTACACATAGGTGGGGTTTCTCACTATGTTTGGCCACATTACAATCTGACAATGCACCTTGGTCAATGCTCTGTTTGAAAAGGGTGGGGGTGCTCAGAAGAGCCATTATGGGCCACCCTTGCAAAGGAATAGCCAAACAGCCATCGACACACCATGCTGGTAGGATGCCAAAGATATGCAGAGACTGAACTGGGACTACTGCTGCGCACCATGTCAACAAAATGTATGGGATGACATTGACCACTTCAAGATGTGCTACCTTGCTGTCTCAGTCATCTCAGGAAACCATCACAGGTGCAAAGTACGGCCCCTGCTGACACCTGCAATGCAAAACCACTTCTAGTTTGTGTCTTACGAAGGTTTACCCACTGCACTTGTTTTGTTCAGAAACTCACAGTATTTTGACATCTGTTTGAGGCGTGACTTACTGTTAACATTTGTTTTTTTGTTTCAAAGAATCACTTTATGAAATAATATCAACTTTCCTCTTCTCTAATGTAGCATCTTAAGATCGCCATTCCAGGATGAAACCAGTCAAAATTAAGACTTGAAACAAGTATAAATATTTTCCCTAGGTCTACTTTCAATCTTAGTGAATTGGTATTAAATGCATATGGTTATATTTATGGGTGGCATTTGGTGAACAGGTGTTTTCTGCTTTTATGTTTAGCTGAAAATGCACAATCAAGGAATTATATTCATACAACTAAGTGTACTGTTGCTTCTCTACTCATTGCACAAGATATGCATGTCCAGTATAAAGCAATATTCGACTGTAAGAATTCTATAATAGACAAATATTGTAACAACATTTCAAGCAGTTATTCACTAACAGTGAAAGTAATAAAGCACGTGCACATCTAGTGCAAAATGTAGGGAAGCAAAAGCACACTTAGAATATTGGAAATCAGGGAATTTCATACATAAAGCTGCTTAGTTGACAATGCACCCATTCACCAAATGCCTCCCATTATTATGAATCATGTGTATGTTGGTACCATTTTAGGAACTCTACAGTAGACCTAGTGAAAATATTTGCACTTTTTCAGGTCTCAATGTAAGTTGTTCTTTTCTTTATTTTGGCATTTGGAGATAAGGAGATAGCCAATGGCAGAAGAAACTGACGACTAAAATAAAAGTTGTCAAAAAATAAAAAATTTTAACTTTATAGTGTCAGAGTTGTATAGTGTGTTGAGATGAAGGGTCAGTTTTTTATTGGGAGAATTTTCAAAAAAAAAGTCTTCTTCATGGGTAAACTGAGTACACAACACTAGTGTGACCCACTCTTTAGTACTTTCTATTGTGGCATCTCCACCAGATTAATTCATTGGTCCCATAACCCCTCTCAGTTTATCAATCAATAACTCTGTGACAGATTTTTTACTGTTATAAAAATTAATGTATTGTGGCTAAGAGCAAAGTAGTTGATGAAAATTTATATAACTGTTGTGGAGTAAGTCTGTATGTAGAAATTTTGTTTCTGAAATTAATTTCATTGCAAAGTCGACTTGCAGTACTTAAATTAGCTGGATCTCAAGTGATATTCAGCTAGGAAATAAAAGACACCATGGAGAAGGCAGGGAAGAGTATGGGGGAGGGGAGGGGAGGAAGAAAGCAGCTGCCTGGCACCCCTGTATGCACGCCACACTCAGGTGCCTGCTCAAGTGCAAGTGTACCTCACACAAGCAGGTTTCTTGCCCACTCCTGCACTACAGTTTACATAATTTCTCACTCCTTGTGACTAACAGTACTTTTCCTCCCCAGCGCAAGCATTCTTTTATTCATATAGGGGAAGATGAGGTAATCCCAAAGGGTGGGTCACAGTGAACATTTAAATTTCTAAGAAACCAACCACATTGCATAGGTTATACTTTATATTTTAAATGCTTGCCCCCTGGAGTAAAAACATACAACTTAGTTGCAGTGTAGCCACTGATTGAGTTTTGCTGGCAGCGAAAAATTTTCATTGCTCATGTGAGATGACATTGGAGATCACCACGTATAGTATTTAAATCTGCATGCTTATTTTTTGTTTAAATATAGCAAATATCCAAAAACTCAAAAATTTGTATTAGCTTTCAGAACATTTTTAGTATGATTTGAGAGCTGTCTCTAAAAATGTTGTATTACAGCCAACAGGTACTACTGTACAGTCTTTATGTCTTGAATTATGTAATATTGTTGTAACAAGCTAAAATTGTATTGTCAGCTTGCTGATTTATGGAAACAATTTTACAATGGTGTTTTTATTGTTGTCGGAAGACATGAATTACAAAATTCAAGGGGAGAAGGGATCATAGAGGAAAATAGTGATAAATTGTCTTCCATTTAATTTTCATTCTGAGATGAGCTGCAGACATGTATGATGTATTAAGCAGCCCACTTCATGAGCACCTGAAAGCTTTGAAAAGTGGCAGATTATTTGCCAATTAAAGCTGGGGGGATTTGAACCCACATTTTCAAGAAACTTTGCTAAATAATTTGTTAACACATTAAACACCTTGACAGTCATCCAGTGCTAATCGATATGAACAAGTTTCTGAAATCAGAATTTGATCTAGCAGCAAGTCTCAAAATTGCTCATAGATTTAATGAAGTGAAGTGAAGTGAACAACAGGAAAACATTTTTTTTACAGTTTTAGAAAACATTATCCTGAAATCTTTTAAGAACTCCAAAATTGACAAGTATTGTGTGGGCTCTTGTGTTCCATAAACCACAAGTTGACAATTTCTATGGGAACACTATATTTCTTTTGAAGGTAATTAAATTTCTTCTCTCTCACGTTTGTAACACCACTCAAACAGGTGCATCAAATGCGCATAAAAATGACGAAGTCCCTTAAATAAAAGGGTGAAAAACTGGGCAAACTAACATCCGCACAAAGTGGTTGGAATATAACACTAACTCAATTAAAGTCACTGGTTATTTTCTACCACCACTTTTCATCAATGTTGCCAACGTGGGGGTACCCATAAGATTTGCATGCGGTGATGGGGGAGGGTGGGGGGGGGGGGTCACTGTTCAGTGGTGAATGTAGGGTAGAAGAGAGAGTCAGGTAGATTTTTACAGGGAATATCAAATATATGTTTTTTTAAAGAGGGTTCTAGTTAAAACCAATACTCAATTCTATATGATGTCATCTAGTGGTCTGGGATTCCTCAAGTTCACTGCATTTAATTATGTCACATGCTGTAATCACCAATTTGGTCCATTATCGATCATTGTGTTGATATATGACATAACGCAAGCAGGATTTTTACTCTAGTCAAGAGTTCAAATTGTCCACAAATGTTTTATGTTGTAGATGTATTATTTTGTTAAACACAATGGCTACTAAAGATAAGGAAATATGTACAAAAGTATGCCAAGAATGGGGAAGTTGACCCTCTACTGAAATGTATATATGTTGCTAGTATTTCTCATTATAGCCTGCTTTTCTGTATAGCACATCTAAGTTCATGTGCAAAGGCATTGTTGGATATTACGAAGCTCAGAGCAAGGTTATGTAGTGTTTCGAGAATTTCTGCATAAATTCTAGAACCACTCAGCATTCTACCCTCTTGAACACACGATATTTTAGAAGTGAGTGTGGAATGATAGAATCCTACCTACTATGTGTCACATGTTTGTGTGTGCAGGTTTGAAATTCATTTGCGAGAAGAACATAGACACGGAGGTCGAATATCAATGACAAGTAATTGTCGGGTGATCCATGGAAGGCTTAATGAAAGTGTACAGATGAGCCATTGAGCTTCTGTGTTATTCTGTGCTAGTTGTGTCAGTTACCATTGTTATCATAACAAGAACGAGAAGGTGCTCTTGAGGAAAACTTTTGTCTTAGCCTTGTTGAAGGGAAGACGTGTATTACAGTTCATGTTGAGACTAGACATGGTGTTTAGTTTACATATAAGAGAAAGTTGGCTTACTTTGTTTCTAAGGTTTGGAGACATGAGAGGATTACAAAGAAGTATATATTTATATGAAGAGTGAGATCTGTAATGTGTCTGAAGTTCAAATGTACGTGAATAGTTGAAGCAAATGAAATTGGCATGTCTTAAGAAATTCCTGTATCTAGCAGCATACTTTAGAGAAGAAAATGAAAGAGTTTGCAGCAGCAGGCTAACCAGCAAGGAAAGTTGGCCAAGCATGTCAAGTAAGTCATGTCATAAAAGAAGTGCAAGTTAGTATATTTATTTTGCACTTAAATTGTCGTCCAAAGCCGTTAGTGTTAGAGTTTGGATCTCCTTCCTGATTTTAAAATCTGAATGCTCCATTTCAGCTTAGTTTTGAATTTTATTACAACATAGATTTTAGCGGATATAATGTAACTGTTGTTTGGGTTGTGAAATATTCTATTAATTTCATAAAGCTATACATAAATACATTTTAAAATATCTCATTATATGCTAGCATGAAAAAGGAAAATTACACAACATTTGCTGCATTTGTAATTAAATAAACGTTTGTAAAAGCTGGTTTACTTTTCTATTTGTTTTCAGAATGGTTAGCCACCAATAAATCTGGCAGAACAGTAAGGCGTTCTGTGGGTACTTCATACTGGCCTATCTTTTTTTGTGGTTTTAGGGCGCACAACTTCAATGGTCATTAGCGCCCTGACTACTCTAAGAATGCACCGTGAGGCACAAGTTGACAACAACAACTAAAAGGGAAAACACGATAAAATACAGACTGACAGGCATAGGATTAAAAAACAACATCATCAAATGTCCTTAGCGAGGTTTGTCAAATTGATAAAACAAAGAACACGAGCAGCTGCTCGTGGGTCATCCACTAAAATGGCATCGAAAGTATTAGGCAGGTTAAGATCGAGGCGCAGTGTGTTAAGATCTGGACAGGACATTAAAATGTGTCTAACCGTCAGCAAGTGCCCACATGGGCAGAACGGCGCCGGCGCAGCCGTCAGCAGATGGCGATGGCTGAACCGGCAGTGTCCAATTCTTAACCGGGCTAAAACGACCTCCTCCCGCCGAGAAGGGCGTGAGGAGGACGTCCAAGCCACGGGAAGAGGTTTTAAGACCCGAAGCTTGTTGTCGGTAAGTGCAGCCCAATCGGCATGCCACAGCGACACAACGCGCCGACAAATGACCCTGCTAAAATCGGACGAAGGGACACAACAAGAAGCTGTCCGAGGCTGGAGGACCGCAGCCTTGGCCGCGGCATCTGCAGCTTCGTTCCCAGGGATACCGACATGGCCAGGAACCCACATAAAGCTAACCGGAGAACCGACGTCCACCAGCTGCTGAAGAGAGCGTTGGATCCTGTGTACGAAAGGGTGAACCGGGTACGGATCACTGAGGCTCTGGATGGCGCTCAGGGAGTCTGAGCAGATGACATAAGCAGAATGTCGGTGGCAGCAGATGTAAAGAACAGCCTGGTAGAGGGCAAAGAGCTCAGCTGTGAAGACCGAACAATGGCCATGGAGCCGGTATTTGAAACTTTGTGCCCCGACAATAAAGGAACACCCGACCCCGTCATTGGTCTTAGAGCCATCTGTATAAATGAAAGTCATGTTGATGAACTTTGAACGAAGTTCCAAAAAACGGGAGTGGTAGACCGAACCGGGGGTGACCTCTTTTGGGAGCGAGCTGAGGTCAAGGTGAACGCGGACCTGAGCCTGGAGCCAAGGTGGCGTGCGGCTCTCGCCCACTCGAAAGGTTGCAGGGAGTGAAAAATTAAGGTGTTGAAGGAGGCGACGAAAGAGAACGCCAGGGGGTAGCAGGGCAGAGACATACAACCTGTATTGATGGTCAAGAGAGTCGTCAAAAAAGGAACGATAAGACGGATGGTCGGGCATTGACAGTAGCCGACAGGCATACCGACAAAGCAGTATATCGCGCCGGTAGGTGAGTGGCAATTCGCCAGCGTCAGCATGAAGGCTCTCTACGGGACTGGTATAAAATGCTCCAATCGCAAGTCGTAAACCCCGATGTTGTATGGAGTTGAGGTGGCGTAAGATGGAGGGCTACGACGAGCGGACGATGCAAGCGGAGCAGCAACTTCAAGTCCTCTCGGTTGGAGCGAATGCTGCGAATATTCCAGTGAATAAGTGCCATCGTAAGAAAAGGAAGATGAGAGAAGGGGTTACCTCGAAGGCCGCTTAGGGCCTGGCTTCGAGCGAGCACTGCCGCCGCTATCAGTAGGCGGACAGTCATTGTCCATGGGGTCTATAGGGTCATCGGCCATCTCGGGAGGATGGCCGGGAGGGGGAGCTTCCTCCGCCGGTGACCGGCTAGATTTACGGCTACCAGCGGTGCGGCCAGGTGAAACGGATGATGGCCTGGGGCGGCAACCGCTGGGTGGCGCAGGAGAAGAAATGCGCCGTGGCGGAGAAGGAGAACTGTGCTTCCTTATCGCCTTTTTGGAAGGACGTTTGGTGGAAGTACCGGTCGAAGGCTGGGAGGTCGAGGGACGGAGGAAGTCTGCACGGGATGGTTCCTTCTTGAAGGCCCGTGCATCTGACTTCGGGGTCTTCGACTTAGCAGAAGCAGAGGAAGGGGCTGGTGTCTGTGGGGTGATGGGAGGAAGAGGAGACGTCGACCGCGCGATCTTAGCACTGGCCGAACGGACGACCGTGGTGCTGAAGGTCAGATCGCATGTCTGGGTTGCTACCTCCCGGGTAGTCCAAGGAGAGGCGAGGACAGTACTGTATTTCCCCAATGGGAGCAGCGTGGGCTTCCTACTAGCCAATAGCTTGCGAGCAGCCGAGGTGGACAGTTTCTCTTTGACCCGAATTTCTTGGATACAGCGTTCTTCCTTATAGACAGGACAGTCGCAGGAGGATGCGGCATGGTCACCCTGACAGTTCACACAACGAGGAGACGGAGGTGGACAGTCACCCTCATGGGCATCCCTGCCACAAGTGACACATTTAGCCGCATTGGAACAAGACTGTCGAGTGTGATTGAAATGCTGACACTGGTAGCAGCGCCTAGGTGTCGGGACATAGGGGCGAACAGAAATAACCTCGTAGCCCGCCTTGATGCGCGATGGCAGCTTAACACTATCGAAGGTCAAGAAAAGTGTCCGGGTCGGTACAAGGTCATTGTTGACCTTTTTCAGGACCCGATGGACAGCCGTCACGCCCTGCTCAGCGAGGAAAGATTGAAGCTCCTCGTCAGTCAATCCGTCGAGGGAGCTAGTATAGACTACACCACGAGACGAATTCAAAGTTCGGTGGGCCTCCACCCGGACAGGGAACGTGTACAGGAGGGTGGCCCGAAGCAGTTTTTGTGCCTGAAAGGCACTCTCAGTTTCTAGTAATAAGGTGCCGTTACGCAACCTGGTACAAGATTTGACAGATCCGGCTATGGCATCTACGCCCTTCTGAATAACAAAAGGGTTGACAGAGGAAAAATCCTTTCCGTCCTCAGATCGAGAAACTACGAGGAACTGTGGGGCAGGCGGTAGTACTTTTCTCACTGTTGGCTGGTCACGTTTCCGTTTTTGGGTCAAAGTCGAGAGAGATGGAGTAGAATCCATTGCGGAGGAATCCCCCATGATTGCCAGCGTCTCTGATGGCGCGCTCCTTCCTTGTGGGGACACTCTCAGAGGGCACTCCCGCCTTAGGTGAATGTTTACACCTCAGGTCACACCTCCCGAGAAACAGACGGACGGACCAATCGGCATGGTCAGAAGGTATCAGCTCAGGAAATCACCCCTCCCCGGGCCTGGCCTTTACCAGGGGGTAAGCGCGTGCCTTACATGTCTACCCAGGGCGGGGACTTACCCGTTACCCCGTCACCGGCTACGCGTGCGAACGCGTGGGTCGGCCTTCAGGCACGCACAGGGAGGAAGGAAGAAGAGGAAAAAGAAGAGAGAGAGGGAGAAAGAGGACAGACTGTCTCAAACGCCAAGGCGGAGACTAGAGAAGGCAAGGAGAAGAAGGCAATGAGAAGGCAAGGAGAAGAAGGCAAGGAGAAGAAGGCAATGAGAAGAAGGCAATGAGAAGAAGGCAAGGAGAAGAAGGCAAGGAGAAAAAGGCAATGAGAAGGCAAGGAGAAAAAGGCAATGAGAAGGCAAGGAGAAGTCAAGGGAAAGAGTAAGGAAGACAGTGAGGTGGAGAAGAGCAAAGAAAGGAACCAACAAAAGGAAGGAAGAAACGAGAAGTGAAAAACCAAAAAGACCACGATTATAGGTCGTGGAACCGTCCGTCTCCGGACGCAGGCGCTAACTACCCCCGTGAGGGGGATGGACTCCTTTTAGTCGCCTCTTACGACAGGCAGGAATACCTCGGGCCTATTCTAATCCCCGGACCCGCATGGGGGATACTGGTCTCAATGTGCACAAGAAAGATTTAATTTAACATGCAAAAACAAAGGAGCACAGTGAGAAAGTGAAAATGGACAGAATTTCAAAATCTTGCCACAAAACTGAGCAGTGGGGAGTCAGTAACAGAGTGAAAAATGCTGAATTCTAAATTGTCAAGTGCAGAGCAACATCAACTACAATTACTTAGTTTCTTAATGATGTGGAATGAGTCTCTTTACATTAATATCACCAATAGTGTTTAGAGAATTTCCGCATAATTTCTAGAACCACTCGGCCTTCTACCTTCTCAAATACATGATATTTTAAATATAAGTGTGAGAGAGCCTATCTACTGTGTGTCACCTGTCTGTGTGTGCAGGTCTAAAGTGTGTAGTGAGAAGACCGTAGACATGGCAGTCAAATGGAACCAACAGCACTTGTCGGTCATGTCAAGGAAATTGTAATGAAAGAACACAGCAGCCCCAAGAAACTTCTGTGTTGTTCTGAGCTGTTTCGTGACTTTATTGTAGTGATGAAATAAACAGATGAGTTGAAAAAAGATTTTTAGCAACTTTTAACACAGATGTACTAGAGGCAAGACTTGTTCACTGTTTCGGTGGCTGTTGAATAAACTATGTGGTAAATGTATCTTAATTTGTGTCTAATGTGAGATGATATGGATGACTTACAAGAAGTTTAATGTTTATGTGTGAACTGATTATTTTTTTCTTTATGAAAGTTGAACTGTCCGTCTGAAGTTTGGGATGAGATTATCTCGAAAATTATACATTGAGTAAAAATAGTGGGTAAGATGAGTTCATAAGCTCAAAGGGGGCCATCAAATAATACTACATGTGACCCCCCATCCCCCACCCCCTTGCGTGAGGGGCAACTTTTAAATCTTAAATGGAAACCCCATTTTTATTGCAGATTCGTATTCTCAATAATAAAGTAATCAAGTTTCATCTGATACATTTTTTTTAAACCATTGACAGATGGCACTGGAATCAAGAAACTTTAAAATTGGGAAAGAACTCCAATTTATTTAGAATGATTAGATAAAGATGCATCAAATTGATGCAAAATGTGCACCAATTCTTTCATTACACCAAATTAAGCTTTTTTTTTTTTACAAAATGTATCCTACCCGCCACAATTTTTGATGGAGGAAGGTGGAATGGTATTAAAGTTTCATTAGGGAACTCTTCACAACACCATTACTCACCCGACTGTGGTGCTACCATCGCCAAACTGCGAACTATTGCTCAGTATAAAGGTCGGTTCATTGTGATCTGACGTCACTTCACTTTCTGATTGTGAACCGTAAACATCAACTGACTAAAGTAAATTATTCTTTAGGAAAACATTGATCACAATCCTCCTTCAGAGACTGTTGATGTGATGTTAATTTTAGGTGAATGTCATAACAATTATGATGCAGCTGCACAATTGTATGCCGATCGTTTCCCAAACAAACGACATCCAAGCAAAAACATTTCAGGCTTGTTGAGAGCAGTTTCGAATAATGAATATTTTTTTTTTTTTTTTTTTTTTTTTGTGGTTTTAGGGCGCACAACTTCAATGGTCATTAGCGCCCTGACTACTCTAAGAATGCACCGCGAGGCACAAGTTGACAACAACAACTAAAAGGGAAAACACGATAAAAGAGACTGACAGGCATAGGATTAAAAAACAACATCAAATGTCCTTAGCGAGGTTCGTCAAATTGATAAAACAAAGAACACGAGCAGCTGCTCGTGGGTCATCCGCTAAAATGGCATCGAAAGTATTAGGCAGGTTAAGATCGAGGCGCAGTTGGTTAAGATCTGGACAGGACAGTAAAATGTGTCTAACCGTCAGCAAGTGCCCACATGGGCAGAACGGCGCCGGCGCAGCCGTCAGCAGATGGCGATGGCTGAACCGGCAGTGTCCAATTCTTAACCGGGCTAAAACGACCTCCTCCCGCCGAGAAGGGCGTGAGGAGGACGTCCAAGCCACGGGAAGAGGTTTTAAGGCCCGAAGCTTGTTGTCGGTAAGTGCAGCCCAATCGGCATGCCACAGCGACACAACGCGCCGACAAATGACCCTGCTAAAATCGGACGAAGGGACACAACAAGAAGCTGTCCGAGGCTGGAGGACCGCAGCCTTGGCCGCGGCATCTGCAGCTTCGTTCCCAGGGATACCGACATGGCCACGAACCCACATAAAGCTAACCGGCGGACCGACGTCCACCAGCCACTGAAGAGAGCGTTGGATCCGGTGTACGAAAGGGTGAACCGGGTACGGATCACTGAGGCTCTGGATGGCGCTCAGGGAATCTGAGCAGATGACATAAGCAGAATGTCGGTGGCAGCAGATGTAAAGAACAGCCTGGTAGAGGGCAAAGAGCTCAGCTGTGAAGACCGAACAATGGTCATGGAGCCAGTATTTGAAACTTTGTGCCCCGACAATAAAGGAACACCCGACCCCGTCATTGGTCTTAGAGCCATCTGTATAAATGAAAGTCATGTTGATGAACTTCGAACGAAGTTCCAAAAAACGGGAGTGGTAGACCGAACCGGGGGTGACCTCTTTTGGGAGCGAGCTGAGGTCAAGGTGAACGCGGACCTGAGCCTGGAGCCAAGGTGGCGTGCGGCTCTCGCCCACTCGAAAGGTTGCAGGGAGTAAAAATGAAGGTGTTGAAGGAGGCGACGAAAGCGAACTCCAGGGGGTAGCAGGGCAGAGACATACAACCCGTATTGAAGGTCAAGAGAGTCGTCAAAAAAGGAACGATAAGACGGATGGTCGGGCATTGACAGTAGCCGACAGGCATACCGACAAAGCAATATATCACGCCGGTAAGTGAGTGGCAATTCGCCAGCGTCAGCATGAAGACTCTCTACGGGACTGTTATAAAATGCTCCGATCGCAAGTCGTAAACACCGATGTTGTATGGAGTTGAGGCGGCGTAAGATGGATGGCCGTGCAGAGGAGTATACGAAGCTCCCATAATCCAGCTTGGAGCGGACGATCGACCGATATAGGTGAAGTAGGATGGTTCGATCCGCTCCCCACGACATACCACTAGGAACACGGAGGACATTTAGAGAACGGGTACAACGGGCGGCCAAATATGACACATGTGGAGACCAGCTAAGTTTCCTGTCAAATGTAAGACCTAAAAATTTTGTTGTCTCCACGAATGGGAGAGCAACGGGACCGAGTCGTAAGGAGGGTGGGAGAAACTCTTTGTAGCGCCAATAGTTAATACAGACAGTCTTTTCGGCAGAAAAATGGAAGCCACTGGCGACACTCCAGGAGTAAAGACAGTCAAGAGAACGCTGAAGACAGTGCTCCAGGAAACATGTACGCTGCGTGCTGCAATAGATGGTAAAATCATCCAAGAGAAGGGAGCCTGATACATCAGCTGGGAGGCAATCCATTATTGGATTGATTGCTATGGCAAAGAGAGTGACGCCCAAAACTGAGCCCTGTGGCACCCTATTCTCCTGGCGAAAGGTGTCTGACAGGACAGAACCCACACGTACCCTGAACTGTCGATCCATTAAAAAGGAACGAATAAAAAGAGGGAGGCAACCGCGAAGGCCCCATGTATGGATGGTGCAGAGAAAGCCCGCCCTCCAACAGGTGTAGTAAGCCTTCTCCAAATACAAGAACACAGCCGTGGTCGGGCGCTTCCGCAAGAAGTTATTCATAATGAAGGTTGACAAGGTAACCAGATGGTCAACAGCAGAGCGGCGCCTACGAAATCCACATTGGACATTGGTAAGTAGGCGTCGAGACTCAAGCAGCCAAACCAATCGAGAGTTAACCATTCGCTCCATCACTTTACAGACACAGCTGGTAAGTGAGATAGGTCGATAACTGGAAGGCAAGTGCTTGTCCTTCCCCGGCTTAGGAATCGGGACAACAATAGACTCGCGCCAGCATGCGGGAACATGTCCCTCAATCCAGATGCGATTGTATGTACGAAGAAGAAAACCTTTACCCGCAGGAGAAAGGTTCTTCAGCATCTGAATATGAATAGAATCAGGCCCTGGAGCGGAGGACCGTGATCGGCCAAGTGCGGTTTCGAGTTCCCGCATGGTGAATGGGGCATTATAACTTTCACAATTCGAGGAGCAAAAGTCAGGTGGCCTAGCCTCCTCTGCCTGTTTGCGGGGGAGGAAGGCAGGGTGATAATGAGCGGAGCTCGAAACCTCGGCGAAAAAGCGGCCGAAGGCATTGGAGACAGCCTCAGGGGCCACAAGGACTTCATTCGCGACCTTCAAGCCAGAAACTGGGGAGTGGACCTTAGTGCCAGACAGCCGGCGCAGGCTACCCCAGACAACAGAAGAAGGAGTAAAACTGTTGAAGGTGCTTGTGAAAGCAGCCCAGCTGGCTTTCTTGCTTTCTTTAATAATACGACGACACTGAGCACGTAATCGTTTATAATTAATACAATTCGCCACTGTAGGGTGGCGTTTAAAGGTGCGTAAAGCACGTCGACGAGCACGTAAAGCATCTCTAAATGCTCCGGTCCACCAGGGGACCGGTACGCAACGTGGAGAAGAAGTAGGGTGAGGGATGGAATATTCAGCAGCAGCGAGAATGACTTCCGTGAGGTGTGCGACCTGACGATCGCAGCTTGTGAAGGTTTGATCCTGAAAGTTCGCCCTGGAGGAGAAGAGCCCCCAGTCTGCCTTGGAGATTGTCCAACTAGAGGAGCACGGAGAGGGAGTATGCTGCAGGAGATGGATAACACACGGGAAGTGGTCGCTTGAATATGTATCAGCAAGTGCATACCACTCAAACCGGCGTGCAAGTTGGGGAGTACATATAGAGAGGTCTAAATGGGAATAGGTATGAGATGTGTCCGAAAGAAAAGTCGGGGCACCAGTATTGAGGCAGACAAGATTGAGCTGGTTGAAAAGGTCTGCTAACAAGGAGCCCCTCGGGCAGGATGCTGGAGAGCCCCAAAGGGGATGGTGGGCATTGAAGTCTCCAGTTAACAAAAATGGTGCAGGTAGCTGAGCAATAAGTTGCATCATGTCTGCCCTGGTAACAGCAGATGACGATGGAGTGTAAACGGTACAAAAGGAAAACGTAAAAGTGGGGAGAGTAATGCAGATGGCAACTGCCTGCAGGCCGGTGTGCAACATGATGGGATCGTAGTAAATATCATCCCGGACCAGCAACATAACCCCTCCATGAGCTGGGATACCTACCACAGGGGGTAGGTCAAAACGCACAGAGGTGTAGTGTGCCAAGGCAATTTGATCGCATGGGCGTAGCTTCGTTTCCTGGAGGGCTACGATGAGCGGACGATGCAAGCGGAGCAGCAACTTCAAGTCCTCTCGGTTGGAGCGAATGCTGCGAATATTCCAGTTAATAAGTGCCATTGTAAGAAAAGGAAGATGAGAGAAGGGGTCACCTCGAAGGCCGCTTAGGGCCTGGCTTCGAGCGAGCACTGCCGCCGCTATCAGTAGGCGGACAGTCATCGTCCATGGGGTCTATAGGGTCATCGGCCATCTCGGGAGGATGGCCGGGAGGGGGAGCTTCCTCCGCCGGTGAACGGCCAGATGTTCGGCTACCAGCGGTGCGGCCAGGCGAAACGGATGACGGCCTGGGGTGGCAACCGCTGGGTGGCGCAGGAGAAGAAAGGCGCCGTGGCGGAGAAGGAGAACTGTGCTTCCTATGCGCCTTTTTAGAAGGACGTTTGGTGGAAGTACCGGTCGAAGGCTGGGAGGTCGAGGGACGGAGGAAGTCTGCACGGGATGGTTCCTTCTTAAAGGCCCGTGCATCTGACTTCGGCGTCTTCGACTTAGCAGAAGCTGAGGAAGTGGCTGGCGTCTGTGGGGTGATGGGAGGAAGAGGAGACGTCGACCGCGCGATCTTAGCGCTGGCCGAATGGACGACGGTGGTGCTGAAGGTCAGATCGCATGTCTGGGTTGCTACCTCCCTGGTAGTCCGAGGAGAGGCGAGGACAGTGCTGTATTTCCCCACTGGGAGCAGCGTGGGCTTCCTACTAGCCAATAGCTTGCGAGCAGCCGAGGTGGACACTTTCTCTTTGACCCGTATTTCCTGGATACAGCGTTCTTCCTTATAGACAGGACAGTCACGGGAGGAGGCGGCATGGTCACCCTGACAGTTCACACAACGAGGAGACGGAGGTGGACAGTCACCCTCATGGGCATCCCTGCCACAAGTGACACATTTAGCCGCATTGGAGCAAGACTGTTGAGTGTGATTGAAATGCTGACACTGGTAGCAGCGCGTAGGTGTCGGGACATAGGGGCGAACAGAAATAACCTCGTAGCCCGCCTTGATGCGCGATGGCAGCTTAACACTATCGAAGGTCAAGAAAAGTGTCCGGGTCGGTACAAGGTCATTGTTGACCTTTTTCATGACCCTATGGACAGCCGTCACGCCCTGCTCAGCGAGGAAAGATTGAAGCTCCTCGTCAGTCAATCCGTCGAGGGAGTTACTATAGACTACACCACGAGACGAATTCAAAGTTCGGTGGGCCTCCACCTGGACAGGGAACGTGTACAAGAGTGTGGCCCGAAGCAGTTTTTGTGCCTGAAAGGCACTCTCAGTTTCGAGTAATAAGGTACCGTTACGCAACCTGGTACAAGATTTGACAGATCCGGCTATGGCATCTACGCCCTTCTGAATAATGAAAGGGTTGACAGAGGAAAAATCCTTTCCGTCCTCAGATCGAGAAACGACAAGGAACTGTGGGGCAGGTGGTAGTACTTTTGTCACTGTTGGCTGGTCACGTTTCCGTTTTTGGGTCGAAGTCGAAAGCGATGGAGTAGAATCCATTGCAGAGGAATCCCCCATGATTGCCAGCGTCTCCGATGGCGCGCTCCTTCCTTGTGGGGACCCTCTCAGAGGGCACTCCCGCCTTAGGTGAATGTTTACACCTCAGGTCACACCTCCCGAGAAACAGACGGAGGGACCAATCGGCATGGTCAGAAGGTATCAGCTCAGGCAATCACCCCTCCCCGGGCCTGGCCTTTACCAGGGGGTACGCGCGTGCCTTACATGTCTACCCAGGGCGGGGACTTACGCGTTACCCCGTCACCGGCTACGCATGCAAACGCGTGGGTCGGCCTTCAGACACGCACAGGGAGGAAGGAACAAGAGGAAAAAGAAGAGAGAGGGAGAAAGAGGATAGACCGTCTCAAACGCCGAGGCGGAGACCAGAGAAGGCAAGGAGAAGAAGGCAATGAGAAGGCAAGGAGAAAAAAGGCAATGAGAAGGCAAGGAGAAAAAGGCAATGAGAAGGCAAGGAGAAAAAGGCAATGAGAAGGCAAGAAGAAAAAGGCAATGAGAAGGCAAGGAGAAGTCAAGGGAAAGAGTAAGGAAGACAGTGAGGTGGAGAAGAGCAAAGAAAGGAACCAACAAAAGGAAGGAAGAAACGAGAAGTGAGAAACCAAAAAGACCAAGATTATAGGTCGTGAAACCGTCCGTCTCCGGACGCAGGCGCTAACTATCCCCGTGAGGGGGATGGACTCCTTTTAGTCGCCTCTTACGACAGGCAGGAATACCTCGGGCCTATTCTAATCCCCGGACCCGCAGGGGGAGAATAATGAATATGTGCACCATCCAACTTGTCATTGTGAATACAATGAAAATTACGCTGTTACCCATACCATTCTCACCTGTGTTGAACTGGATCCTGAAATTAGTAGTCATGCGATTCAGAGACAAACTGGAATACCGAAATCGACTGTTTTGAGGATTTTGAAGGCACATAAATATCATGCTTATCATATCACACTGACACAGGCATTAATGCTGAAAGATATGCAAATACACGTGCATTTCTGCCAATGGGCCTTGGAAATCACAAGAGGTGACAATGATTTTTTTAGATAATGGAAAATTAAATCATCATGATTGTCAATGGGTCTGTGCCAGTGTGGTTTGACAGAGGACCAATATTGACAATCAACACAGATGGTGGTTAATGGTCTGGTGTGAAACTTTAACTGGTTTACTTGATAGGACCATATTTTTTTGGGTGAAATGTCACTGGGGAATCTTATTTACAACTTCTCTACAATGATTTGTTGGAGCTAATGGAAGATGTTGATTTAGAAACTAGGCAGTGAATGTGGTTCCAACAGGACAAAGCAGCTCCCCATTATGCTAAAAATGTGTGTAACATATTAAATTTACAGTACCCTGGTCAGTGGATAGGACGCAGCGGACCAATTCAGTGGCCTCCATGTTCACCAGACCTAACATCTCCTGATTTTTTCTTGTGGGGTTATTTAAAAATTATTGTCTGTGAAAGACAGCCAACAACCTGAAACGATATGGAGCAATGCATTCAAAGAGCATGTGCAGCCATACCACAGGATGTGCTGCTCAAAACTGTGTACAACTTTTGCAGACAATTGACTTTATGCATTGAAGCAAATGGGAATAATTTTTAACAATTTCTTTGTGGCTAATTTCATTAATTAAGCACCCCAAATTGTGAGAGGTAAGGGGATTCACACTAATGAAGCACCCCAAAATGTGAGAGGCAAGGGGACTGTCACTAATGAAGCAACCCATGGGAACATCATTCCACTACATCCATGTTGTCGTTCCTGGATAATGCTAAAAGTAGGATACAGTACGTTTTGTACAAAAATAGGTTAATTTGGCATAACAAAACATACGGTACACATTCTTTAGTGATTTTACGTATCTTTCTTGGATAATTCTAGATAAATCAGAGTTCTTCCCCAATTTTACTTTTTTCTCTATTTCAGTACCATCTGTCAATGGTTTAAAAAACTGATTCAGACAAAACTTGATTTCTTTTTTATGGAGAATTCAAATCTGGAATAAAAAAGGGACGTTTCTGTTTAATATTTAAAAGTTGCCCCCTGCCCCACTCAATGGGGCAGGGGATGGAGGTTAAGTCTAGTATCATTTGATGTCCCCCTTTGAGCGTATGAACTCTTCTTACCCACTACTTTTACTCAATGTATAGTTTTCAAGATAATCTCATCCAAAACTTCAGTTGGATCACCCTGTATATATTCCTTTAACTACCATCATTCTTTGGAGAAGAAGTTTTTGGAGACTGACATAGAGCCAGCTATCCAGACAAGAAGATCAGCTAAGCATGCCAAGTAAGTCCATGCATGTAAAAGAAGTGAGAAGGTTGAAATCCAACTTCACACATTCTTGTGGTCAAAAAAATTAGAATGTTGTGACCAGTGTGAAACGACCAAAGGAAAAAAGGAATTTTGATACAAAAACAAGAGAAAATCTATCAAGTGTTTCAATAGCAACCAAGCATAACAAGACAAAAGAACTATTTCAAGGAATTGGATTCTGCCTAAATATCCAATGAAGAAAATTTGTAACTGTAAATAAGGGAGAAGAAGTGAAAAAACCACAATGAGTAAAAACTGGAGAGTTGATCTTGACCTATTAGTTTAAGAAGTGATATGCCTAGAATGGTATGTAGCAGCGAATGGAAAATTAACAACCAAACTAATGTCTTACACCCAAACATGTGGAGAGAACAATGCAGTTGCTCTTATAACATTAACAGAAATATGCAGGGTGAAAGTAGTGAAAAATGACAGATGAATGTTGTGGTGACACCACAAGGCACCACACTTGCTAGGTTGTAGTTTTCAAATCGGCCGCAGTCTGTCAGTACACATTGGACCCGCGAGTTGCCACTCTCGATGCTAGCAGAAAAAGTGCCGCCACTCAGCTGGTCTTAAGAGACAGGCTAGCTCACTGGCCAGTTCTACAGCCAACTTTGAAGCCGTAACAAGTGAACTATTCCTATTAGAGATCTCATTTGCAGAGATACGCTAGTTAGCACAGCCTTCAGCTAAGTCAGTAGCTATGACCTAGCCGGGTGCCACTTACAGTTTACACATTGAAAATTGATCTATATGCGTGAAGCAATCAGAATTGTAAAGAATTATTCAGTCTATAACTGCACTTCTAAATATTATTGTACAAAGTCAAGATCAACGTTCACCGCTGATGCTGAATTAAAGCTAAGTATTTAATTGTATTCCTGTCTACTAACTTTCTAACCACCTAAGTTCCAGATACATCCCATCAAGTATAGTTCATTGATCCTCATGTGAGCCCACGTGATCAACGCTGCAATTAATGGCCACACCTCATTATCAGACTAAGAGTCAAACTGCGTGACTCAACCGGGTCACCCTTTTCCCACGAGGCCCGTAGTTCCGCCTCATACATAACGAATGTGTGTGGCAATAAAAAGGAAAACATTCCTGCAAACACGAGCTAGTAAATTAGTCATTAGTGATGTAACTGTAGAAGTAGCTGTGAATGGCCACTGATTTAAGTCAAATATATTTGTACTAAGTAGTATAAAATTCCTGAAGATAAACTTTTAAATTACCTAATTAGGCTCAAATATTATCCATGACCAACACATGTACATTTCCTTTAACAGGTAATTGTGTAAAACAGATATTGCCAAGTAATGTCATGAAGTAGTATTGAACCTCCTGTTCAAATACCCCATGGATGAAATCTTAGCACAATTAAATGAGGAAAGTTTGCATTTGATGGAAATTTTCACTAAGCAAGACAGTATTCCGTATGAGGCAGTGGCAAGACCATATATTTTCACTCTTGCTCACCATTCACTTCTCCTTATGATACATCCTGTACAAAAATTAACTGAACAGGAGGATAATGCTAAATACATGGAGAGACCAAATACAATTGCTCCAGCAGGAAAATTCTAAATACATGTCCGATGTACACCTAGCCATGTTTAGGGAGGAACACAGTTTCTCTCAAAATATTAACAGAAACACACAAACATTAACTCAACAGATGCATTATGTACCTAATCTAACTATCCAGACCTAACCAGTGTTGAAGATGATGCTGGGAGTGTGCTTAAATGAACTTGCATTATGAACTCAGAGAAATGTAATAACACGGTAAGGCAACACATGGAGAAAATACTGCATATGAGTAAAAACCCCCAATGACCGACTCTGCTATCGAGTTTTATATGTTCATCTCTCACATGTATGCTTGCTCTTCTGAAACTGGTGCCAGGGACCTGCACCCACAGATTGGGGATCTCGTAGGAACAGGATGGAGTGGAAGCACTTCTGCAACACCGGCGACCAGATAATGCTAAGCAACTTGAGGTTTGCGTCAGAAATGATTTACATGAGCAAAGCATATTCTGTTGTTACTACTTACCGGAGTATACAACCACTACCTTCACTTGTCCTGTTTCAAATTCAAATTTAAATGGCTCTGAGCACTATGGGACTCAACATCTGAGGTCATCAGTCCCCTAGAACATAGAACTACTTAAACCTAACTAATCTAAGGACATCAGACACATCCATGCTCGAGGCATGATTCCAACCTGTGACTGTAGCGGGTGCGCAGTTCCAGACTGAAGCGCCTAGAATTGCTCGGCCACCATATCCTGTTTCCTCTGAGGTTAAGTCACCTGAGGCCATCACCATCCATAAACCCCAAAATGATCTGCTTCTTCCCATAAGTTCTAGTCCAATCTCATTCCTTATTTTCTCATTCAGAATTCTTGAACATACTGAAATACAGTTGATCCAGTAATTCATTACAGACTACAATACCCTAGTCCCAGAACAGTCTGGATTCTGTGGATTCTGCACCGAGCATTCCACGATCCACTAGTTCCTGCACTCAGCAGATGGCATCCTCATGGCAAAGTATCAGCGATAAAGCACTACATTAGTGTTCCAGAAACAGAGAGAACTTTTGACCCCATCTCCTGTGACTACCTAATATTTAAATCACACATCATATTGTAACCAGGATACTTGCTTATAATGATCGATATGTTTCTGGGGTGGGATGATTCTCTGTTAGGAATGTCAAACACCACAGCAGCATAAATTTGATTAAGGCTAGAATTCTGTAGATTGTGTGCAATCCTGCACTGTAATATCTACACAAAAATGTCCCCAAAGCGTTTGGTAGATGATATTACCCTGGGAAATAGGTTACTCCACAAAAATGGAAATAAAGCCAGACAAATACTGCAATTCAGGAGTATACAAAATAAACTGAAATGGCTGAGACAAGTTTTATATAGGACAAATGAGGAGCAGATCTATGACAAGGTTTAGGGAGTAATCCTATGATAGAAAAGGAAGTGCATTTACAATGCACTTCTAATGGAGAAGCATAAGTTATGTCACCTAAATGAAAGCATGGAAGTGTGGTGTAGAGCCCCAAAGGGAGAACCTAGAAATTTTGAACCACAAAAAAACACAGGTCCACAATCTTAATGAAACAAAATAAATTTAGCCCTAAATGGTTTTTTGACATTTTTCCAGAATTGCTGGTGTAATGTATGCCAACTGTGGCATGCTCTCCTGCTGCTGACTGGGCCACACCTCACCTCAGATCTGCTGGTCTGGCAGATTCACTGCTGGTTGCACAGTAAATGACCAACACTTGGAAGTGAGTTGCTGGTTCTTCCACAAGAAAGAGTGGCCTTCAAAATATTTGAATTTAATAGTGAGGTTCTTTTTTCTATTAAGAAAATAATATATTTTACAAGTCTACATCTTTTAGTGTATTCTTTGGTAAGCTTTAGTTCGTAAGGCACAGTTTTTCTATTCATTATACAAGCCTAATTGTAACAATACTACTTCTATTTATTATTATTCTTATTATTAAGTACTGCCATTTCATGTGCCTGATGTGTAGATAATATTAACAGATTCAGTGATTACTTGGTAAGTTTGGGTCCACTGCACATGGACTACATGTCATATCTAAAAAGTTGTCCCATTAGTAAGAAATTTTACTCAATTTAATCCTGTTTTATAATATGAATGTGTATATTTGTAATTTAACTTATTTCTGCTTTTTAATAATTATAACTAGAAGAAGGAAAAATGCAATAATAAAAAAGTGAAACTTGAAGGCAATGTTTCCCACATCAGTGCTGCCTGTAAGCTAGAACTCAATTCTTTGTATTAACTTTCAACCAGTTATTAAGTGACGTGCTGATTAGACATAGATTTCAATATTGACACTGAATTTTGCTTCACAAGTTCGAAGTTTCTTTATGAGTGAACCTTTAAAATAATTTTTACTTTTTAAATGTTTTGAGCTCAATGTCGTTAACAAGCATCTATCACTCTTTATGTTCCTTTAATCGTTATTGCAGATATCTCATGAAGACAATGAACAAAGACCATATTTTTAATGATCTAGACAGTTTTATTTGCTTCAAAAGTTTCATTGGAGTGAAGGATGATTCCAGTACATTCATTTCTGCTAATATTTATTCTATGTAGATCCTACTAACACCATGTGAACACATTTGTGTAGCTACTGTTGCATTTTTAGCATTTGCAAGGAAGAATGCTCTAGTCACTAACACTAGTAAGCATAACCCAGGGGCAAGAAGTAACACCATTCAAAGCAGAACTAAATACCCAATCTGTGACAAGTTGGTGTCCACGGTTCTTCAAATTGTCATGGTGTAAAGACTGTTCCATTAAATTTTTGGTATTCACCCACATAAATTCTTCTTTTTCTTCTTCTTCTTCTTCTTCTTCTTCTTCTTCTAATATTTTGGCTGAATACCATCCAGCCATCTTCAGAGAGATCAGAGGTGACTGACACTCGAGCACTTGCTCTGTCCTTTTTAACTCTAAGACTGAGCCACTGAATATGCGGCCTTAATGAGCTACAACAGATTTCTGCTTGTAATGCATTGTATGAGGTTTGCTAACATTTCCACTCAAAATGAAAGGAAAAACTTGGCAGCATAACCGCTGTCAGAAAGTGTCCACATTCCTTTGCAATCAACCTGAAGTGATCATATAATCCTGCTGATTATGTGACAATCGATGAAATGTACACAAGCTGCCAGTAGTGGAAGACATGTTAGAGAAAAAAATTGACCATCCTAGGCACTCTTTACAAGAAGGAAAGAGAGATCCCTCCTGAATTTCACATCTAAGAGATCAACCTGTGGAGTTTCAAAACTTGGCTTCCAAGCTAATAAATCTCTTGTCTTGTACCCAACAAAAAGTAATTGTTCACTGATACTCGTGTCCACAATGCATGATATGCATGACATCAACCCTGAAACAGGAAATCCAGGTATCATTGTAATTTAATAATCACACTGAAGGAGGAATGGATACTGTGGACAAAATGATTATAGGTTATGCTGTTTCCAAATTTAGGAGTTGGCCTATGGTGTTAGTTTATAGTATGCTGAACATGTGTGTTGTGTTGTGGTCTTCAGTCCAGAGACTGGTTTGATGCAGCTCTCCATGCTACTCTGTCCTGTGCAAGCTTCTTCATCTCCCAGTACCTACTGCAACCTACATCCTTCAGTATCTGTTTAGTGTATTCATCTCTTGGTCTGCCTCTACGATTTTTAGCCTCTACACTGCCCTCCAATACTAAATTTGTGATCCCTTGGTTCCTCGGAACATGTCCTACCAACCAGTCCCTTTTTCTTGTCAAGTTGTGCCACAAACTCCTCTTCTCCCCTATTCTACTCCTTACCTCCCCATTAGTTATGTGATCTACCCATCTAATCTTCAGCATTCTTCTGTAGCACCACATTTAGAAAGCTTCTATTCTCTTCTTGTCCAAACTATTTATCGTCCATGTTTCACTTCCATACATGGCTACACTCCATACAAATACTTTCAAAAATGACTTCCTGACACTCGATGTTAACAAATTTCTCTTCTTCAGAAGCACTTTCCTTGCCATTGCCAGTCTACATATTATATCCTCTCTACTTCGACCATCATCAGTTATTTTGCTCCCCAAATAGCAAAATTCCTTTACTACTTTAAGTGTCTCATTTCCTAACCTAATTTCCTAACCTAATTTGCTCAGCATCACCCGATTCCACTACATTCCATTATCCTCATTTTGCTTTTGTTGATGTTCATCTTATATCCTCCTTTCAAACCACTGTCCATTCTGTTCAACTGCTCTTCCAAGTCCTTTGCTGTCCCTGACAGAATTACAACATCATCGGTGAACCTCAAAGTTTTTATTTTTTCTCCTTGGATTTTAATACCTACTCCGAATTTTTCTTTTGTTTCCTTCACTGCTTGCTCAATATACAGAATGAATAACATCGGGAAGAGGCAACAACCCTGTCTCAATCCATTCCCAACCACTGCTTCCCTTTAAGTCCCTCGACTCTTATAACTGCCATCTGGTTTCTGTACAAATTGTAAATAGCCTTTCGCTCCCTGTATTTTACCCCTGCCACCTTCAGAATTTGAAAAAGAGTATTACAATTAACATTGTCAAAAGCTTTCTCTAAGTCTACAAATGCTAGAAACATAGGTTTGCCTTTCCTTAATCTTTCTTCTAAGGTAAGTCGTAGGGACAGTATTGCCTCATGTGTTCCAATATTTCTGTGGAATCCAATCTGATCTTCCCTGAGGTCGGCTTCTACCAGTTTTTCCATTAGTCTGTAAAGAATTTGCGTTAGTATTTTGCATCCATGACTTTTTAAACTGATTGTCTGGTAATTTTCACATCTGCCAGCACCTGCTTTCTTTGGGACTGGAATTTATTTATTCTTCTTGAAGTCTGAGGGTATTTCGGCTGTCTTATACATCTTACCCAGCAGATAGTAGAGTTTTGTCAGGACTGGCTCTCCCAAGGCTGTCAGTAGTTCTAATGGAATGTTATCTACTCCCAGGGCCTTGCTTCGACTCAGGTCTTTCAGTGCTCTGTCAAACTCCTCACGCAGTATCTTATCTCCCATTTCATCTTCATCTACATGCTATTGCATTTCAATAATATTGTCCTCAAGTACATTGTCCTTGTATAGACCCTCTATATACTCCATCCACCCTTCTGCTTTCCCTACTATGCTTAGAACTGGGTTTCCATCTGAGCTCTTGATATTCATACAAGTGGTTCTCTTTCCTCCAAAGGTCTCTCTAATTTTCCTGTAGGTAGTATCTATCTTACCCCAAGTGAGATAAACCTCTACATCCTTACATTTGTCCTCTAGCCATCCCTGCTTAGCCATTTTGCACTTATGCTGAACATAACTGGGACAAATTGCCAAATTTTGTATTCACTTTCACAACCAAAAGAAATGTCATAATTCAATGTATTTATCTGAAGAATTTCCATTGGAAAATGAACACTTGAAGAATAGAAATTCAGGTATCAGTCCTCATTGAGATGATTTCCAATCTAAGAAAGAAATTCCCTTCAGAAGCTGTCATTGACACACCAGAGCCATCAGAGATGAAGAAGAATGGGTGTTACATGTGTGTGGAAGGAAAAAAAGGCAACTCCATGATAAAAGTTTGTATGAAGTGCAGCATGTTTACTTGTCAAGCACATCTGACTAAAGAGCCTTTGTGTGTTGCATGTCATAGAGAGGAGACTGACTAGATATGTTGTGTCAGCTGTCTAATGACACTCTTATCAGTGGTCATGTGAGTATTGTCACACCCATTGCTTGGTTGGTTGATTGGGGGAAGGGAAAAAACAATGAGGTCATTGGTCCCACTGGATTATGCAAGAATGGGGAAGAAAATCAGCCATACCCTTTCAAAGGAACCACCCCAGCATTTGCCTGAAGTGAATCATGGAAAACCTAAATCAGGATAGCTGGACGCAGGTTTGAACCATTATCTCCCAAACGTAAGTCCAGTATGCTAACCACTGCACCACCTCCCTCAGTGTGTCACTCACATGAAAGAGATCCTGGACCTACACACCGCACAGGCAACTGTATAGACAGACATATGGTAAGGGCTACAGTGGCAGTTTGTACAGCTACCACACACAGATAAGAGGTCTTGTGAGCCCATATGTGCCAACATGAACTGTTGAAAATTGGTTATTAGCAGTCGGGCTAGCCTATCTTCCACCCATGGCACAGCATCAACTTGCACTGTTCATGCTATCAGAGGATTATTTGGAAGACAGCATGGTGTGTGATAGACTTCAATGATGAAAGCAGATTCTGCCTGCGAGCAAGTGATGCTCATTTGTGTGTATGACAGACCTGGCGAGCGATGTCTCATAAACTTATTTCATTCGAGGCACACTGGTCCCACCACAGTCCTTACATTTGGGGTTGCGATAAGCTACAACTCTCGTTTATCTTTGCATTTATGAAAGGGATGTGAACCATTGATCAGTATGGGCAGAATGTTGTTAGCCCAGTTTTTTGCCATTCTTGCACCATGAAAATGATGTGTTGTTCAAACAGGATAACGCTAGCCCAAACAGTGCCCATGGAACTCAACATGCTCTGCAAGACCTGAAGAAAATTCTTGGGCCAGCACTTTCTCCACACTTGTCCCCAATGGAGCCCGAGCTGGAGATGATGGTTGACGAATGGCACGAGTCATTTCTTGTCCCAACAGCTCTTACAAAACTACAAGAACAGGTCTGGCAGGTGTAGCATAGTGTATTCCTGTACAATATTCACCGTCTGTATGATGGACTGGATGCCAGAGTCAGTATCCGCATTGACACATTTGGAGGCTGCACCACATACTAAAATGGAAATTTCAGCATGGGCCGATATCTGAGACCTCAGTACCACTTCGGCTACCAACCTGTAAATTTAGTCATTTCATGTACTCCATACACACTGTTGCAACAATAAATCTTGAGTGTGAATGTTTCAACAAATCTTGAGTGAATTGGAAACCTCTGAAAGGGTTTACCTAATTCTTTTTCCAAGAGTGTATTTTCACACAAGTCACTATTCACTTTTAATTATGACAAAATCTGTATAAACCTGAAGTAAATATGTGGATAGTGTCAAATGCATGGAAGAAACCAACACAGTTGCTCTCACAGCAGCAAAATACATAATACACATTGGACATATATATAGCTACGTGTAGCGACAAACACATTTTCTCTCAAAACATTAACAGCATCATGTTAACAGTGACATTATGCAACTAATTCAGATGTCCACATCATATCAGTGTTGAAGATGATGCTGGGAAGATGGTTAAATTAGCTTACATTGCAAACTCTGATAATTGCAAAAACTTGGTAGGGAAATACATGTAGGCCATACCGCATATGATTAACAAACCAGAGGTGCAGTCAGCTGTCTATTATTTTACTCATGTCTCTTGCACCTGTACTCGATACTCTAGTGACTAATTCTCTACTGAGTCTACCAAGAAGGATCTGTCCCCACAGATTGGGGATCCTGCATTAACTCAACAGAATGGCAGCACTTGTCTGACACTGATGAGTGGATGATGCTAATGTAATTAGAGGCTCGTGTGAGGAATCCTTGTATGAGCAAAGAATCCACTTTCAGGACAAAAAGCCAATATTGGCTGAAGCTGGCAAAATTCCTCAGAATGCAGTGAAAGAACTATGCTCAAACAGTTTAGCCTGTTCAGAGAAAGTAGTCCTCAAATTATGGCCTAATCAATGTAGTTTTAATTTCAAATTCACCTAGTAAATGATGACAAGAAGTAAAACACAGCAGTTATTAGAAGAAAATAATCAGTTTTTGAAAATATAATGCAACTGAATAAATAAAAAGTCTACTCAGCAACCTTTGGCAGGAGAACAATCATATAGAGGGTATTACAGTTTGTAAGTTTTGGGAGCCAGTGGCCCCTCTCCTGGCAGAAGAGTTGAAGGGGAAGGAAGAGGGGTGACGGAGATGGCCTGATGAATTTTAGTAAAAGTAGTAAATTTGGAAAAGTCAACCAAAACAAGGGGCTATGGATGCATGAAGTCTTCCAAATTTTCCTATCTCTACTCCTTTTTTCTAAACCTCACCAGTTCTTTTCCTTGACCCCTCTTCCTTCCCCTTCAACATTTCTGCCACAAGGAAGGTCCACTGGCTCCATGAGTTTGTAAACTTTAAGACCTTCTATATAGTAGACTCTCTATGTATCCAATTACATTATTAATTATCAGAAGAGTAAGTCAACTGAGGACAGAAAGACAAGATAGACACTCAACACAGTGAAGGTGGGACATTCGATGCGCTCTGAGCATCAGTCAACCACAAAATACCTCGACACAACTGAATTATGGCTCCTCCTCTCAAATGTCGTCAACCTTCTGTCATTACCTTCTTATGAGACAATACAATTACAGCCTTAATTAATCATGTTTCCCCTCTGTTTAAGTCATCTGAATTCATCACCATTCCCTTTTACTTATTTATGTAGATAGTCCCTGTGAGTTAGTATGGATAGGTTATATTTGACAACTTGAACAAATTAATGACTAGCTCATTTTACCAACCACCTGGAAGAGTTGCTGAACACTCAAAGACATGCTCAGTCATTTCAAATTGGTACCCCAGTCATAGAATTACAGATGGTGATGACTTCAGTCTACCCTCCATATGTTGGCTATAATAGACATCACAAATTGATTGTAAGTATAAGATGTCATCTCAGATTGTACCAAAAGCTTTCTCAGATAAGTATTTCAACAATAATTATTAGCTCAGGGTCCCACTTTAAGCATAAATTGTTTCAAAAGCATAATAGACCAATTACCAACAAATAATCCTGAGCAAATAGGGAGCATTATGACTGATACATGGGTTAGTGTCCAGACATATATTGTAGTGAATCTAGATATCATAAGATCCAAGCACACATTAATAAACACTATATAAACGCTATATACATATATAAAAGCAGATAAAAATTGTGGTTGACCCCTTTTTAAGAGACAGCCTCAACTTCTTCTAATCTGACTATGTAGACCTAGAAAAGATGTTATGGATTCGAATAAATAGAATCGATGGCAGTTGTGGGCTATATACCAAATAAAATGATAAGAGAACCTTCATAGTACACAAAACAGGTCAGAACACTATTACAGGAGCTATGAGGAAATGCATGCCAAATGTAAAATAATGTAAAATCCCAAAACTGGCAAAAAAGGTTTTACAAAAACTGGAAATTTAGTGCAAACTGCAGTGAGAGAGGCTTTTAATAGTTACCATAATGAAACTGTCCTTAAATCTGGCAGAATTGAAAGTGATTCTGGTTGTATGTAAAGTACAACAGTGCCAACATGCAATCAATACCTTCACTGCACGATAACAATGGTGATGTTACTGATGAAGTGCCACAAAAGCTGAGTTACGATGCGTAGTTTTCTTTGCTGACACAATTTCAAAAACCAAGTAAATATTCCAGTATTCAAAACAAGAATGACTGCCAACATTACTAACTTAGTTATAGGTGTCCTCCATGTTGAGAAGCAGCTTACATCACTCAATAAAAGCAAGTCCTCCAGTCCAGGTTGTATAGCACTCAGGTTCATTTCAGAGCATGCTGATACAATAACTCCATGATTAGCAATCATACACAGCCATTTGCTCTTCGTAAGATCCACACCTGAAGAATAAGCTGCAAAACTTGCACCAATACAAAGAAAAGGAATGGGAGTAATTTGCTCAGTTACAGACCTATATCAATAATGCAGATTTGGTGCAGGATTTTTGAACATAAACTGTGTGTGTTCATCATGAATTTCCTCCAGGAAAACAATCTGTTGACACACAGTCAGCATGGATTTGGAAAATATTTTTCTCATGGAGCACCGCAATACAACTAGCACTTTAGTTCCATATAGTAATGAGCGCTATCGACAGGGGGATCTCAAAATGATGCCATAGTTTTAGATTTTCAGAAGGCTTTCAACACTATTCCTCAGACATGACTTCTAATAAAATTGCATCATGTCTTAGTTGTGCACTGGATTCATGATTTCCTGTGAGAAAGGTCATAGACTATAATAATTTATGGAAAGCCATGAAGTAAAATGGAAGTAATATCTGGTGATCTCCACCAGAGCGTTATAGGCCCTCTGCTGTTCCTGATCTACACAAATGATTTAGGAAACAATCTGAGCAGTCCTCTTAGATTGGTAGCAGTTGATGCCGTCATTTACCATTGTGTAAAGTTGTCAGATGATCAATACGAATTGCAAAATGTTTTAGACAAGATATTTGTATGGTGCAAAGAGTGGCATTTGTCTCTCAATAAGGAGAAATGAGATCATCCACACGAGTATGAGGGGATACCCGCCAAATTTTGGTTTCACAATACATCAAAATAAAGACTGTTAATTAAGCTTAATACCTAGAAATTACAATTACAGATGAATTAAATCAGAATGATCATATAGACTATGCTGTGAGGAAACCAAACCAATGACTGCAATTTATTGGCAGAACACTTGGAGAGTGCCAAAGGTCTACAAGAGAGACTGCGTATAATCAAGCACATCCACCATCTTCTGAAGTATTGCTGTGGTTTGCGAGATCTGTGCAAGATATTATTGACATAGGACAACAATCAGTTCAAACAAGGGCCGTTCGATTAGTATTATAGTGAAATTAGGGGAGACAGGGTCATGGATATAATACGCGAATTTGGGTGTCAATCATTAAAACCAAGCCCTTTTTCATTGCAGTCAGATCTTCTGATGAAACTTCTGTGGTGTCACCGCCAGACACCACACTTGCTAGGTGGTAGCCTTTAAATCGGCTGCGGTCCGATAGTATACGTCGGACCTGTGTGTCGCCACTGTCAGTGATTGCAGACCGAGCGCCGCCACACGGCAGGTCTGGAGAGACGTCCTAGCACTCGTCCCCAGTTGTACAGCCGACTTTGCTAGCGAAGCTACACTGACAAATACGCTCTCATTTGCCGAGACGATAGTTAGCATAGCCTTCAGCTACGTCATTTGCTACGACCTAGCAAGGCGCCATGACCAGTTTATATTGAGATTATATAATGTATCAACAAGAGCGATGTTCTCCAATTATGGATTAAAGTTAAGTATTACATCAACTCCGTACTTTATTTATTAGAATCAACTCCTTTAATCTGTTCCAGACCTCACGCCAGCCTGTGTGAGTTAAACGCATGCTATTCGGCTACAAGTCATAGTGGATTGGCTGTCGGGTCAGTCCCTACAACTTCAATCACCAGCTTTCTCCTAGAGTGTGAAAATATTTTGTTGCCACCCACCTACATAGTGAGAAATGATCATCATCTTCACCAACACCAAATAAATTAGAGCTCACAGGGTGTGACTGAAGTGTTCATTTTTCGCTCATGCTGTCCGTGAGTGGAATGGAAAAGATAGCTTGAAGATGGGTAGACAAACAATCTGCCAGGCAGTTTATTCTGAACTCCAGATCAGTCATGTGGATGTAGATTGTGTCAAGCATCACAGTACTGTATTTGAACATTAATGGCTTGTTTCTCCTACTCATCCACATTCACTTACATTTCTTTACATGTAAAACAAGCTGCCATTCATCACAATAAACAGAAATTCAGTCCACGTCAACATTTTTCCTCCTAGAGTCCCTAAACAATGACACTTTTCTGTGTATTACAGCGTCATCAGCAGATGGTACTCTAGGTAAAGTGACCAAAAGGCGAAGCAGCTGAACATAATGCATGTAAGTACAGAAGAATATAAAGATATCTTATTTGCTAATGGTTCTACAGGTCTACTAAAAGTTGAAAACAGCGAGAAGCTGCAATGGGCTGTTAACTGATCTACAAATCGAATCAGCAGTCTGGCAGACCACATCCACCAATAAGATTGTATACAACAATAGAACAACCCACATAATCTGCAAACATTCACTGCAACTGCGTTTTCCTTAAGGGTGATAAAGTGGTGAGTAGCCCTGTTACAAAAGTCAGTGGTGTTTGGCTGTGAGAGGCTATGAAACAGCTTCCCACTGGTCCAATTATTACGTTTAATCCACCACAGAAAATCTTGTTCCTAGAGACTGGATACTTGGTGACAGAACTCAACAATTCACAAGTGTGGCAGTAAACAAAACAATTATGTGCAGTGTCTCTGCTGCAGAGAGATGCTATGTATGCTGCTGTAAAAAATTTTCAACCTCCTTCCCACTGAGCTGAAAACCTTATGTTGTTTTCTTATTTAATTCAGTTTTGAATAGTTATTTACTATTCCATAATTGTCCCTCTAATCACTATGTTGTACAATATGTTTATAAACAACTTATCCAACAGAAGATATACCTAACAAGTTGCATAACTGACAAAAGATTAATAAAAGTATTTCAGCTGACAATGCAGCTTCACATGCACACATATCAATCTTAGACGACTCTTCACATGATCCCTGGGTGGTACTACAAAACCAACACATCAAAAGCTCTTTACCAGGTCCAAACATCTGCAGAAGTGAGACCAAGTATTAAAGCATGTCAACTGAACACCTAAGGCATTAGTTGAACCTAATGCCAAATTCTAGGGAAGATGCTGTCTAAGCATGTTATCAACATGGTTGTCCAACAACAAAGTCATAGAAATAATGGAGATCAGCTATGGGCAAGAGGAAAGTGGCTAGCAAGCATCAATGTGCAGTAGCGTGTGTGGCAAGAAAGGTCAGTAGAGGTTGTGGGCAAGTGGTAGTGTGTACTGGAGAATATGAAATCCACTGGCAATCCACAGTCTGTGACAAAGGGTCAAAAGGAATAAATAAAGAGCTTCTTCTGCACAAGATTAATGCAGCATTGAATGAAATAGAGACTAACATTGACAATGCACCTCAAATAAATGTAGATAATGGAACTTTCAGGAGAATCAAAAAAGGGCACAGGGAGTTCACCTTGCTTGGGTTAAAACAGTTCAAACTTTTCAAACATTTATTTCACAAACATTAAACCAAACAGGGCAAAGTAGACACGTGCATTAGCCACATGTAATGTTAAGCAAATGTATGGGTCATTTGTGTAATCAAAATTTATTGCAACTGTGAAGAATTTTAACCACATTCTTAAAAAAAAATTTTGTTGTGTGAAAAAGAGCAGGATTAAAAATAAAAATTTCCAACATATGCCAGAAACAGAGTGCAAAACAAATGGCCAGAAATTCCACAAATCGAAGTCATAATATGTGAAGTCTTTATTCAGTAAACTAAATGAAGTTATCAAAGGACGCCACTCAGAAATTGAAATTGTCAGAAATTGTTCAGAAGTTACAATGAACACTACCTAGTGCAAACCTTCACTGAAGTGAAAGAGGATTTATAGAGGGAGGAAAAATAGAATCATGAATACATTTTAATGTCTTTTGTGTGAGGAAGATGGGAGCTATTACAGAAAATCTACATCCTTGCATTTTCAATATTTACTGTTAATGATCTGTGTATTGACATTGCTGTAAACAATCAAAGTAAACCCACTAAAGCCGGCCGGGGTGGCCAAGCGGTTAAAGGCGCTACAGTCTGGAACCGCGCGACCGCTACGGTCGCAGGTTCGAATCCTGCCTCGGGCATGGATGTGTGTGATGTCCTTAGGTTAGTTAGGTTTAAGTAGTTCTAAGTTCTAGGGGACTGATGACCTCAGATGTTAAGTCCCATAGTGCTCAGAGCCAGCCAAACCCACTAAAGGCCAGGCACTGTTAAAGTTCAGAGTTTAGGAGAGTATGTATGAGCAGAGTGTATTCATTTTTGGATGACTTAACATCAGTTTGGTTCTCAGATTTCACTGATTCTGAGTAGGTTTGTAAATGCATCCTTTCACACTTCTGTTCCTTCCACTAGTCAGACAGAAATGAAGAGGAGAGTGTTTCAGGATTCGTCAAGGGAGACGATTAGGTTACTCCATTCATAAATATGAGTTTGGGAACTGCATCTTTAAGTAAGTCGGGGGAAGATGCTGGGCTCCAGGAGAATGATGATGATTAAAATGCTCTGACCAGCACTCAAAGTATGACTCAAACATTAGGGGACATGCCTGAAGCTAAACAGAAGGAACAGGTAAAAATATAAGGGTGTTATGTTGATCTATTTTAAGAACATCTTGTCCAATCAGATGATGTGCTTGTAAAACTTAAGTTAAGAATCATGAGCCATTCCATAGTAAATTGTACCCAGTACCCTTGCCCTAGAAAGCCATAGTTAATAAAGCAATTAAGGGTGTGTAGAAGAATCAGATTATTTAACACTCAGATAGTGAAAGTTCTAATGCAATCCACACTGTAACAAAAAGGGACGGCAGTGTGCATTTACTAACTGATGCCCATGGAGAAATGATGCAGTTTACTGTACAATGTGACCAACTGGAAGATGAAGGTATAGCAGGAAGAACACAGCCTTTCTGTGGAATGGAAGGTGTTAGCAGTTTAAAAGGATGGCCTTCGGGCTGTCAGTATCATCAGTGGCCTTTATGACAGCACTCACAGAAGTTCTAAGAGAAGAATTATTGATACACTTATCACCTACATAATGTTATTCTAATTAGTACTACCTTTAGGGAGAACATTTATACATTCTATGCCGTGTAATTTAAGCGTTTAGTGGATGGGTAAATAAGAATTTGCCAAATTGCAAAACAGTTTCCTTGGGCATGTAATTTCTTTGCACGGAATCAAACCTGATCCAATGAAAATGGAACGAGTGAGAAATTTTCCTGCACAAAAATGATGTAAACAACTGAAAATCTCTCAGTTTGTGCAATTTCTATCACAGTATTTTCCTCGATTTTTTTTTATCTTCACAAGTACATCTCCACTGGAAATGGAATAAGGAATATCAAGAAGCATTTGAGTTAATTAAAAACCAGTTGCATGAGGCACCGATACTTCATCATCCTGATTGAAGCAAAAATTTCTACACTGGAACCGATTCAATTTATTCCTACTGCTAGCTTAGTACATTTAATCCACCACGTAATGTGGCTATTTAGAGAGACTGCTATACCCATTCATTTTCCAAGTATTTAGAAACATTCTAGAGAAACACTCCAGCACTTTGCCTTCTTTTCAATTGTAAACGTACTGAATCACAGTAATGGAGGGGAACAATGAAAGAATGGAAGTGCGCAAACATGTCATAGCAGTACTCAGGCAGCAGTAGCTGACTGCGACAGATGCAGCAACAGATAAGTAACCACATTTGTCATTTATGAGTTCCTAACCAGGAGCGAATTTTATTATATCATCTGTCTACTTTAATAGTTTAATTTCTTGAGTTTCTGCGTGTAAATTTAACATCTAATAGCCACAGTTCTCGTGTTTTCATTTGCGTCAGAAAGTAAACTGATTTTGTGACATATTGCAAGTTCCAGATCAGGGTCAAATTATTTAGTTTGACCTGAGTGCTTCGGTAGTTAGGTTTCTGAACATACGCGTATTACTAGACACAGTTTGTGTTTTTGGCAGGTTCTATAGTAGAATAGCACAGCATGTGCTGACAGTTTGTTTATCTGCATAGTTTAGTCTTCCATGGTCTTTTGTATGGACAGGGACTGTGATTGTTGTGTGCGGATGTGAGCCGAGTTGGTGACACTTCGCTCTCAGCTTCAGTTCGTGTTTTTGGCAGGTTCTATAGTAGAATTGCACAGCATGTGCTGACAATTTGTTTATCTGCATAGTTTAGTCTTCCATGGTCTTTTGTATGGACAGGTACTGTGATTGTTGTATGCGGATGTGAGCCGAGTTGGTGACATTTCGCTCTCAGCTTCAGGCTGTGATGGCTTCCGTTACAGAGCTTGAGGCTGCAATGGATGGGCACCACTGTTGTGGGCTGGCCGTGGGGACCCAACAGACGTCCAGCACGTCAGAGTCTTCTGATCAGTCCTCACCAGTGGCCAACCCAGTTACTGCTCGCACTGAGGCTGACCCCTCACCTGTTGTCGAGTGGGAGGTTGCCCCGGGGCGAGCACATGGTGAAAGACTTCCCAGGTGGCCACACATAATGCCTCTCCGGTTTGTCTGACAAACAGGTTCCAGGTTCTGTCTGTGGCTGACACTGTCACTGAGCCAGATGCTGTCACTTGTCCTGTTTCAGAGGAAACCACTCAGCCTCCAAGATCTGGGCAATCACAGAGGCTGAGATTATTGGTAGTTGGGAGCTCCAAGGTTAGGTGCATTATAGGGCCCCCTTAGGGACTTGGATGACAAGAATGGTAAGAAATCCAGTGTGCATTCCGTGTGCATATCGGGTGGAGTCACTCCAGATGTGGAAAGGGTACTCCCGGATGCCATGAAGAGCACAGCATGCAGCCAACTGCAGGTGGTTGCTCACGTTGGTACCAATTATGTGTGTCACTTTGGATCAAAAGAGATTCTCTTTGGTTTCAAGCAGCTAACAGAAGTGGTAAAGGCTGCCATTATTGCTTGCAAGATTAAAGCAGAGCTGACCATTTGCAGCATATCCGTCAGGGCCAATTCCGGACCTCTGGTACAGAGCCGAGTGAAGGGTCTGAATCAGAGGCTCAGACGGTTCTGTGACCGTGTAGGCTGCTGATTCCTCGACTTGCGCCAAAGGGTGGTTGGGTTTCGGGTTCCGCTGAATAGGTCAGGTGCCCACCACATACAGGTGGCGGATACACAGGTAGCAGGGTCTGTGTGGCATCAACTGGACTTTTTTAGGTTAGAGGGTCTCGGGAAAACACAAAAAGCACTTCAGTTACAAAGGGTGCAGGCTGAACACAGCAAAAATGTAGATACAGGAACCACTGGTAAATTGTCGTAGCTGTGTTGGGAAAGTACCAGAGCTCCAAGCGCTAATAGAAAGCACTGATGCTTAAATTGTTATAGGCCCTGAAAGCTGGCTAAAGCTGGATATAAGCTCAGTCAAAATTTTTGTGAAGAACCTAACGGTGTTCCGAAAGGATAGGCTAAACATGGTTGGCGGAGGCGTGTTTGTTGCTGTCAGAAGTAGTTTAACTTGTCACGAAATTGAAGTAGATACATCCTGTGAATTAGTATGGGCAGAGGTCATTGTTGGCAAATTGAATAAAATAATAATTGTATCCTTTTACCGACCTCCCAATTCAGATGGCACAGTTTCTGAAAGGTTCAAAGAAAACTTGAGTTTGATTTTAAACACATACCCGAATCATACGATAATAGTTGGTGGTGACTTTAATTTACCCTCGATATGTTGGTGAAAATACATGTTTAATTCCAGAGGTACGCATAAAATATCATCTGAAATTGTGCTAAACACATTCTCTGAAAATGATCTCGAGCAATCAGTTCATGAGCCCACGTGAATAGTAAACGGTTGTGAAAACACGCTTGACCTCTTAGCAACAAATAATCCTGAGTTAATAACGAGCATCAAAACTGATTCAGGGATTAGTGAACTCAGGACTGTCATAGCAAGACTGAATATTATAATCCCCAAATCATCATTCTTGTGAAACACAACTAGCTCTCTATTCACATGAAGTGCTGAGTGCTATTGACAAGGGATTTCAGATTGATTCCATATTTCTGGATTTCCATATGGCTTTTGACACTGTAGGTACCACACAAGCAGCTTGTAGTGAAATTGCGTGATTATGGAATATCATCTCAGTTATGTGACTGGATCTGTGATTTCCGTCAGAGAGGTCACAGTTCATTGTAATTGTAGGAAAGTCATAGAGTAAAACAGAAGTGATTTCTGGCATTCCCCAAGGTAGTGTTGTAGGCCCTTTGCTGTTCCTTAGCTATATAAACGATTTGGGAGACAATCTGAGTGGCCGTCTTCAGTTGTTTGCAGATGATGCTGTCATTTATCGACTAATAAAGTCATCAGAAGATCAAAACAAACTGCAAAACGATTTAGAAAAAGAGGATCAGAATGGTTGGAAAAGTGGCAGTTGGCTCTGAATAATGAAAAGTGTGAGGTTATCCACATGAGTGCTAGAAGGAACTCATTAAACTTCAGTTACACGATAAATCAGTGTAATCTAAAAGCTGTAAATTCAACTAAATACCTAGGTATTACAATTATGAACAATTTAAATTGGAAGGAACACACAGAAAATTATGTGGGGAAGGCTAACCAAAGACTGTGTTTTATTGGCAAGACACTTAGAAAATGTAACAGACCTACTAACAAGACTGCCGACACTATGCTTGTCCGCCCACTTTTAGAATACTGTTGCACAGTGTGGGATCCTCACCAGATAGCACTGACTGAGTACATCGAAAAAATTTAAAGAAAAGCAGCAGGTTTTGTATTATAGTGAAATATGGGAGAGAGTGTCACAGAAATGATATGAGATTTAGGATGGACATCATTAAAAGATAGGTGTTTTTCGTTGTGATAGAATCTTCTCACAAAATTCCAGTAACCAACTTCCTTCTCCGAATGTGAAAATATTTTGTTGACACCGACTTACATAGGGAGGATTGATCACCAAGGTAAAATAAGGGAAATCAGAGCTCGTACGGAAAGATATAGGAGAATGAAGAACCTTCCACAACTAGGAGCTGCTTCTATCATTAGCCATAAATTAATGGATTGAGTCAATGACAAGATCTACACTAATCAATGTTCATGTACCCAAAATTCTGACACATTAAGTAAGAAATGTGCATAGAGTGGACGTGCACGGATACATGCATCTGATGGAGAAAAATCTGTAGCCAATGGCTAGTGTAATAAAAATAGACAAGAGCCCCAATGAAGATGCACTGATATTAATAACTCAAGGCTTATTATGTTAAAAAAGTCACTTTACAATCAGACAGTATTGCGAAACTAACTTTAGGCACAGAAGTTGCTTACATAACAATGAATGACATCATCACTTATTAAACTAATGCTGCTCGAGTAACTGACCTTCAAGTTAACTCTTACACTGGGCTACTGGAGATTCAGCTGTATGTCCAGGAACCTGGTACCAGTTGCAAGTTGCCTAATTAATGCCTTCCAGGAACTACAAAAAATATTTTGGATAATTATTGATGGACTTGAACACAACAAGACATTTTTAACATAAGACTACACATCTTAGCGAGTAGGTATTGGCAAGTAGTACAGTGGGAAACAGTGTGCTTGCCAAGGCAGCGTAACTGATCATGTGTGCAAATACCCACACTTTATTTATTGAGTATTTCAGGATGAGTGCACTTACAGACTTCTGATGAACTTCAAGCATGTAAGGAAGAAAAAGTTTAGCAAATGATTGCACTTATGCTTTACGTGGAACATTTAGCTCATTAACTTATTTGCAAACCAGTCAGAAGTTTAACTCTTGTGTACAACAGGGCATCAGAGTCTAAACAATTAGCAATTTACTGGTACCTGTACAATATCTGGATGGTAAGGTACTAAATTTTCACATATGAATGACAGGAACATGGAAATATCACTATAATTGGTGTACATACCATTGTCACAATGGTGTTGATATTGTGAATACAAAGAAATTATTGCAGTAACTTGTGAACAACAAAAAAGTTTGTTGTAATAGAATAAAGGTGACATGTATACTTTCTTGTTAACAGCACATGCACTCTGAACATATTTATGAACAAACCATTGTACTATTACCTATTGTGTTTCAATCACATTCTTCATCACTGTAATACTGAATTTATAAGGGAAACATGGAAGTCGATAACTGACAACTCCAAACTGGGGTAACATTTCCACAAAAATATCTAAACTGATAATCGTATGGACATCACAGAATAATGATGTATTTGCATTATTGCATATTTATATCCATTAGGTAAGACTAAAGCAAAGCTTCCTAAGTGCAAGCATTTTTTTTTCACTGCCAGGTAATGAACTACTTGCAAAACAAAGTTTTAAGAATTTACAAAACCCTTACAAAAACTTTCTTCACTACATTGGCAACAAAATAAGCTTTATTGCAAACAACAAGCTTCTAAGGAATTCAATTGACCAATTGGCATCATGACAAGAAACGAACTCACACACAAAATTAATATAAAATTTCTATCTGTGTAGTAATATTTATAACACTTGTATCAAGTGGAATGATGTCCATAATAGATAGAAAGGAAACTGACTACTGAGCATCAGTAAGTCTACACTTGACACATGCCATCCATCTGCTCACTAAAAATCCAGAGTGTTTCACAATTCCTATTACAGAGAGGTTCCAGAGCAAACTCTATCCACCAGGTTTCATTACTGAACCCATGTCTGGAAATGTACAAAGTCCCTTCTTCAACTCTTACACACCTGTAATAGGAATTCTGACATGCCCTGGGTACAGCAAGAAAACCCTGTAGCAATTTTACAACAGATTGCATAGTTTACATTAAGTGCATGTAACACCAATGAAAATATCCCAAGAGCATATGGTATTTATGACTACATAAATAAATTACCAAAATAGTGACTTTATCATTTCTTTTATCCATGTAATTCTGAAGTTATGGTAGTATCTGGGAAACTGTTTACTGAGGTGGTACTCTTTTGTGAGGAAGTACAGCAGTACCTCATATACTTTCAACAATGCTCAACTATAAAGTCCTGTCCTCATTTTCATTTCAGTCTTCTCCAAACACCTGGCACCTCCAAATTATTTTTGTGTGCATCAGGAATGTCCAGCCTTTTGCACAACTTCACAGAAATTTAATAATGCTCCTCCACAGCGTGGTCATCACTGTTCTGATACAAGCATGGCTAAAGGTTTCTCCAGCCACATTGTGGAGATACAAAGTAGTATCACAACTGCTTCCTCTTCCTCTTCCTCTTGTTCTTGTTCTTGTTCTTCAATACCCGAACAGGTCCTCCCACATCAGAGAGAAGATTAAATAAGGAAAATGAAAGACACCCTCTGGCCTCGTAACCTAATACCATCGGGGTCGAAAAGATCAAGAGTTGGTCAAGAGTGACCGACAGAAAAGAAAACAGAATACGTCTGACACACGTAAGTGGAAGCAATGTCAGACGTTTCTAAAAAGAAGATAGTGAGACACATATGACTGTTCTGTTTATGGCAAGTGGTACCTGACCATATTTAAAACCAAAGTAATGTCAAATTTAATATGTGAGATTCACATGTTTATGCTGAGCTAACAAGTTGACACAATACCATGTTCTCTAACATCACAAGTACATTCTTTGGACATAACACAATTAACAATGGGTAAATATACAAAAGTGAAACATTAAATGATTCAAAAATGTAACAGCACTTTATGCACTGATATATGCTGTTAGATATTCCTTCCAAGTACCTGGTACCTTGCTGATATTAAATTTTTTAAACTGTAATATTTGCAACATAGAAACATTAATGAAATGTAACATCTAAAAAGCCTCTGTAGTCACTACAGAGAGATATAATATTAAATACTAAGTGTTAAAAGAAATTTCTTGACATCTATTACACTTGAAGTAGCTATTCAGATTGTTTGAGCTAATCATAATACACAAGTTAGTACATTCCATATTACTAATCTGGAACATTCGATTGTCTAAAATGCTGACTTAATTATATGAGGGGTGTTCAATAAGTAACGCAATAATTTTTCTGAAAGCAGGTTGGCTTTATTCAGGATCCCATTACACCATATTATTTCCTATGATCTTTGATACAAAACCCGAGTTTTCAGCACAATTTCTGTTCAATTTGATGGCCTTACGCCACCTTACTGGGAGGGCTTGTATGTCTCATGACACCATTCTACTAATTGATGACAGCACCATCTTGTTGCATCAACAACTGCCCCCATCATCCACACACTGCTTTCTGCAGAGTGCAGAATGGACAGTTCTTCCTCGTCTACCCAACAGTCTGGACATCGCACCATCTGGATTTTGTCTCTTTGTCCCAATGAAGTATGTGTGCTCCTCTCAGGTGTGCAGATTTGGTGAGGTCTTGCAATGTCACGGAGAAGAAGAGTTCATTTCCATTTTTGTGGTGACGTACATGCTGAAGTTGTTTCTTCAACTTCATGATGGTAGTGCAAAACACTACACTATGATGGAGGTAATCACACAGAATAACAACTTCAAAATTCCAGAAGACCACCACCGTGACTTCACCGGTTGAGGATGCAGCTTTGAACTTTTTCTTCAGAGCAGGTGATGTGGTGCCACTCTGTGGATTGCTGTCTCGTTTCTCAGTTCAGAGTGTTTCACCGTCTGACAATGTCTGAAAAAAATTATCAGTTTAACCCTTGTAATGTGCAGACAGTTTGGCACAGATGGTCATTCGTCGGTCTTTACAGTCTCCAGTTTGGCGGGGCACACCTTTGAGTACCCTAACTGGTGGATGAGTGTGTCTGCACTAACAACAGAGACGTCCAGCTGAGCAGCAAGGTGTTCCATCCTTCGCGATTGCCAGATCACAATCAGAGTGTTCGCATGTTCCGACATTGCAGAATCACAACTGTGTGCAAATGGCATACTTCTTTTTTCCACTACCAGGTCTCTGTAGATATTCTGCAAGTGCCTATGAATATCTGTGATGGTCTACTTTTGCACTGAAAACTCAACAGGTCCCTGCTTGCAATACACCTCTGTTATAGACGCCATTTTTAAGGCACAAATAGTGCTGCCACTTATTGCAACTTTGTGGAATATTTCTACTTCAGCTCCTATAGCTTTATCATATCCGAAGATGTTAAATGCAGAATTTTTCGAAGTGACATTGGCCGAGAATAGAAATATGTTGCATTACTTATTGAATGCCCCTCCTACATTGTGTTACATTATTTAGAAAATCATCATATAGAAATATCAAAGTTGAGAGATACTACAATTTTGGGTAAACATATTGCTATTGTGGTAATGATATAAATGTGCGCAGGTAACAATTTAACCGTGGCAAAATATGGTAATTCCCTGTACACACAGGTTACCTAACACAAAGTGAATATAACTTGCCATAAATTCCTCTGTGTGTTTCTAAATTATTTATTCATAAAAAACATACTTTAGCATAAAATTTAAAAAGTAATGACAATCACATATTTACAATGTCATTAACAAATTCACATCTGCAGTTATTCCTTCTTGACCAGCTGTTATTGTAGCCACATTTGATTATATGCAGATCCACAGCCTCCATATATGATAATCATTTTGTAAAAGAAAATACTGTCCATTAACTGCTTCTTCAAGTTGTAATGCATGTAACAGTGTAACAGACAACTAATATTCAGATTATTAGGACAATGGCAGAATACATTTCAGCAAACACATGTATCCATTACTTATCTGTGAAGTACATTTAGAAGAGTAACCTAAAACTGAAATTTTTAATAATACTTTGTAATCAGTTAGTGTGTATATTATTGTTGCATCTGCATAAGAGAATTTCTAGCATGAGTGATGAGCCACATTATTATAAAAATACGCTCAAATTATGATGCATAATAAATATCTTCCACATAAATCATATTCAGTATGTTTAAAGACTCAAACTACAAGGTATAAAACAACTTCATACTTCTGACTGCTTTAGAAATGCACAACTATGTTATGACATTAAGCATTTAGGAGAGGTTTGAAATTATGTTTGAAGTTTTTTGGAAATCACATAGTGCTCTCATTATGAAACATGGGATATATGCAGTGGGTATAATTTGTGCAACTTGAGCTACACTGCTGCAAGACATATATGCACTGTTTCAGACTGTAATACTCGTCCTACAGGGTTAAACTTTTGTTATAAGTGCTAAGCCCCGTGGGATTAGCCGAGCGGTCTAAGGCGCTGCAGTCATGCACTGTGCGGCTGGTCCCGGCGGAGGTTCGAATCCTCCCTCGGGCATGGTTGTGTGTTTGTCCTTAGGATAATTTAGGTTAAGTAGTGTGTAAGCTTAGGGACTGATGACCTTAGCAGTTAAGTCCTACAAGATTTCAAACACATTTGAACATTTTACATGTACTAAATCATGGCAGGAATTTAAATTCACCCCACATCTGTACGAAATATTGAAAATTAAAGAAAGCACTTACATAGGCTACATGCAACAGGCACTGTTTGTCATGAACCCGATTAGTCACTTAGTAATACAGCCGTAACAGTGTTTGGGTAAAGTAACACCTTCTGTCCTTCTGAGTCCTTCAGTGTCTCTGGTTTATGCTAAGATCTACCTGCAGTAGTCAATGGTGCACAGTGGAAATGTACCATGTTTACAGATGACACCCTCATTGTAACAGAATATCTGTCTAACACAATCTCCAATGACATTTCACCAAAATTCTGTAGCAGGTTTGTTAACTCCCTTCCTGCCAAGCTAAACACAATAAATTTTATGCAATTTACATGAAGTCATGAAAAGCCAGACAAACACTCAGTGACACTGAATAACCAGCACATAATCAGGTGATAGAAATATGTCCTGGGGGAACTCTTCCTTAATCAAACTATCATCTCCCTACTGAGCAGTGAAAATAATCATATATAGAATGAGTCCATCAACCTCCCATTGCAAGTAATTTAGCCAGCTGAGATAACTGACTACTGCTTCTCAACACTGATTTTCTCTAATGTATCGTGTTCCTGGAGACTGGATCCTTGGTGACAGAACTCAAAAATTCACAGGTGTGGCACTAAACAAAAGAATTACATACACTGTCTCTGCTGCAGAGAGATGCTATGTATGCTGCTGTAAACATTTTTGATCTCCTTGTCACTGAGCTCAAACTCTTATGGAATAGTAAATCTCTTTTAAAAACTAAATTTCCTGACTTTACCTTGAATCAATATGTTGTACAATATGTTTATAAACAAGTTATCCAACGTAAAATATATTTTTATTAACCTTTTGTCAGTTATAAAATTTGTTACTATTTCAGGGGTCAATGCAGCTTCACAAGCACACATGTCAACCTCAAAGGACCCTACATGTGATCCCTGAGTGGCACTAAAAAAGAAACACAAGTGGCTAATCTCCCAACTACATGAGAAGTACATACCAGTCAGGGAACGAATGACTCATCATCACATCAAGAGCTCTTTACCAGGGCCATAGATCTACGGAAGTGGGACCAAGTAATAAAACACGTCAACTGAACATTGAAGCATTAGTTGCACCAAAGGCCAAATTCTAGGAAAGATACTGTTTAAGCACGTTATCAACATGGTTGTCCAAAAATGAAGTCATACAAATAACGGAGATCAGCTACGTGCAAGGGTAAAGTGGCTAGGAAGTGGTGTCGTCGTTACAAAGTACCACTGTACCTAATGAAGGGAAAAGTACCTGTACATCTTCAAATCTAATATACCTTACAGCATCAATGTGCAAGAGCACGTGGCAAAGGTCAGTAGAGGTTGTGGGTGAGTGTTAGTGTGAACTGGAGAGGATGAAATCCACCGGCAATTCACTCACTGCGATGAAGCATCAAATGGAATAAATAAAGAGTTTCTACTGCATGAGATTAATGCAGCATTAACTGAAGTACAGATTAACATTGATAATGCACCTCAAATAATTGTAGATAATGGAACTTTCATGACAATCAAAACAGGGCACAGGATGTATGCCTTGGTTGGGTTCAAACAGTTCAAACATCTATTTCAGAGACATTAAACCAAATAGGGCAAAATATACACATGTGTTAGACACATGAAATGTTAAGCACATATATGGGTCATTTGTGTAATCAAAAATTACTCCAAAGGTGAAGAATTTTAAACCATGTTCTTAAAGTTCGGTTTTGTGCAAAACAACGGGATTAAAAATCAAAAATTCCAACATATGCCAGAGACAGAGTGCAAAAACAATGGCCAGAATTTCCACAGGCACATGGCATAATATGAGAAGTTGTGATTCAGTAAACTAAATGAAGTTTTGGAAACGGGCTGCTCCGAAACTGAAGTTGTCGGAAATGGGTCACAAGTCACAACGAACACTACCAAGTGCAAACCTGTCACTGAAGTGAAAGAAGATTTATAGAGGGAGGTAAAAATAGATTGATAAATACATTTTAATGCCTTTCATGGAAGTCCAAATATGCTGGATTATGGTCGCAACATCTATTTTGGTGAGGAGGACGGGAGCTTTTACAGAAATCTACCTCCATGCATTTTCAATATTTCCTGTTAACAATTTGCGTATTGCCACTGCTTTAAAAAAATTGAAGTGAACACATTAAGGATAAAGGGTACTTAAAAAATTTCGATTTTTCCACAATATATACAATATATATAGGGTTTAAAATGAAAAATTACCAATATATAGCAAATTTCAAAGTTACAATCATGTATGAAGTCATGCCTACTTTATTTCTGTTGCAGAAACCAGTATTATTTCGAAAAGAACTGATAACTTTCTGTTTCCAGTGATGATACATTGTATATGTTGTAACAGTGCAGGTTTCCAGTGTCCATAAATGATTATCTTTGCTAGTATTTACTTTTGTTTTGCTGAAGCAATTTGTTCATGTGTTACTGAATGTTTGTTGCCCAAGTACTACATATATTTGTGGAATTATATATCATTTAGTGTGCAATAAATGCAAACTATGCCATGCATCAAGAAATTCAATAAAAGGAAATTCCATGGCAACCAGTTCACAAGCAAAGGAAGCCACGCTATTGAAAGTAATGTACGTATCATCTACCGCCAATCCTACTGCTGATTCAAATTTTTGTGTTAACGGTGACACTGTTTGTAGTGGATTTGTTGTTGTTGATGTGGGCACCTTATCTGCTTTGATAAAGGAAGTGGTGAAATGTAAGCAATGTGATGGTATAAGCTGTCTGGAAATAACTGAACAACAAACTAGCAGGAAGGGTTTAGCATCAAAAGTAGTTTTTCTGTGTAGATCCTGCAATAAATCTCGAAAATGACTTCAAACATTGTGCGTAATTCAATGTGATTTTGAAGTTGGTATACGCATGTGTGCAATATGAAAAGGGAAAAAGGCTATCAAGTGTTTTGTAGTTTGATGGACCTTCCCCCTCCTCGCACTAGGAACAACAAGTACATAAAACACTTTTAGGTGCCTTGACTGTTGTGTCTAAAGCATCTATGAAATGTGCAGTAGAAGAAACTGTAAATATTATTGGAACCAGGGACATTGTTGTTGCATTTGATGGAACATGAAAACATCGAGGACAAGTGGTACTTCTCTAGAGAATGGAAAAGTTGTTGATGTTGATTGCTTATGTAAGTACTGCCATACCTGCCATGGTAACACTGGAGGACATATTGAACATCAGTGTTCTAAGAATTATGATGGTTACACAGGAGGTATGGAGGAGTGTGGTGGAGCTCTTAAAATATTTCTGAGGTCGATTCCCATTTATAATGTTGTATACATGAAGTACCTAGGCAATGGGGACTCTAAAGCTTTCAATAAAATTAATGAGTTCAATGTTTATGGTGACACATTGGTAAAGAAACTTGAGTGTTGTAGACATGTACAAAAGAGGATGGGTGCTAGATTGAAGAAGCTACAAAGAGAAATGACAGGAAAGTTGTTATCAGATGGATGATCTCTGACTGGCTGAGGCAGATCAACAGAAACTGGAATAGACCACCTTCAGAGTTACTATGGACTGGCTATTACATGAACTGCACCTTTTTTTTTTTTTGTCGTTTTAGGGCACACAACTACAATGGTCATTAGCGCCCATACTAAGTTAGGAATGCACCGTGAGGCACAAGGTTAAAACAGCAACTAAAAGGGACAACACTATATAAGACGTAGTAACAGCCATAGGATTAAAAGAAACAGCATAATCAAATGTCCTTAGACAGGTTTGTCAAGTTGATAAAACGAAGAATGCGAGCAGCTGCTCCTGGGTCATCTGCTAAAATGGCATCCAGAGTACATGACAGGCCAAGATCAAGACGCAGAGGATTAAAATTGGGACAGGACGTTAAAATGTGGTGGACCGTCACCAACTGCCCACATGGGCAGAACGGTGCCGGCGCAGCCGTCAGCAGATGGCGATGGCTGAATCAGCAGTGTCCAATTCGTAACCGGGCCAAAACGACCTCCTCCCACTGAGAAGGGCGGGAGGAGGACGTCCAAGCCGCGGGAAGAGGTTTCAAGGCCCGAAGCTTGTTGTCCGTAAGTGCAGCCCAATCGGCATGCCACAGCGATAAAATGTGCCGACAAATGACCCTGTTACAATCTGATGAAGGGACACAACAAGAGGCTGTCCGAGGCTGGAGGACTGCAGCCTTGGCCGCGGCATCTGCAGCTTCGTTCCCAGGGATACCGACATGGCCAGGAACCCACATAAAGCTAACCGGAGAACCGTCGTCCACCAGCTGCTGAAGAGAGCATTGGATCCGATGCACGAAAGGGTGAACCGGATACGGATCACTGAGGCTCTGGATGGCCCTCAGGGAATCGGAGCAGATGACATAAGCAGAATGTCGGTGGCATCAGATGTAAAGAACAGCTTGGTAGAGGGCAAAGAGTTCAGCTGTGAAGACCAAACAATGGCCATGGAGCCGGTATTTGAAACTTAGTGCCCCGACAATAAAAGAACACCCGACCCCGTCATTGGTCTTAGAGCCATCTGTGTAAATGAAGGTCATATTAATGAACTTCGAACGAAGTTATAGAAAACGGGAGTGGTATACTGAACTGGGAGTAGCCTCCTTTGGGAGCGAGCTGAGGTCAAGGTGAACGCGAACCTGAGCCTGGAGCCACGGTGGCGTGTGGCGTGTGGCTGTCGCCGACTCTAAAGGTTGCAGGGAGTGAAAAATCAAGGTGTTGAAGGAGGTGACGAAAGCAAACTCCAGGGGGTAGCAGGGCAGAGACATAAAACCCATATTGATGGTCGAGAGAGTCGTCAAAAAAGGTACGATAAGACGGGTGGTCGGGCATTGACAGTAGCCGACAGGCATACGACAAAGCAGTGTATCGCACTGGTAGGTGAGTGGCAATTCACTGGCTTCAGCATGAAGACTCATCGGGAGTAGTATAAAACCCTCTGATCGCAAGACGTAAACCCCGGTGTTGTATGGAGTTGAGGCGGCTTAAGATGGACAGCCATGCCGATAAGTATACGAAGCCCCCATAATCCAGTTTGGAGCGGACGATCGACCGATATAGGTGAAGTAGGATGGTTCGATCCGCTCCCCACGACATACCACTAGGAACACGGAGGACATTTAGAGAACGGGTACAACGGGCAGCCAAATATGACACATGTGGAGACCAGCTAAGTTTCCTGTCAAATGTAAGACCTAAAAATTTTGTTGTCTCCACGAATGGGAGAGCAACGGGACCGAGTCGTAAGGAGGGTGGGAGAAACTCTTTGTAGCGCCAATAGTTAATACAGACAGTCTTTTCGGCAGAAAAACGGAAGCCACTGGCGACACTCCAGGAATAAAGACAGTCAAGAGAACGCTGAAGACAGTGCTCCAGGAAACATGTACGCTGCGTGCTGCAATAGGTGGTAAAATCATCCAAGAGAAGGGAGCCTGATACATCAGCTGGGAGGCAATCCATTATTGGATTGATTGCTATGGCAAAGAGAGTGACGCCCAAAACTGAGCCCTGTGGCACCCTATTCTCCTGGCGAAAGGTGTCTGACAGGACAGAACCCACACGTACCCTGAACTGTCGATCCATTAAAAAGGAATGAATAAAAAGAGGGAGGCAACCGCGAAGGCCCCATGTATGGATGGTGCAGAGAATGCCCGCCCTCCAACAGGTGTAGTAAGCCTTCTCCAAATACAAGAACACAGCCGTGGTCGGGCGCTTCCGCAAGAAGTTATTCATAATGAAGGTCGACAAGGTAACCAGATGGTCAACAGCATAGCGGCGCCTAAAAAATCCACATTGTACGTTGGTAAGTAGGCGTCGAGATTCGAGGAGCCAAACCAATTGAGAGTTAACCATTCACTCCATCACCTTACAGACACAGCTGGTAAGCGAGATGGGTCGATAACTGGAAGGCAAGTGCTTGTCCTTCCCCGGCTTAGGAATCGGTACAACAATAGACTCGCGCCAGCATGCGGGAACATGTCCGTCAATCCAGATGTGATTATAAGTACGGAGAAGGAAACCTTTACCCGCAGGAGAAAGGTTCTTCACCATCTGCATACGAATAGAATCTGGCCCTGGAGCGGAGGACCATGACCGGGCAAGTGCATTTTCGAGTTCCCACAAGGTGAATGGGGCATTATAACTTTCACGATTCGAGGAGCAGAAATTAGGTGGCCTAGCATCCTGTGCCTGTTTTCGGGGGAGGAAGGCAGGGTGGTAATGAGTAGAGCTCGAAACCTCTGTGAAAAAGCGGCCGAAGGCATTGGAGACATCCTCAGGGGCCACAAGGACATCATTCGCGACCGTCAAGCCAGAAACTGGTGAGTGGACCTTAGTGCCAGATAGCCGGCGCAGGCTACCCCAGACAACAGAAGAAGGAGTAAAACTGTTGAAGGTGCTTGTGAAAGCAGCCCAGCTGGCTTTCTTGCTTTCTTTAATAATACGACGACACTGTGCACGTAATCGTTTATAATTGATACAATTCGCCATTGTAGGGTGGCGTTTAAAGGTGCATAAAGCACGTTGATGAGCACGTAAAGCGCCTCTACATGCTGCGGTCCACCAGGGGACCGGTACGCGACGTGGAGAAGAAGTAGTGTGAGGGATAAAATATTCAGCAGCAGTGAGAATGACTTCCGTGAGGTGTGCGACCTGACTATCGCAGCTTGTGAAGGTTTGATCCTGAAAGGTCGCCCTTGAAGAGAAGAGCCCCCAGTCTGCTTTGGATATGTTCAAACTAGTTGAGCACGGAGAGGGGGTATGATGCAGGAGATGGATAACACACGGGAAGTGGTCACTCGAATACGTATCAGAAAATGCATACCACTCAAACCGGTGAGCAAGTTGGGTAGTACATATAGAGAGGTCTAAATGGGAATAGGTGTGAGATGTGTCCGAACGAAAAGTAGGGGTTCCAGTGTTGAGGCAGACAAGATTGAGCTGGTTGAAAAGGTCTGCTAACAGGGAGCCCCTCGGGCAGGATGCTGGAGAGCCCCAAAGGGGATGGTGGGCATTGAAGTCTCCAGTTAACAAAAATGGTCCAGGGAGCTGAGCAATAATTTGCATCTTGTCTGCCCTGGTAACTGCAGATGTCGATGGAATGTAAACAGTACAAATGGAAAATGTAAAAGTGGGGAGAGTAATTCGGTTGGCAACTGCCTGCAGGCCGGTGTGCAATTTGATGGGATCTTAGTAAATATCATCCTGGACCAGTAACATAACCCCTCCATCAGCTGAAATACCTGCCACAGGGGGTAGGTCAAAACGCACAGAGGTGTAGTGTGCCAAGGCAATTTGATCGCATGGGCGTAGCTTCGTTTCCTGGAGGGCTATGACGAGCGGACAGTGCAAGCAGAGCAGCAACTTTAAGTCCTCTCGGTTGGAGCGAATGCTGCGAATATTCCAGTGAATAAGTGCCATCGTGAGAAGAAAAGGAAGATGAAAGAAAGGGTCACCTCAAAGGCCACTGAGGGCCTGGCTTTGAGCGAGCACTGCTGCAGCTATCAGTAGGCGGACAGTCATTGTCCATTCGCTCTATAGGTTCATCGGCCATCTTGTTAAGATGGCCAGGAAGGGGAGCTTGCTCTGCAAGTGAACGGCCAGATGTTCAGCTACCAGTGGTGCAACCAGGCAAAACAGATGACGGCCTGGGGCGGCAACCGCTGGGTGGCACAGGAGAAGATACGCGCTGTGGCGGAGAAGGAGAACTGTGCTTCCTATGAGCCTTCTTGGAAGGTCATTTAGTGGAAGTACTGGTCGATGGCTGGGAGTTCAAGGTACGTAGGAAGTCTGCACGGGATGGTTCCTTCTTGAAGGCCCGTGCATCTGACTTCTGGGTCTTCATCTTGGCAGAAGCTGATGAAGGTGCTTGTGTCTGAGGGGTGACGGGAAGAAGTGGAGACGTAGACCGGGCGATCTTAGCACTGGCCGAACGGACGACCGTAGTGCTGAAGGTCAGATCGCATGTCTGCGTCGCCACCTCCCTGGTAGTCCGAGGAGAGGTGAGGACAGTACTGTATTTCCCTGCTGGGAGCAGCGTGGGCTTCCTACTAGCAAATAGCTTGCGAGCAGCTGAGGTGGACACTTTCTCTTTGACCCGAATTTCCTGTATACAGCGTTCTTCCTTGTAGATGGGGCAGTCGCGGGAGGATGCTGCATGGTCACCCTGCCAGTTCACACAATGAGGAGACGGAGGTGAACAGTCACCCTGATGGGCATCCCTGCCACAAGTGACACATTAAGCCGCATTGGAACAAGACTGGTGAGTGTGATTAAAACAATGACACTGGTAGCAGCGCGTAGGTGTCGGGACATAGGGGCGAACAGAAATAACCTCATAGCCCGTTTTGATGCGCAACGGCGACTGAATACTATCAAAGGTCAAGAAAAGTGTCCGGGTCAGTACAAGGTCATTGGTGACCTTTTTCATGACCCTATGGACAGCCGTCGTGCCCTGCTCAGTGAGGAAAGACAGATCTCCTCATCTGTCAATCCGTCGAGTGAGCTAGTATATACCACACCACGAGACGAATTCAAAGTGCGGTGAGCCTCCACCCGGACAGGGAACGTGTACAGGAGTGTGGCCTGAAGCAGTTTTTGTGCCTGAAAGGCGCTCTCAGTTTCTAGTAACAATGTACCGTTATGCAACCTGGTACAAGACTTGACAGATCCGGCTATGGCATCTACGCCCTTCTGGATAACGAAAGGGTTGACAGAGGAAAAATCCTTTCCGTCCTCAGATCGAGATACTACGAGGAACTGTGGGGCAGGCGGTAGTACTTTTGTCACTGGTGGCTGGTCAAGTTTCCGTTTTTGGGCAGAAGTCAAGAGAGAACAAGAAGAGAAATCCATTGCAGAGAAATCCCCCACGATTGCCAGCGTCTCCGATGGCGCGCTCCTTCCTTGTGGGGACCCTCTCAGAGGGCACTCCCGCCTTAGGTGAATGTTTACAACTCAGGTCACACCTCCCGAGAAACGGACGGAGGGACCAATCGGCATGGTCGGAAGGTGTCAGCTCAGGCAATCACCCCTCCCTGGGCCTGGCCTTTACCAGGGGATACGAGTGTGCCTTACTTGTCTACCCAGGGCAGGGAATTACGCGTTACCCCGTCACCGGATACGCGTGCGAACGCATGGGTCGGCCTTCAGGCACACACAGGGAGGAAGGAAGAAGAGGAAAAAGAAGGAACAGAGGGAGAGAAAGGACAGACTGTCTCTAACGCCGAGGCGGAGACCAGAGAAGGCAAGGAGAAGAAGGCAAGGAGAAGGCAAGGGAAAGAGTAAGTAAGACAGTGAGACGGAGAAGAACAATGAAAGGAGCCAACCAAAGGAAGGAAGAATCCAGAAGAAGTGAAAAACCAAAATGACGGCAAATATAGGTCGGGGAACCGTCTGTCTCCGGACGCAGGCGCTAACTACCCCCTTGAGGGGGAGGGACTCCTTTTAGTCGCCTCTTACGACAGGCAGGAATACCTCGGGCCTATTCTAACCCCCTGACCTGCAGGGGGGATGTAGAACTGTGTTACCAATGAATCTCCACCTAAGTATGGAGGCTCTTTTCTATAAGAAGGATTCATCATGTTCATTTAGTTGGACTCCCTTCTCACTGCACCTGTAAGATGCAGCCACTCAATAAAACGTTTATGTGACTGCAGAAATCTGGCAATGACTTTGAGCACACAATTTAACACTAGCACTAACTAATGTTGCAGAACTCTGTGGCCCAATCTATATGAAAGTTCAGGATGTGGAACAGGTGCTTCTGGATGCCGTGATGACCAGAGGTTTCAGCCAATTACAAATGGTGTCTTATGTCAGTACTAACACTGAACTGATCCAAAGTGACACACAGAGTGTGTCTGCTTTTGGGCAGCTAGCTGATGTGATAGAGATTGCCAGTCTTGCTATTTGAATGTGGAGCTCACTATCAATAGCATCATGACAGAATTAACCATGGTCCTTTGAAACATACCATCAATTCAGCTCTGTATCAGGGGCTACAAAAGTCCTGCACCCAGTCTGCAGACTCCCTGGCTTGCACCTTATGGTGGTGTGTTTCCTGGGTTATGTTTAATATGTCAGGGGACCACTACACACAGAAGATGAGTACTCGGATAGTGGGGGCCGTGAGGAGATGACTGGCCGGCTTCTTACATTAGAGGGTCTCAGTAAGCTATAGAAAGGGTGACAGTTTAAAAGAGTTCAGGGCAAAAACAGGATGAAGGTAGTTTTAGATGCAGTTTGTATTGTAATTGTAAATTGTTGCTGCTGTGTTAGGAAAGATTCAGAGCTCCAATCACTAATAGAAAGCACTGAGGCTCAAATTATTTTAGGTATGCAAACATGGCTAAACCACAAGTAATTTCAGCAAAAACTCTTACTGAAGACTGAACTGTGTTCATTAAGAATAGATTAAATACAATCAGTTGTAGAATGTTTATTACTGTCAGTAGTAATTTACCTTGTAGAGAAATTTATGTAGACAGTTCTTGTGAATTAGTATGGATAGGTTGTGTTTGACAACTCAAAGAAAATTAATAATTACATAGCTCATTTTACCAAGCACCTGAATGAGATGCTGAACAGCTCAAAGAAGTGTTCATTCATTACAAATAGGTACCCCAAGTCACACAATTACAGATGGTGCCAACTTAAATCTACCTTCCATATGTTGGCTAAAATACATGTCGCAAGTTGACTGTAGGTATGTCATCTGAGATTATACCCAAAGGTTTCTCAAAGTAGTATTTACATCAATAATTATTAGTTCAGATGCCCACTTTAAGTGTAAATTGTTGCAAAAGCATAATTGACTACCTAGCAACAAATAATCCTGAGCAAATAGGGAGCTTTATGACAGATACATGGGTTAGTGTCTTCACTACATTGGCAACAAAATAAGCTTTACTTCAAACAACAAGCTTCTAAAAGAAAACAATTGACCAATTGGCAACATGACAAGAAACAAACTCTCACACAAAATTAATATAAAATTTCTATCTGTGTAGTAATATTTATAACACTTGTATCAAGTGGAATGATGTCTGTAATAGATATAAAGGAAATTGACTATTGAGCATCAGTTAGTCTATACTCAACACATGCCATCCATCTGCTCACTAAAAATCCAGAGTGTTGCACAATTCCTATTACAGAGAGGTTCCAGAGAAAACTTTATCCACCAGGTTTCATTAATGAACCCATGTCTGGAAATGTACAAAGTCCCTTCTACAACCCTTACACTCCTGTAATAGGAATTCTGACATGCCCTTGTTACAGCAAGAAAAAACTGTAGTAATTTTACACCAGATTGCATAGTTTACATTAAATGTATGTAATACCAATGAAAATATCCCAAGAGCATATGGTATTTATGACTACATAAATAAATGACCAAAATAGTGACTTTATCATTTCTTTTATCCATGTAATTCTGAAATCATGGTAGTATCTGGGGGAATGTTTGCTGAGGAGGTACTCTTTTGTGAGGAGGTACAGCAGTACCTCATATATTTTTCAACAATGCTCAACCACAAAGTCCTGTCCTCATTTTCATTTCAGTCTTCTCCGAACATCTGGCACCTCCAAATTACTTTTCTGTCCGTCAGGAATATCCAGCCTTTTGCACAATTTCACAGAAATTTAATAATGTTCCTCCACAGCATGGTCATCACTCCATTCTGATACAAGCACTGCTAAAGGTTTCTCTAGACACATTGTGGAGATACAAAATAGTATCACAACTACTTCCTCCAAAGGTCCCGAGTCAGAGTCTCGGTCCGGCACACAGTTTTAATTTGCCAGGAAGTTTCAGAGCCTCAAAGTGTTGACAGTTCCTGTTGGATATGGATGTGTGGCAACAGTTATGAACTACCTTACATTACAGGACATGATTTTTTACAAAATAGGTATCTTGAACCTAGTGCATTGGAGGGATGATTGTTTCAATGCTCGTGGTGAGTTTGCCCAATTGGCATTCTGAAGCTGGACTGTATGTCCTTCTAATGGAAACTTTTTATCACCCGTTATTTTGTATGTATTTAAGTATTTAGGTGTGTGTGTGTGTGTGTGTGTGTGTGTGTGCGTGTGTGTGTGTGTGCGTGTGTGTGTGTGTGTGTGTGAGGGAGTGAGGGAGGAAAAAAGAAAAAAAGAAAGAAAGGAAGGAAGGAAGGGAAGAAGATCCTCAAACACCGAAGTGGAGGAAGGATAGTGGAAGGGGAATGAGGAAACAAAAAAAGAACGAAAAACAATGGAGAGACTGTTCTGATATCTGCCACGAAATATGCAGAACATTTTTTCCAGAAACATCCCAGACATGTTGCCAAAGGCAGGGGAAGAAGTATGGCAAGAGGATATACATGCAGCATGTAAGGCTTGGGCCTTATGGTAGCCAAGCATGAACTCACCAAAGAGCTGTGATCCCCCTGGATTAACTCTAGGAAGTGACGGTAGTACACATTACATTTCCATTGAATAAGCACAACGTGTGTATCCAAATGGGAGCAAATGATGTGGAGCCCATCACATCAGTGGGTCACCATCCATCACCAAAGGCATCTGAGTGAGATCCATAAGTAAGAGGCCAGATTCACATTGGGAGTGGGAAGATAACACCCTCAGCAGCACTGGAGGCTTTTGTCCTGAGACTCCTCCTCCTCCTCCTCCTCCTCCTCCTACTCCTCCTCAGGATGAGGATGTCCGGGCACTGAGGTAGAGCAGCATTCTACAAGATCCATAATTGAAAGACAGTGGGAGGACTTTGAGGCACACAGACTGTGTGTCACATGGTCGTGGCGGCAGGCCTCTTGCCTGAGACACACCACAGGGGAGGGGTTCTGGGAGGGAGCCTCATTACCAGCAGTTGCGGAAGAAGAGGGCCACTACTTCAGCTGGGTTTGGGGAGAGGAGAGAGGAGAGGATGACAAGTGGAGCTAAGGAAGAGGGAGGAGAGGAAAGGATATAACAGAGTCAAAAGTTGATGTCACTGACACAGAATGAAGGTGGTCAAATTTCTATCAAGCCTCAGTGTAAGAAACAATCCAGCAACTTATACTCTTATCTCCTTTTCTTTCTTGTAAGGTGGGTAATTGGGTGGGCATGCAGACTGATGGTCATGATAACACGTGTAGCTGGTGGAACACAGGCTACCCTCTTGAGGCGGGTGCCCTCAGTCACCACATGGATTATCTGCTGTACATAGGGGGATTGCCCAGAATGCAAGCATGCAAAGGACTTCAAGGGTGGGGAATGTACGGCTTCATATCACACCAGTAACACACAACTTTGACCTGCTCTGGCAGGGTATCTCCCTCAAATGCCAGAAGAAAGGTGGTTATTGGTGTATTTGTCCTTATGACCTTCCTGCACAAAATGAACGCCCTGTCATTCCAGATTGCCTCCGAGTTCCTTATCAGTCTGAAAGATAATGTCCATATGAGAAACGACGTTCTGTACCATATTCAGAGACTGCGAAGTTGTATTGGACACTGGGGCATCACCAAGATTATCACAAGCAGGAAGAGCTGCAGACTGAGCGGCAGTAGTAGTTTTGATCTACAGGGAATTCAACTGCACTGTACTGAGAAATTCCAGTTTGCCGATCTTGTCTCCAGTATTTCCTCAAAAGATAATGGCTTTGTGGTGGTGGATGTATCCTTGTCCATCCTAATACAGATCAGGTAGTGGGGAAGTGTTTCGCCACAACTCAGTGAACCTGGCCCCCCTCCAGGGTGTAGCCAGGGAAGTGAATGCCACAGAGTGTTATGAAGCAGTGGTCAATGATCTTTTACCTCTTGAAGAGACAGCCACAGGAGAATGCCCAGATTTTTGGAGCTTGATATGTTTCATATGGAAATCATCTGCCCTGATACCACCCTCTGATCAGGTGCCCTCCCCATGGGCACCAGCCAGGCACACAGTGGCCTTTGCTGGGAGTTTTGATGCTCCAGAATGACAAGCAACCACTCCTATGCATACATGTAGAGGCAAAAGCTCTGGTGCCAGAAGTGTGATCCCTGTGTTGTCAGGAGGCTCAGCCAGATGTGTACATAACAGCCCTACCACACAGACTGGCTGCACATACTGGTGACCTGTGGAGTGGAGATGGGCTGTGATGAGGAAGGAAGTGGAGAAGGAAGGGTGGGGAGGAATTCAGACTGTAGACTCAAGGGAGGGAGTTCTTTCCCACATGTTTCACACTACAGACAGAAAATTCAGAATTCAAGGTCGAATTCCCAAAGAGGGACCAAAAATGCCAAAAAGGAACGATGAAAATTAAGGGGCAATTTAAATAAAACAAGGAATTCAAGAATCAAGGTGAACAGCCAGATCAACATAAGTAAGAACACAGAGAGAACAGGCAAAGGTGTAGGGGAAGAAGCAAGGACAGGGAGAGAGGGGCACTGTGAAGGAAATGCAGCCCAGGGAGGAGGAAGGGGCAACAACAGCCCTGGGGCCCATGGGCACCATGCATGAACCCACAGAAGAATGTGTGCTCCCTGGAGAGGAGGGAGAAAATGTTTTCATATGATCCCGGCATAAGGCATTTATTTAGGATCAAGTCGGCTTCAGAAATTTATGATGTGATATTTTCCCATCAGCTTTGCAAATGAAGATGCTAGTTTAATATGCAATGATTCCCCTTAGGCCATGACAAAATGGTTGTCTATAATTCATTTTCATCTTTAACACCGATAGTTTGACCAAAACTTCATGTCTAATACGATTAACATGCTATTTATAACATATTTGAAAAATCCATGGAGTAAACAATTTCATTATCGAAATTAACTCAGTGATGGTGCACAATCCATCATTTGTAATGTCCACTTATTGGCCTACACACTGAATTCGATGATTTTATTTGATCTGAATGCTGTAAATGTAACTGCGAAGGTCCACAATTAACTTCAAAACTACACTTACATTTTATTGAAAGTGATTGGTTACACACTTCCTGAAAAACTTTTGCCTCATAATTAATGGAGCAGGAACAAACACTGCACAGTAGTTAACTTTCACCAACATTTTCCACATGCAGGGATTTTACTTTTAAAGCTGTGTTCCCAAGACAGTCACAAAAAATTTTGGCATTTCCCCATCTCGAAAAGTTTATTTTTGAAATGGAACAGAGAATCACGGCAGCAGTTCTGTTACTACATTAAAATTATTATCACAGGAATATTTGATACTACTAACAGTAGCACACTATATTTAAAAAAATACAAAAAAATTGGGAAGGAACTATCTGAATTTTCAGAACTCCCCGAGGTTAAATTTTACACTATCTTATGACTGTAATAGCGACGAGTTACAGGAGTAATAGATCAACCAATAGGACTACCTGCGTGCAAAAGTTCATAGGGTGAGGAATGAAAACCACATCGAGTCTTCAGTAAATCATGCAGTAGACTTCTGTTTATTTATACAATACTGGGGAAATACAATCCATATACAAGGTGTACAAGAGACATATCAAACAGGACTAACAGGAAATGTGAAATGCATACAGAACAGGGCGGCACAAATTGTCACAAGGTTGACTCAAGGGAGAGAATCAAAAAGACACTGAAGAAAGGCAACTGGCAGACACTAAAACATGAACAATCCCAAGAGGGTCCATTAACAAAGTTTCTGTAAGTTACTTCAAACGATGGCTCCAGAAGTGTACTACAACCCTCTTCGTATTGCTGCCGCAGGAATTACAGGGAATGAGCATTGTTTTCGTACTACATATGTGGGTGGAATGGAGAAAAAACCCTAGTAACTGGTACAATGGGACATACCCTCTGCCGTGCACATCACAAAGCTTTGAAGACTACGGGTGTAGATACATATTTATATATTCCAAAAAGTTAAATGAATATACACTAACACAAACTTGAAAACAAAAGTGAATAGTTTTTTTTCACTCTTTTTGGAAGAATGCAAATTAACAAGTTTGCAAATTTAAAAATATTACAAATGGTGATAATGTTAAAAAAGGCGACAAAGTGAGAAGAGTGGCAAACTTCCCTTTAATTCCAGTACACCACTGCAAGATGAAGTTCCTGAAGTACAGAATAAAGACTTAGGTGCAAACAGTTTACACACTTACTACTGTTATTGATGCTGTCAGTGTCAACAGAGTAGGCACATGACACTGGCTTCGATGTCAACATCTCTGTGCTTTGTGATTTCTGCTGTTACGGACATTAGACCCAGGCACTTGTCTTAGACCACACCTAATGCATGTATAACTAAAAATCAAAGGAGTGTGTATTTTTTCAGCATTGTTATATAATAAATTGTCTTGTATTATCTTTTGTGGATGGAGTCTTTCAGGTAAACACACAGTTGACACACAACTCATCAGATTTTTTAAAATTTTTACATTGGCTGGTAAAATGTTTTTCTCAGTTTCACTTTAAAATTGATGGACTATGAAAATGTGATCAGTGGAGTTCAAGAACAAATGGTATTAATGCTGAAAGGGAGCAATTCCCTCAAAATAAGTTTTTTATGAACCACATGCATAAAAAATTAAAAATTTATCCCACTGGTCATGGAATGATTGATGTCTATCCCTACCTCTCAGCACACACAAATTAGGCTGTGTGGTAACAGCTATGTGAGGGATGACAATTTTCCAGGCACTACGCCTGCCAGCCACCTTTCCACTAGCCTCTGTCATTTCTGTCCAATAAGGATCCCTTATTACAAAGCAATATTCCAGTACAGAATCAACAAGTGCAGTGTAGGCAGTGTGTTTAGTCAACCTGTTGATTCTTCTCAGTGTTCGGCCAGTGAAACACAGACTGCTTCACCTTCCCACAAAATTTCATGTGTAACAGTTCCAATTGTTAGTAATTGTAATCCCTAAGTACCTTTTCTGAACTTTTTCTTATTTCCATGCTGCACACCAACACATTGATTCGATAACAAGTTATCAGAATATACAGTTTGACTGTGATAACTTCATAACCTTCTTTGATCTCCGATGGAAGCACCACTCTACCCAAGGTGAGAAAATGAGTGCATGTGGGCACTAAAGAGACATCTACTTTTCTCGTCACCCAATGGACTGCAATGACACAGTTATCAGAGAGGTGCATTTGGATTTCTGCCTCAGTCAGACCATCGAGCAACCAAGTGTAAATAACAACATGGGAGGAATTCAGTGTTCAATGGGCCTCGACACGAATAGGATAGCCATCAAGCGAAGCTGCAAGCAGTTCGTGCGCTTGAGTATCAGAAGTAGTTTCCAAAAGCAAAGTGCCACTGCATAAATGAGAGCAGCATTTCACAGCACCGCAACTGCATTAACACCTTTCTGAATAACAATCATATTTAACGTAGCGAAGGACTGACCATCTTCAGTATACGAATCCACAAGGAACCATAGTGCAGTTGGGAGGGTCTTTGAAACATTAGCCAACTTCCATTTATGTTTCATAGCCACTGACTGTGAAGATGATTGGATCACTGTCAGAAAATCCCCTGCGATTGCCAGCATCTCCGATGGTGCACTCTTCCTACTGGGAGCCCCTTGAGAAGGGGTTCATACCTCAGGTCACACCTCCCAAACACCTCACAGAGGGACGAATCAGCAATTTGGGAAGGTAGCAGCTCAGGCAGTCACCCCTCCCCAGGCCTGGCCAGGCCTGTTTCATGGTTATGTGCGAATCCTACCTGTCGACCTGGGGCTGTGAATTACACATTACCCCATCACCTGTTATGCATCAGACACATGGGCCAGCCTTCAGGAGCACACAGGGAAGAAGAAGAATAAGAAGATCCTCAAACACCAAAGCGGGGGCCGGATAGGTGGTGGTTAACAAAGAAAAACAAAAGAACAAAAAACAGTGCAGAGTATTCTTATTATGACTGCTGAAACTGCAGAATACATTTCCAAAACAGCCCATACATGTTACCCAAGAGACAGAAATAAGAAGTGCTAGAGGATAGACATGATGCATGCAAGGTAAAAGATGCTGCAACAACTGGGGCCCTGTGGCAGCCAAGCACGAACCCACCAACAAGCGGCCAGCCATCTGGGATGGATAAATGTAAAACGCAGTCAACAGCTCATGCGTCATTTGCTAAAATGGCTGATAACTCAGATGGGAAACATACATTAGAATTGAAGTGGTTAAAAGAAAGGGGATTCGGTTCTAAAATGGCAAACTGTCAATGGTTGATGACAATGAACACAATGTGGTGAGGGTTCTCCAATTAACAAAAAGTGATGGCTAAAAAAGGTGATAGCTAAAATGATCTCTCTGAAAGGGCCAAGAGGAGGTCAGCCAAGCCACTGGGAGAGGTTGTTTTCCCTGGAGCTTGTTGCCATAAAGGGAAGATGAGAGGTGGTGCCAAAGTGACACCACCTGCTGACAGACGGCAACATGGAGATCATCAGTTTGGAAGAACTAGTGGGCCAAGGTAGGCATACTGCAGCATCAGCAGCCTCGTTTCCAGTCAGATGACGTGACTGAGGATCTACTAATTGTCAGAGTGGCTCCCTCGAGACTGAGGAACTGGAATCTTTCTTGGACCAGTTGCGCTAAAGGCTGAACAGTGTACAACACACACAGACTTGGAAGGGCACAGAGAGAATCTGAACAGATGACAATTGAAAAGCCTGTGTCACCAGATGCACAGTGTGTCCCAATACAGTACAAAGAGCTCTGGTGTAAACACTAAGCAGTGCTCTGGAAGTCAATACCAAAAATCTTCAGTGACAATGATGAAGGCACACCTGAACCACAGTCAGTCTGAGTGCCATTGTGTACACAAATGTACTCTCACAAAGTTCCCAGTGATGTTCGAGAAACTTACATCAATAGACAGAATTTGGATTAGGTTCTTTAGGAAGCCAATGAGGTCCAAGGTGAACATGGGCTGCCACACGAAGTGAAGGTGGTGAATGGTTCACACCAATGAGGAAAGTGGGGGATAGCATGAAGTTAATCTGCCAGAGCAATAGCTGAAAGCTAACTACAGGAGGTAACAGAAGAGAGACACTCCCCAAACTGGCAGTCAAAGGAGTCATTGAAGAAAGCATAGGAAGAGCGGCCGAGCATGGCAGACAAATGGCATGTGTATCTGCTGACTAGAAGATCATGCCAGTATGACAGCAGTAGTTTGGCAGCTTCTGCATAGGTACTTTCAACCAGGCTAGTTTAAAACGTGCCAGCTACTAAACGGATTCCGTGATGGTGGATTATATTTCGATGGTGTAAGGTCACAAGTCTGAATGACCATGTCATTTGTGGTACGAGACATGGCAAGAATGGCACTGTAAGTGCCATATGGTAAATCACAGGGCTTTTGACCAGCCAACAACCTGAGTGCAACATGGTAAGGTACTTTTTCCTTCATGTGGATTTCCTGGACAGTCTGCTCATCAAGAGGTGCAGGACATTCTCGTGATGAGGTGTCATGGTCTCCATTACAATTGATACAGTGAGTAACACATTTTACAGTGTTTTTACAGGACATTAGAGTGTGTTTTTAATGTTGACACTAGTAGCAAAGCATCACATTTAAAATGTATGGTCAGACTGTAATAACTTCATAACCTGCTTTGATCTTTGATGGAAGCACAACTTGATCAAAAGTGTATAGGAGTAAGGTGGCATTAACCATTTACATTACCTGATGCACTACAGTGATGACCTGATCAGAGAGGTATTATGGATTTCTCCCTCGGTCAGACAATCAAGCATCCAAGTGTAACTAACAACACAACAAGAATTTTGTGTTTGATGGTCCTCAACATGAACAGTATAGCTATGGTGGGGAAAAGGTTTATGTAGTTGCTGGGCTTTAAAATAATTATTGGTTTCAAAAAACAAAATCTCATTATGTAGACAAAATCAAGATTTCACTGGGTCAGCAATTACATCAACACCTTTCTGAATAATGAGTGGATTAACTGTAGCAAAAGAATGACCATATGTAGTACATGATATCATGAGATACCAAATTGCAACTCTGAGTGCCTGATTCTTCAGCCTCATACCATTTGCATTTCGTTGAATGAGACTGAGATGAAGGTAAGTGGCCCATTGTGAAAGAATTGCCAATGACTGCCAGGGTCTCTGATGGCAAGCTCCTTCCAACCAAGCAGAACAAGCCTGTTTGGTTCTGTGCCTGATGTCCACTTTCATGGAAGTTGCAACTAATTAATCTCGTCATTCAGATCTATTTTGCAGCCAGTCTCCTTGTTTGACAAATTTTCTAATAAATTCTGACCATAGACTGGAGGGCAGTATAGGTAAATTGAGATAAGGGAGTATATGACTCAAATTTAGTCAGAAATGACTCAGTCTGTGCATTCAGTCTTAAAAACATTTTAAATGAGCTGTCAGCAAGAGGCAGCTAAGACTCTTAGGAATTTTGATAGTTACCTTAGGTTCTGATTTTACCTACTTGTGTTCCTACTTCCTTCACACATTATTAAACAGCCCTTAATATTTTCTGAGCCCAAACTCTCACCATTTTATATTCCATTCACCAAACAGTGCAAAACATCTGTGGGAAAACAGATGTGATTGTAATATTGTTGAAATCAACAAGGCGGGACAGAATGGTTTTAAATAAACCCATCTAAGTCAGCAAGCACTATATGTAAGCCTCATATCCCGAAGTCTATAAATGCAGGACCCTCTGGATTACCCTAGACTTTGAGCTCTTTAACTCTCTTGGGAATGCCATTAGGGCCATCCACAGACACCTAACAACTCGTCTTTCCACTTTTACCTTAGACTAGCAGTCACCTGCCTCAAATCCAACATTCTTTTACTGCACTTCTTTTTCCCAAAAACACTGAAGTGAGGCAGCTGCTCTGAATCTGGCCCAACACTAATCCAAAAATGTACACTCTTTGACATAAAACTTGACCGGCGGCCGGCCGCTTCAGAGGCTAAGTCCGCGCCGATCGCGACATGGGACAAAGAAACTGGCCAACTCGCTAATTCTCTAAGTCCGGTTATCTGCACAATCTGGCAACACTGTAGACTGCGGCACTTCCTGGAGGAAAACTTGTCCCAAGATAGAGAGACTCTAGGCTGATTACGCCTGTGGTCTAGCGGTAGCGTGCGTTGTTTCTGTTCATAATGTCAGTGGATCGAGAGCAGCTGGCATAAAATATTTTTATAGCCTCTTCTGTCTGAATGCTGAAGACGTGAATGTAATGGTAGCGCAGATTCAATCTATTTCGCTTTGTGACACACCGATATCAAAATTTTATCTAGTAACGATTTTGCGGCAGATTTCCTGCAGACTGTCCTCCTCTGGACGCCGTATGCGGCAAAGCTCCAGGATCCATTTGCTGGCTACTGGCAGCGGCCGTGGCGACAGCAGCGGCGCTGCACTCCCCCGTTCTTTATCGAAAGCGCCTGCTACCGCTCATCGCTTTTGATGATTTAAAACGCTTTATTATTAAATGTTGCTCCACAGAAAATTTCTACAATTTCCATTCACGCTCAAAAGCAACGGAGACAGACGCCCTGATTAGTAGGCGGGTAATCGGCAAGAGCTGAGTATGGCCCGAAATTAATTTTATAGACTGGGACGAAATTAAACCACCTCACTACATTCGATGAATTTATAAATGCTTCATACCTCGTTTCTTTTCCTTTCAAACTTAATTATTTGTGCAACTTTTGGTCAATGTTTGGATGTTTTCGTCAAGCCAGAGTGAGCGTCTGTGGTGTAAAGTGTATTACAGTTCTTGTTTCATTCCTTATGGTAAGTCTATGCGATAAACTGTGTGAATACCTTGCAATGCATGCTCTGTAGCAGTGCAGGCACACTGCACATTTGGAGTTCCATGTATGGGTTCATGAAGTATTTATTGTTGATCGGAAGTGATAGTTAAGGTCATCAGATTTAAACCAGAAAAATTTGTCGTTTTGAAGGTTTCAGAGAACGGAAAGGAATTGCTAACGCCGGTGTTAGAAAACGTCTACAGTTAAACGCTATTGCAAAAATTTAGAAGATGTGAACTATATTAATGAACATGTGGACTTCATAAACAACCTTCTGACATGTTAGACCTATATGACGAACAAAGCTCAAATTTATATCGTTGACAGTCGGTTTGAATCTTTTCAGGACCTATTTTACAGTGAAGCACCTTGGAATTTGCAAAGCAGAAATCCATGATATTAACTTAATTTACTAAGTCGAAATCGGACGAAGATTGATGTTTAAAGGCATTCTTCAGATTTCGCATAAGAAATTTTTACTAGCAGTTTGCAACTCCATTAATTAAAATGGAAAATAAAAGGTTTTAGTCAGCGGCTTCTACCGTGATTCGAACTTATAGTACAAGCACTGCAACGCACAAGGGAACCTCTGAGCTAACGACACACTGGCGGCCAGGGGCGGACTATAGTCACTGCGATGTTGCCTGAGCCTCAAAACGCAACCTTAAACACAGAAACAGAGGAGGTGGAGATTACTGTTTTAACGTCCCGTCGACAACGATGTCACTAGAGACGGAGCACAAGCTCGGATTAGGGAAGGATGGGGAAGGAAATCGGCCGTGCCCTTCCTAAGGAACCATCCCGGCATTTGCCTGAAGCGATTTAGGGAAATCATTGAAAACCTAAATCAGGATGGCCGGGCGCGGGATTGCACCATCGTCCTCCCGAATGCACACACAAACAGGTGTTACTTATGTGAAGAACGCCGTTCTTGGAGTCCAGAAATTAAATATACTTTCTAATTGTGTCATCTTGCAGTGGATTATATCGTACGAGTCTTCGATGTGGAAAACGAATGTTAAGTGAATTTAGCGAGGTAACGCCGACCTACACCCGGAAGTAAATGCACTATCAGAGTGTTGACAAATACTTGCTACGACGCTGCCATTTCTCGGCTCTCTGACGAGGCAGCTCTTCAGCGAAATGCTTGCCGTGATTCTCCGATACGGTTCTTCAGAGTGGAGACGCGCGCGCACGTTTGGTTTTTATGCGGCGTTCTCCCCTGGTGGTTTCTGACGTCGCCTTGTGGGCTATGTATACATATGAGACATTCAATTATCATTAATCCAGAATGATACAAGTTTCAGCTTCCGGCGTGGAAGAAGGCTGTTGACGCCGACATTATATCATTTCAACGTAGGGAAAGCAAAACGGATCATTCAATGTTTCTCATTCAACATAAAGCATGTGAGATAAATTTCCGTAACGTTCATAATCATCTAAAAATACAAACGAAGTAAAAATACACCGGAATCTTATTCGAATTGAATATAATGTAAGATACCAAACGCTTTGCACCTCGATGTCGAATTTGTCCACTTGCAATCGTTTGCAGCATGCACATAGATTGTCATGATTACCACGAGAATGAAGAAATATGTTGGTAAGGATGGAAGCAAGAAGAGACGCAGTCAACAAATATTCTATTCCTCATGGCATTCATTTCATTTGACACGTAAGAAGAGGTAAAGCGGGAATTTACTTTCGTTAACACGAAAGATATGCCGCACATATTGATAACGAGGAAGTCTGCGTCTTCATACGTTTCCTCCTTGAAATCTGTATGCTCTATTATATACTAAGTAGCCCGATCATTGTTTCAGTAATGTTACCCTCTTGTTTGACCCCGTAACGATGAACAGATTCCAAATGCATGTCTCTGCGTGAAAGTAGCTGTTCGAACCCTTCCTGGGTTGTTTTTTGTGTTTTATTGCTTGGAATTCCTGAAGCAGACCACTGTGCCTTCCCCCCTCGTGGGTTAGGTCTCAAAACTAAACCGCTTTGTATCCAATGGCATAATTTATTCATACAGCATCAGCATAAGACTCTTGCGAGTGAGAGAATGACAATAACAATCGTAACAAGAACAAGCAAATAATGAATGATGTTTATTCCAACGCAGAAAGAGAATGGCTTTAAATATAAAAATCTATATCTATATCCATATCTATTGATCTTCGAGTTGGCACAATGAAAATATATTCTTAGCATTTAGTTACTGAATTTAGTTCTGGATGTTTGCAGAGAAAAGGAAAAGTCGGTACTTCTCGCTAGTGTAATATAATGTGAACCAGCAACTACCCTTTCCTTAGAACACGACTCAAGCAGGTCCTCAAGTAGGCACTGCTGCACTCTGTTCCCTGACATTGCTCTGATGACGGTTAATGCAGATGGTTCCGATTATGAAATACAAAACGTATTGCAGGTTAGTTCCTAGGATAGTAACATTAAATTTGCGTTGTAGACGGCACATGAACGTGACGACTATCCATATTACTCATCAATATAAAAAGACAGTATTTTGGGAATTTAGCAGGATTACTCAAAATGAATTCTGAAATTGGGTGACTGACCGCACAGGTGCTAAACGTCGTCAAGAGCATACGATGTCCTAATCGCATTAGGAATATGAAGATCGTCTTCGACAGCTCGCAACTTTCACATAGCTAACCCCACCCTACTCCAGACAGCTCTCGGTGGAGTTGCACTACGTTGCCGATGTTATGGAAGGCCTTCAAACCGACAACAGACCACATATTGAAAAATACAAGCGAATTCTCTTGCAGCGTAAGCTTATTGTAACTAATCTAAAAATTATTGGAGAGGAACATTGTCCTATTCAAAAAAGTAAAATGTTACACACTGTTGACGTCAAACGGACATTATCTATGTCCTGTCTTGTGTCCTACTCATCTATAATATCAAGTGTACTATGAAAATGATTATATATAATGGATTATAAGGTAATGCATTGATACCAGATGGTGGGGGCCGGCCGATGTGGCCGTGCGGTTCTAGGCGCTTCAGTCTGGAACCGCGTGACCGCTACGGTCGCAGGTTCGAATCCTGTCTCGGGCATGGATGTGTGTGATGTCCTTAGGTTAGTTAGGTTTAAGTAGTTCTAAGTTCTAGGGGACTGATGACCTTAGAAGTTAAGTCCCATGGTGCTCAGAGCCATTTGAACCATTTAACACAAAATGACATTAAAAATTTAAGTTATTCACGAGCAGCTAGTTGAGAATATGTATGAACATTAAATGACACGACGAACCGTCATGTTCTGCATATGGATTCAAACCCAGCTCATGCAGACTAAGCAAAGATTTCGTGACTGACGGAAACTAACAGTCATTCCTGATTAGGCATACAGAGAGTGATATACCTCGATTTTAGACAGTATCAGTTAGCAAATATCAACTTTAAATCGCATAACGCAAACATTTTTAACAGACGCGAATTCCTACCCAGCATCTATTGTCCCTGTTAACGAACTACGAGAGATGTTAAATATTGCTTCTTCACAAGTAACTTACTTGAAATGCCGTGAGGTAAAGCTGTGTGTTGGACACGGATTCGAACCCGGAACCTAATCGGATTGCTATCGAAGCACAGTCAAATGTGACATATCGGAATTTCGCGGCAGTAACTAGATGTTATAACTGAAATGACGAGACGAAAAATTAATTTTTTCCTTCCCAGGACTCCAACCCGGCACCTATCGCTGTTATATTCTAGAGAAAACTAACGTTAAATATGGGTTTGTTGCACCAGCAGTGACATGTGAGCATGTTTGAACTGAAATAATATGACGAAGAGTTCAGCGCTCACTGGGAATAGAGCCCCACACATATCGTTGTTGACTACACACAAAGAGACGTCAGCTACCGAATTTTTCTCCACCAGCTGCTCAGAATAGCATCTTGAACTTACAGTCATCTCGCAAATAGTTCTGTGTCTCACTGGGAGTTAAAAACGTCAGATATCGTTAGTGTGACAGCGAATGAAAATACATTAAAAATCAAAATTATTATCCACCAGCAGACAGGTGTTCACATGCTAGAGCTTGATAATACATAATTAAATCTTTAGTGCCGGGCCAGGATTCGATCCCATTCACGCATAATATGTGAAGGTGTTGAGGAATCTGCAGTTTTGAACAAACAACAAATTGTAGCCGAGCTGTATTGCCACGAAGGGATCAAATTCCGCGTTAAGGGCGGTCTGAGTTGCATTCCCAGTTCAGAACCAATTTTATCGACATACAGAAGCTCAAATAAAAGATGGAATAAGTGTCCTGTGACCATACATAGCGTTTGTGTCGTCACTTGAAATAAATAACTAGTATAAGAAAGGTTACTGGTGGTAGAGTTTCTACATGTCGCCACTCCAGACTTTATTGTGGTTCAACCTACCGTCTACTTGGTAAAGAAGGAATATCATCTTTAATGTGAATTTTCTGACCATGCAGCCATTATATCTCCTTCACTTGGTGTAGCCAGGAGAGAATGGAATCTGTCTCTCCCTATCTAAAATCATTGACAGAAGTGGGAATCGAACCCAGACCATAGGTATAACAACCTACCATCCGTCCAACAGACCACGAAATCCTCTTCTCTGCGAGTCATTTTTCTATCGTAACGCAGTTGTGCCACACTGGATGAGAATTCTGACACACAGGCTCCCTGTAGTAATTTGCAGCATGTTCAGTAAATTCATTTACTTGGTTGACCGAATCACCATGAACTAGCTGCCTCGGCTACCCAGTGCATACATTCGACTATTTTGTAATCACAGAAATAAAATCACGTTACTGCCACCTACACACAACTGCCAACATTGTAGGATGCAGAAGTTTAAATAAGAAGTGTTCCTTTTCACTTGAGCTATTCTATTGCGCTATCTGTTACTAGAAAACGTCGTTCAGTCCAAAAGAAAAGCTGTAACTGTTTGTCTCTCAGAAGTCAAGACATGGCCATATGCATAATCTCACAGTGCTGTGGAATCCAAAAGTTCTGAAGGAATAGTTGCTGAGCTCTGGAGCTGTTGTAGTTCCGTGTCAGCTTGTAGCATAGATAAGATGTCGCGAGTTCGAATACATTCAGTGCTACATTTTTTAAAACGCAATTCTGCTCTCTGCTGAAGTTATCAATCTAATGGAACTTTGAACAAATTCCCTTCACTTCTCAACCCAAAGTAGTCGCATGTGGAAAAAGGACTAACTACTGTGACATTTTGTCCTATTCAGGTTTAATAGACAGCAGGCAGCAGATGCATCTCGAAGATGTGCAGGGAGAGCGCATCGTGCCATAATATGTCAGAAAAGTATTTTCTACATTAGCCGTCGTGTAGTAGTGATATTTTATTCGTCTTCAAACTTTGATTGACAGCTTTAACTCAGAACAAATTTTCTACATGCATGTAATCAATAAACTGCATGTGCATTGTCAGACTGTCATAGGTAACATCAGAGAATTCGCATATATCGTTGATGATTAATTTCTCTCTCATGTTTACTATTGTTTTAACAACACTAAAGGAAACCTTACGAAAATTGTGCACTGTATTATAAGAAATGAAATAAAACTAACGATGATAACCTTACGACGAAAGTATCTGTACACAAGCATGCCTCTATCGACACGAATTAGTAAAATACTACTCACTTAGATTTTGATAGGGTCTGTGTTTAATTGGTATGCTGTGTCATACTCAAGAGGTATGCAAATGTGGCATTTCATAAATATAGTTACGTATTCCTAGAAACCCAAAATTCGCTTGTCAGCAGCGGAAAGAGGCGTTACCTGTTGTGCAGCATTGTAAGTTTTTCAACATTGCACTATGAGCTGAAAGCATTTTCTTACGATTTCCGTATTGATGTTTGATCTGACTGCTTGTAGCTCTTTCACAGAAGGGATAAAAACGTTTCAGTCAGTGAGACTGGAACTGCGAACCGTAACAGACGCTGTTTCACATGTCAGCACGTTACCACAGAGCTGGCGAGGGGGTATGGGTCTCAGCTTCCTATTACGACGGCAATAGTAACTAGAACTCGTAAACCGCTATTTAAAGGTCGAGATTAGTTGCGATTTCCACCTGCAACGACTTTCTTGGGCTGAAAACCGTAAATTTTCAATCTTTTGTTACCCTTCAAGCTATAATAGCTCAGATTATTCAATGGAAATGACAGGTAAAATCAAGTGAACTTTGAGGCTTAATTCCGTGCACACCAGGAAGTAACTCGTCGATCACAGAGTTGCCAAACATACGTTGCCTTGTTGCCAAATCTCAGTTACAGTACCAGCAGGAAGAAGACGAACCGATGTGATCCTACAGCGGTCTGGGAAGTGACCATAGCTGGTGTCTCCAAGTCGCGGCTGCTACGGCCTGGAATACGTAATGCGTCTGATTCGCTTTCTGTAACTAGGTTTAGGGACTGGAGCGTAGTTACTAATAATACTCAGAACTGACTGCAAACTGAGCATCATAAATCAGTAACTCTCATTGTTGTTTTTATATTTCTTTCGTAAGTGCACTCAAAACTAAGAAAGTCATTCACAGGCGTTTTCCTGCCTCGCCGATAGTCGAGCAGAACATACAAATAAAAATAAAAAAGAATGTGTGTGTGTGTGTGTGTGTGTGTGTGTGTGTGTGTGAGAGAGAGAGAGAGAGAGAGAGAGAGAGAGAAATAAAAAGCAATGAGAGAGTGTGTGTAAAAAATTGTTGTAAAGAAATTGAATCATGGTATTTAAAGAAATCTTTCATTAAAATGACACGTTCCACATCATTACGAAATGTTGTATTCATGATCTATGGAACAAGAGTTAATCTAATGTAATGTAACCTAATCTAATCACATCATATTGATTATTAGCCATGAAGAGTCATGAACTACCGAAAGTTTTGCCAATACCAGTAACCAAATCTAAACTTGAAAATAAAAGACGACAATTTTTGTAATAAACCGTGACTCCTATCAAGACCCTTTCATCCCTGTTATCTAACCACGAAAGATGTCTGATATACCTCCATTCTGAAGTAACAAAGTGTGCATGCATTTAAAGATGAAGTGCATGATGTGAAGTTCTGTGACGGAGATACGAACCCAACACGTAATCCGATTGTTAACTAAGAAAAATCAAATGTTACGTATCGGTTTTTCTTACGAGCCGCTAGGTGTCTGAATCTAAAATAAGGATACAAACTTTTGTGCCTAAGCGACAATCGAACTGCACACCTACCGCGCATCCACGAATATAGCTTAAGTATCAGTTGCTTACTCATGAACAGTAAGATGTGTGCGTGTTTGACCAGAAATAACGACACCTGTTGCGATTGTTGGCAACACATGAACAGACATTGAAATTGCGCGTTAATTTTCACTAGCAGGTGGGTGTGCACTTGATAAAGCTAGAAATGAAATTATGAATATTTTTGTACTGGATCAGGTTTCAGACCCACATACTTACCTTTGGAAGAGAGCTAGAGAAGATTGCAGTCTTGGGAAAAGGAACGAAATGACTGAACTATACTGTTCCGAGAGATTTAGATCCTCGAAAGAGGAGATACGAATTCGAATCACAGTCCAGCACCAAATTTTTAAACGTCTCTAGTTCAATCAAGTACAAGTAAAATAAGAGCCCTGTCCCTTTAAATGGCTATCGGTTCATCAAATAAAATAAAATTTTATAATGTAAGTAAGTTTACTGGCGACTGTATTTCTGTTTACCATGACTTCCGCTTTGTCATTTCCCAACGAAAACTGGCTCTGCTCAGTTGGTTATGAAGGAACGTGATGTTTAATGCGGATTCTGGATTATAACGTCTTTCTCTTGAGGTTACCAGAGGTAAAATAAATCTGTTTGTGCCTCTTAAAAGTAAATGCCTGAACCCACGCATTGCACCTGTGATAGCTCGTTCCACCAGACCATTGTGGCCACATTACCCAGCCCCAGGAGTGTGCTGTAACGGATGATGTGCTTAGCTTACAAAATTAGTCACGGTGGAAAAAATGCGAGTCTATTAAATGGTCAAGTAGAAGCAAGCTTCTGACGCAGAGATTATGCTATTCTCATGTCAGCAGGATGTAAAGACTCTTCTAGGCATCATAGGCTGGATGTGAAGCCATTTTGATTTTTCACAAATTCAGCAAATTTCTTAGTTCGAGAAAATCCACTGTGAAGTGTGAAGTTGCCGGATAATTTGATTATTACTGTTATTATTACTATCATTTTATTCGTACCGCTGATGGAACACGACCGTAGTCTTGAGGTAAAACGCGAGACCAGCTAATATGACGTCCGGCGACCGAAAGCACATATCGACAGAATTTTTATCGCCCCTTTCCTCTCGGTGCTGAAGCTATGAGTGTAATTCAAGCGAATCTACAATATCATATTAGCTGGTCTCGCGTTTAACCTCAAGACTACGGTCGTAGTCTAGAGTAATGTACTAAGACTGGAGTCAAGACTTCCTCTGGGAAGTGCCGCAGTCTACATGTTGCTAGATCGAGCATATTGCCAGACATAGAATTCTGAGAGGAGCATGACTGTATTGTCCACCTTACGTGAACGACTCGGCGGTCAATTTTTTGGTCTGAGACTGTATCTACAACACATATTGCTCGCTTAAGACCCAGAAGAATTTAAAAAAAAAAGTAGTTTATGAGAGCAACGTTAACCATAGCGTTCGAAGTATTCATAGTATTGTATACGTGTGTGTAAACGCCTTCCAGTGACCACTCAAGAAAGACAAGGATACACAGTCTAGCTTCAATATTATAAATACGCCTCAGTTTGTGGATGAACTCAGACTTAAGTTGATAATAATTTTGAAAATATAGCAGCACTGTACCCATTGGTGTTAAACTCGTTTTCAACCAATGATTCCCACAGCTACAGGGATACTACTTGTGATACCTCTTAGACAAAATACTTAAGCAGTGTTATCAGACGAAAAGATCAACCTGACACAAACTGTGGGAAGTTTGTTTTACAACCTTCGTACCTGGATATTCAGCTTTTTCCTATTTGAGATATCTGTGAACGTTGCTGCTTAAGACGATTTAAGCAGAAAATAAATTCCCTCAGCTTCGACAATGTTTAAAGAAATCGTCTTATCGGCACTAAATCGTGGTTTGTGAATTGTTTACCGGCTGTACTCTTCCGTATTTTGCCGGTTGGAAGGCGAAAGCTTATTGACAAATTTCACACAGAAATTACTGTTACAGTGTACTTATGGAGCCAAATGAGTCAATTGCGTATTTTCCGGTGAGAAAGAGCACTGGCAAACAGTCTTCGCTACATTAGGTTATTTAAACCGGTGTCACTCTGAGCTAGAATTTATGGTCAGCGACTAAGTGTAAGGTCAACGTTTCGGATGCGAGTTTTGCGACTGTGAAATACGAGGGTCAGTCAAAAAGTAATGCCTCCTATTTTTTTTCTACGTTTAATTGTCAGGAAATTTAAATGCAATTACATAGGTTGAAAACCACAACATTGAGGATCATTTTGTCATTTTTCAATGTAATCTCCGCCCATCTCTACAGTTTTGGTCCATCTTTGAACAAGGGCATGTATCCCAGCACGGTAAAAATCACAGCTCTGCTTCCTAAGCCATTGACGCACGGATGTTTTGACGGCCTCCTCATCTTCAAAATGAATCCCACGATGAGCTTCTTTTAGTGGCCCGAACAGATGGAAGTCTGATGGTGCCAGGTCAGGGCTGTATGGGGGATGAGGCAAAACTTCCCATCCAATTTTGACAATCTCGTCAGAGGTGTGACGACTGGTGTGTGGTCTTGCATTGTCATGCAAAAGAAGAACATCTGCCATTGATTTTGTTGGGCGAACTCGCTGAAGACGTGCTTTAAGTTTGTTGAGGGTTGTGACGTATTGAACAGAATTTATTGTGCATCCCTGCTCCAAAAAATCAACCAGAATCACACCATCTGTATCCCAGAAAACTGTTGCCATAACTTTCCCTGCCGATCGCACAGTTTTGAATTTTTTCTTCCTCGGCGAGCTTGTGTGACGCCACTCCATTGACTGCCTCTTTGATTCGGGTTCAAAAAAATGCACCCATGTTTCGTCCCCGGTCACAATTTTTTTCAGAAACTCATCTCCCTCCAAACGGAAGCGCTGCAAGTGTTGGGAGGCTATTGTTTTCCTTGCCTCTTTATTCTGATCGGTTAACATTCTTGGAACCCACCGTGCACAAACTTTTGAGTACCCCAATTGTTTAATAATCGTGATCACACTGCCTTTACTAAGAGAAATAATGCGACACACTTCATCTGCAGTCACCCGACGGTCACCACGAATGATGTCATCAACTTGCTGAATGTTGTGTGGAGTCACTGCACTCACCGGCCTGCCGCTCCGCTTTTCGTCAGTCAACGGTGTTTGCCCTTCAGCTTCCTTACAACGACGAACCCATCGTCTAACAGTGCTGACATCCACTGTCACAACACCATACACCTTCTTCAGTCTTTCATGAATGCGTATGGGCGTTTCACCTTCTGCATTCAAGAATTCAATCACACAACGCTGTCTCAAACGAACATCGATGTCGGCCATCTTACAAACTTCTGCTGTGCTGCCACCTGTTGACACAGAAAGTTACTACTGCAGTGGATTGCAGAAGAAGGTTTGAGGAATGGCGCCAAATTCAAATTTTTCACTTAACTTAATTTCTTTAAGTAGAAAAAAAATGGGAGGCATTACTTTTTGACCGACCCTCGTACTTTTATACATTATAGAAGCGAATATTAAATGTGCACTAATATTGCGAAAATTTTGTACTTGGACAGCTTAGAATGAAAATACTTCTGTTTATTGCAAAGGGAAACAATAGATTTTCTAAAACACTGTCTGTCATACACTACTTGAAACAGGTCATGTCGACCAAATCATGTGGAAGAACTAACAGCAACGTATATCGGAAGGCAGTAAGATCTCTTGCCTTTTGGTTTGTCAGTACTCGATAGCCACTTCTAGGCGAAAGTAAATGAAGAAAGGCAGTGCGTTTTTGTTACCAAGTAACGTCTTCGTCAATTACTTTAGTTTTAATGTAATCTACGAGTAATTGCTGGTGTTTGATATTAACATGAAAAGGATTCCGTAGACAGGGAAAGAACCTGTTCTTGGGAAACTACTTCTATAGTGACCAAAAGATACTAAATGATGTTCAAGCACTTGTGTTACAGCAGCAGTATGAATAAAATGATATTAATAATAACAGTAATAATCGAATTATCCGGCAACTTCACACTTCACAGTGGATTTTCTCGAACTAAGAAATTTGCTGAATTTGTGAAAAATCAAAATGGCTTCACATCCAGCCTATGATGCCTAGAAGAGTCTTTACATCCTGCTGACATGAGAATAGCATAATCTCTGCGTCAGAAGCTTGCTTCTACTTGACCATTTAATAGACTCGCATTTTTTCCACCGTGACTAATTTTGTAAGCTAAGCACATCATCCGTTACAGCACACTCCTGGGGCTGGGTAATGTGGCCACAATGGTCTGGTGGAACGAGCTATCACAGGTGCAATGCGTGGGTTCAGGCATTTACTTTTAAGAGGCACAAACAGATTTATTTTACCTCTGGTAACCTCAAGAGAAAGACGTTATAATCCAGAATCCGCATTAAACATCACGTTCCTTCATAACCAACTGAGCAGAGCCAGTTTTCGTTGGGAAATGACAAAGCGGAAGTCATGGTAAACAGAAATACAGTCGCCAGTAAACTTACTTACATTATAAAATTTTATTTTATTTGATGAACCGATAGCCATTTAAAGGGACAGGGCTCTTATTTTACTTGTACTTGATTGAACTAGAGTGTGTGTGTGTGTTGGGGTTTATGGGCGCTCAACATCGAGGTCATCAGCGCCCTGACACACATTAAAAGGAACGAATGTGGAGAGACCTAATAAAACTGAAAAACACATTCAAAGAAAGCAGGAAAAGAGAGAAATTACTACATAAGAAAGTAAAAGCTAAGGGAAGGGAAAACATAGCAACAAGAATGACACAGGAAAGTGTCATTGGCTGGCCACTTACATAAAAGATGGGCGAGCTTGTCACACAGTGAGCAAATTAATATCCTCTTCCTAAAATCCTTGTAAAAACATTTGACAAGGCACAGAACTTTAAAACTTTAACCACATTCGTCCGAGTGTTGCCTAAAAGAGTTGGCAGGTCCGCCGGCAAATCAGCCGAGGCCCGCTGGTCAGAAAATAAAACACAATCCAGTAAAATGTGGCTCACAGTGACCTGGACGCCGCAAGCACCACACAATGGAGGGTCTTCTCGCCGGAGCAGGAAGCCATGCGTCAAAGGGCTGTGGCCTATTCGAAGCCGAGTGAGGAGAACCTCGTCCCGTCGACGGGGCTGAAAGGAAGTACACCACACACGCGTTGTGGGCTTGACTAGACGGAGCTTATTGTCAGTCACTTCCAGCCACTCATCCTCCCACCGACACATGACTCGGGAGCTCAACAGCGAGGTGAGTGCGTGCAACGGGATAGCACACTGAGATACGTGTGGATCAAGACACGCCTCCTTGGCTGCGAGATCTGCCCTTTCATTCCCAGCAATGCCGACATGCCCCGGAACCCAGCAGAAAGCTACAACCTTCCCCAGTCGCTGTAGCCGGAGGAGAGCATCCTGGATGGTCTGGACTGCTTTATCCGCCGGATACAAATGGTGCAATGAGTGAAGGGCACTGAGTGAATCGGAACAGACAAGAAATTTAAGCGAGGAAGAAAGTCTCATCGGCTCCAGTGCCCGCAAGATCGCAGACAATTCTGCATCAAAGACAGTAAAAGTCGGAGGCAGGCGGACCTTGAGGACACGATCCGGAAAAACAACTGAGCAACCCACGGAATCCCCTTGTTTCGACCCATCCGTAAAAACAGCTACATAGTCGTGGTGCTCAGATAAAATAGCAGAAAATGCTACAGTAAAAACGGTGGCAGGAGTGCAATCTCTCTTGTACTGCAATAAATCTAAAATCACACGTGGCCTCATTAGTAACCAGGGTGGCAGGCGGTTAAAACCCAGGATTTGGGGTTGGACAGACTCCACACCGAGGGACTCAAGCACACGGTGCACTCTGATCCCAAACGGCAACGTAGCCCGCGGGCGGCGGGAAAAAAGGCGATCCAGAGGTGGAAGGGCAACAAGATGGTGAGCAGGCGAGCTGGGAGCTGCAAGAAACTTACAAGCTTGGCGCACCAGCAGGAGCTGCCGCCGGATGGTAAGTGGCGGTTCGCCAGCCTCAGCACAGAGGCTGGGTACGGGACTGGTCCGATAAGCACCCGTAGCCAGTCGAATCCCAGCATGGTGAACAGCGTCAAGGATCCGCAAATAAGACGGCCTCGCTGACCCATATACTGTGCAGCCATAGTCCAGCCGTGAGCGCACGAAAGCTCGATAAAACTGAAGGAGACGCGCCCTGATTGAACTAGAGACGTTTAAAAATTTGGTGCTGGACTGTGATTCGAATTCGTATCTCCTCTTTCGAGGATCTGAATCTCTCGGAACAGTATAGTTCAGTCATTTCGTTCCTTTTCCCAAGACTGCAATCTTCTCTAGCTCTCTTCCAAAGGTAAGTATGTGGGTCTGAAACCTGATCCAGTACAAAAATATTCATAATTTCATTTCTAGCTTTATCAAGTGCACACCCACCTGCTAGTGAAAATTAACGCGCAGTTTCAATGTCTGTTCATGTGTTGCCAACAATCGCAACAGGTGTCGTTATTTCTGGTCAAACACGCACACATCTTACTGTTCATGAGTAAGCAACTGATACTTAAGCTATATTCGTGGATGCGCGGTAGGTGTGCAGTTTGATTGTCGCTTAGGCACAAAAGTTTGTATCCTTATTTTAGATTCAGACACCTAGCGGCTCGTAAGAAAAACCGATACGTAACATTTGATTTTTCTTAGTTAACAATCGGATTACGTGTTGGGTTCGTATCTCCGTCACAGAACTTCACATCATGCACTTCATCTTTAAATGCATGCACACTTTGTTACTTCAGAATGGAGGTATATCAGACATCTTTCGTGGTTAGATAACAGGGATGAAAGGATCTTGATAGGAGTCACGGTTTATTACAAAAATTGTCGTCTTTTATTTTCAAGTTTAGATTTGGTTACTGGTATTGGCAAAACTTTCGGTAGTTCATGACTCTTCATGGCTAATAATCAATATGATGTGATTAGATTAGGTTACATTACATTAGATTAACTCTTGTTCCATAGATCATGAATACAACATTTCGTAATGATGTGGAACGTGTCATTTTAATGAAAGATTTCTTTAAATACCATGATTCAATTTCTTTACAACAATTTTTTACACACACTCTCTCATTGCTTTTTATTTCTCTCTCTCTCTCTCTCTCTCTCTCTCTCTCTCTCTCTCTCTCACACACACACACACACACACACACACACATTCTTTTTTATTTTTATTTGTATGTTCTGCTCGACTATCGGCGAGGCAGGAAAACGCCTGTGAATGACTTTCTTAGTTTTGAGTGCACTTACGAAAGAAATATAAAAACAACAATGAGAGTTACTGATTTATGATGCTCAGTTTGCAGTCAGTTCTGAGTATTATTAGTAACTACGCTCCAGTCCCTAAACCTAGTTACAGAAAGCGAATCAGACGCATTACGTATTCCAGGCCGTAGCAGCCGCGACTTGGAGACACCAGCTATGGTCACTTCCCAGACCGCTGTAGGATCACATCGGTTCGTCTTCTTCCTGCTGGTACTGTAACTGAGATTTGGCAACAAGGCAACGTATGTTTGGCAACTCTGTGATCGACGAGTTACTTCCTGGTGTGCACGGAATTAAGCCTCAAAGTTCACTTGATTTTACCTGTCATTTCCATTGAATAATCTGAGCTATTATAGCTTGAAGGGTAACAAAAGATTGAAAATTTACGGTTTTCAGCCCAAGAAAGTCGTTGCAGGTGGAAATCGCAACTAATCTCGACCTTTAAATAGCGGTTTACGAGTTCTAGTTACTATTGCCGTCGTAATAGGAAGCTGAGACCCATACCCCCTCGCCAGCTCTGTGGTAACGTGCTGACATGTGAAACAGCGTCTGTTACGGTTCGCAGTTCCAGTCTCACTGACTGAAACGTTTTTATCCCTTCTGTGAAAGAGCTACAAGCAGTCAGATCAAACATCAGTACGGAAATCGTAAGAAAATGCTTTCAGCTCATAGTGCAATGTTGAAAAACTTACAATGCTGCACAACAGGTAACGCCTCTTTCCGCTGCTGACAAGCGAATTTTGGGTTTCTAGGAATACGTAACTATATTTATGAAATGCCACATTTGCATACCTCTTGAGTATGACACAGCATACCAATTAAACACAGACCCTATCAAAATCTAAGTGAGTAGTATTTTACTAATTCGTGTCGATAGAGGCATGCTTGTGTACAGATACTTTCGTCGTAAGGTTATCATCGTTAGTTTTATTTCATTTCTTATAATACAGTGCACAATTTTCGTAAGGTTTCCTTTAGTGTTGTTAAAACAATAGTAAACATGAGAGAGAAATTAATCATCAACGATATATGCGAATTCTCTGATGTTACCTATGACAGTCTGACAATGCACATGCAGTTTATTGATTACATGCATGTAGAAAATTTGTTCTGAGTTAAAGCTGTCAATCAAAGTTTGAAGACGAATAAAATATCACTACTACACGACGGCTAATGTAGAAAATACTTTTCTGACATATTATGGCACGATGCGCTCTCCCTGCACATCTTCGAGATGCATCTGCTGCCTGCTGTCTATTAAACCTGAATAGGACAAAATGTCACAGTAGTTAGTCCTTTTTCCACATGCGACTACTTTGGGTTGAGAAGTGAAGGGAATTTGTTCAAAGTTCCATTAGATTGATAACTTCAGCAGAGAGCAGAATTGCGTTTTAAAAAATGTAGCACTGAATGTATTCGAACTCGCGACATCTTATCTATGCTACAAGCTGACACGGAACTACAACAGCTCCAGAGCTCAGCAACTATTCCTTCAGAACTTTTGGATTCCACAGCACTGTGAGATTATGCATATGGCCATGTCTTGACTTCTGAGAGACAAACAGTTACAGCTTTTCTTTTGGACTGAACGACGTTTTCTAGTAACAGATAGCGCAATAGAATAGCTCAAGTGAAAAGGAACACTTCTTATTTAAACTTCTGCATCCTACAATGTTGGCAGTTGTGTGTAGGTGGCAGTAACGTGATTTTATTTCTGTGATTACAAAATAGTCGAATGTATGCACTGGGTAGCCGAGGCAGCTAGTTCATGGTGATTCGGTCAACCAAGTAAATGAATTTACTGAACATGCTGCAAATTACTACAGGGAGCCTGTGTGTCAGAATTCTCATCCAGTGTGGCACAACTGCGTTACGATAGAAAAATGACTCGCAGAGAAGAGGATTTCGTGGTCTGTTGGACGGATGGTAGGTTGTTATACCTATGGTCTGGGTTCGATTCCCACTTCTGTCAATGATTTTAGATAGGGAGAGACAGATTCCATTCTCTCCTGGCTACACCAAGTGAAGGAGATATAATGGCTGCATGGTCAGAAAATTCACATTAAAGATGATATTCCTTCTTTACCAAGTAGACGGTAGGTTGAACCACAATAAAGTCTGGAGTGGCGACATGTAGAAACTCTACCACCAGTAACCTTTCTTATACTAGTTATTTATTTCAAGTGACGACACAAACGCTATGTATGGTCACAGGACACTTATTCCATCTTTTATTTGAGCTTCTGTATGTCGATAAAATTGGTTCTGAACTGGGAATGCAACTCAGACCGCCCTTAACGCGGAATTTGATCCCTTCGTGGCAATACAGCTCGGCTACAATTTGTTGTTTGTTCAAAACTGCAGATTCCTCAACACCTTCACATATTATGCGTGAATGGGATCGAATCCTGGCCCGGCACTAAAGATTTAATTATGTATTATCAAGCTCTAGCATGTGAACACCTGTCTGCTGGTGGATAATAATTTTGATTTTTAATGTATTTTCATTCGCTGTCACACTAACGATATCTGACGTTTTTAACTCCCAGTGAGACACAGAACTATTTGCGAGATGACTGTAAGTTCAAGATGCTATTCTGAGCAGCTGGTGGAGAAAAATTCGGTAGCTGACGTCTCTTTGTGTGTAGTCAACAACGATATGTGTGGGGCTCTATTCCCAGTGAGCGCTGAACTCTTCGTCATATTATTTCAGTTCAAACATGCTCACATGTCACTGCTGGTGCAACAAACCCATATTTAACGTTAGTTTTCTCTAGAATATAACAGCGATAGGTGCCGGGTTGGAGTCCTGGGAAGGAAAAAATTAATTTTTCGTCTCGTCATTTCAGTTATAACATCTAGTTACTGCCGCGAAATTCCGATATGTCACATTTGACTGTGCTTCGATAGCAATCCGATTAGGTTCCGGGTTCGAATCCGTGTCCAACACACAGCTTTACCTCACGGCATTTCAAGTAAGTTACTTGTGAAGAAGCAATATTTAACATCTCTCGTAGTTCGTTAACAGGGACAATAGATGCTGGGTAGGAATTCGCGTCTGTTAAAAATGTTTGCGTTGTGCGATTTAAAGTTGATATTTGCTAACTGATACTGTCTAAAATCGAGGTATATCACTCTCTGTATGCCTAATCAGGAATGACTGTTAGTTTCCGTCAGTCACGAAATCTTTGCTTAGTCTGCATGAGCTGGGTTTGAATCCATATGCAGAACATGACGGTTCGTCGTGTCATTTAATGTTCATACATATTCTCAACTAGCTGCTCGTGAATAACTTAAATTTTTAATGTCATTTTGTGTTAAATGGTTCAAATGGCTCTGAGCACCATGGGACTTAACTTCTAAGGTCATCAGTCCCCTAGAACTTAGAACTACTTAAACCTAACTAACCTAAGGACATCACACACATCCATGCCCGAGACAGGATTCGAACCTGCGACCGTAGCGGTCACGCGGTTCCAGACTGAAGCGCCTAGAACCGCACGGCCACATCGGCCGGCCCCCACCATCTGGTATCAATGCATTACCTTATAATCCATTATATATAATCATTTTCATAGTACACTTGATATTATAGATGAGTAGGACACAAGACAGGACATAGATAATGTCCGTTTGACGTCAACAGTGTGTAACATTTTACTTTTTTGAATAGGACAATGTTCCTCTCCAATAATTTTTAGATTAGTTACAATAAGCTTACGCTGCAAGAGAATTCGCTTGTATTTTTCAATATGTGGTCTGTTGTCGGTTTGAAGGCCTTCCATAACATCGGCAACGTAGTGCAACTCCACCGAGAGCTGTCTGGAGTAGGGTGGGGTTAGCTATGTGAAAGTTGCGAGCTGTCGAAGACGATCTTCATATTCCTAATGCGATTAGGACATCGTATGCTCTTGACGACGTTTAGCACCTGTGCGGTCAGTCACCCAATTTCAGAATTCATTTTGAGTAATCCTGCTAAATTCCCAAAATACTGTCTTTTTATATTGATGAGTAATATGGATAGTCGTCACGTTCATGTGCCGTCTACAACGCAAATTTAATGTTACTATCCTAGGAACTAACCTGCAATACGTTTTGTATTTCATAATCGGAACCATCTGCATTAACCGTCATCAGAGCAATGTCAGGGAACAGAGTGCAGCAGTGCCTACTTGAGGACCTGCTTGAGTCGTGTTCTAAGGAAAGGGTAGTTGCTGGTTCACATTATATTACACTAGCGAGAAGTACCGACTTTTCCTTTTCTCTGCAAACATCCAGAACTAAATTCAGTAACTAAATGCTAAGAATATATTTTCATTGTGCCAACTCGAAGATCAATAGATATGGATATAGATATAGATTTTTATATTTAAAGCCATTCTCTTTCTGCGTTGGAATAAACATCATTCATTATTTGCTTGTTCTTGTTACGATTGTTATTGTCATTCTCTCACTCGCAAGAGTCTTATGCTGATGCTGTATGAATAAATTATGCCATTGGATACAAAGCGGTTTAGTTTTGAGACCTAACCCACGAGGGGGGAAGGCACAGTGGTCTGCTTCAGGAATTCCAAGCAATAAAACACAAAAAACAACCCAGGAAGGGTTCGAACAGCTACTTTCACGCAGAGACATGCATTTGGAATCTGTTCATCGTTACGGGGTCAAACAAGAGGGTAACATTACTGAAACAATGATCGGGCTACTTAGTATATAATAGAGCATACAGATTTCAAGGAGGAAACGTATGAAGACGCAGACTTCCTCGTTATCAATATGTGCGGCATATCTTTCGTGTTAACGAAAGTAAATTCCCGCTTTACCTCTTCTTACGTGTCAAATGAAATGAATGCCATGAGGAATAGAATATTTGTTGACTGCGTCTCTTCTTGCTTCCATCCTTACCAACATATTTCTTCATTCTCGTGGTAATCATGACAATCTATGTGCATGCTGCAAACGATTGCAAGTGGACAAATTCGACATCGAGGTGCAAAGCGTTTGGTATCTTACATTATATTCAATTCGAATAAGATTCCGGTGTATTTTTACTTCGTTTGTATTTTTAGATGATTATGAACGTTACGGAAATTTATCTCACATGCTTTATGTTGAATGAGAAACATTGAATGATCCGTTTTGCTTTCCCTACGTTGAAATGATATAATGTCGGCGTCAACAGCCTTCTTCCACGCCGGAAGCTGAAACTTGTATCATTCTGGATTAATGATAATTGAATGTCTCATATGTATACATAGCCCACAAGGCGACGTCAGAAACCACCAGGGGAGAACGCCGCATAAAAACCAAACGTGCGCGCGCGTCTCCACTCTGAAGAACCGTATCGGAGAATCACGGCAAGCATTTCGCTGAAGAGCTGCCTCGTCAGAGAGCCGAGAAATGGCAGCGTCGTAGCAAGTATTTGTCAACACTCTGATAGTGCATTTACTTCCGGGTGTAGGTCGGCGTTACCTCGCTAAATTCACTTAACATTCGTTTTCCACATCGAAGACTCGTACGATATAATCCACTGCAAGATGACACAATTAGAAAGTATATTTAATTTCTGGACTCCAAGAACGGCGTTCTTCACATAAGTAACACCTGTTTGTGTGTGCATTCGGGAGGACGATGGTGCAATCCCGCGCCCGGCCATCCTGATTTAGGTTTTCAATGATTTCCCTAAATCGCTTCAGGCAAATGCCGGGATGGTTCCTTAGGAAGGGCACGGCCGATTTCCTTCCCCATCCTTCCCTAATCCGAGCTTGTGCTCCGTCTCTAGTGACATCGTTGTCGACGGGACGTTAAAACAGTAATCTCCACCTCCTCTGTTTCTGTGTTTAAGGTTGCGTTTTGAGGCTCAGGCAACATCGCAGTGACTATAGTCCGCCCCTGGCCGCCAGTGTGTCGTTAGCTCAGAGGTTCCCTTGTGCGTTGCAGTGCTTGTACTATAAGTTCGAATCACGGTAGAAGCCGCTGACTAAAACCTTTTATTTTCCATTTTAATTAATGGAGTTGCAAACTGCTAGTAAAAATTTCTTATGCGAAATCTGAAGAATGCCTTTAAACATCAATCTTCGTCCGATTTCGACTTAGTAAATTAAGTTAATATCATGGATTTCTGCTTTGCAAATTCCAAGGTGCTTCACTGTAAAATAGGTCCTGAAAAGATTCAAACCGACTGTCAACGATATAAATTTGAGCTTTGTTCGTCATATAGGTCTAACATGTCAGAAGGTTGTTTATGAAGTCCACATGTTCATTAATATAGTTCACATCTTCTAAATTTTTGCAATAGCGTTTAACTGTAGACGTTTTCTAACACCGGCGTTAGCAATTCCTTTCCGTTCTCTGAAACCTTCAAAACGACAAATTTTTCTGGTTTAAATCTGATGACCTTAACTATCACTTCCGATCAACAATAAATACTTCATGAACCCATACATGGAACTCCAAATGTGCAGTGTGCCTGCACTGCTACAGAGCATGCATTGCAAGGTATTCACACAGTTTATCGCATAGACTTACCATAAGGAATGAAACAAGAACTGTAATACACTTTACACCACAGACGCTCACTCTGGCTTGACGAAAACATCCAAACATTGACCAAAAGTTGCACAAATAATTAAGTTTGAAAGGAAAAGAAACGAGGTATGAAGCATTTATAAATTCATCGAATGTAGTGAGGTGGTTTAATTTCGTCCCAGTCTATAAAATTAATTTCGGGCCATACTCAGCTCTTGCCGATTACCCGCCTACTAATCAGGGCGTCTGTCTCCGTTGCTTTTGAGCGTGAATGGAAATTGTAGAAATTTTCTGTGGAGCAACATTTAATAATAAAGCGTTTTAAATCATCAAAAGCGATGAGCGGTAGCAGGCGCTTTCGATAAAGAACGGGGGAGTGCAGCGCCGCTGCTGTCGCCACGGCCGCTGCCAGTAGCCAGCAAATGGATCCTGGAGCTTTGCCGCATACGGCGTCCAGAGGAGGACAGTCTGCAGGAAATCTGCCGCAAAATCGTTACTAGATAAAATTTTGATATCGGTGTGTCACAAAGCGAAATAGATTGAATCTGCGCTACCATTACATTCACGTCTTCAGCATTCAGACAGAAGAGGCTATAAAAATATTTTATGCCAGCTGCTCTCGATCCACTGACATTATGAACAGAAACAACGCACGCTACCGCTAGACCACAGGCGTAATCAGCCTAGAGTCTCTCTATCTTGGGACAAGTTTTCCTCCAGGAAGTGCCGCAGTCTACAGTGTTGCCAGATTGTGCAGATAACCGGACTTAGAGAATTAGCGAGTTGGCCAGTTTCTTTGTCCCATGTCGCGATCGGCGCGGACTTAGCCTCTGAAGCGGCCGGCCGCCGGTCAAGTTTTATGTCAAAGAGTGTACATATAGATCAAACTCAGTCACTACCATGTCACAGGCGGCAACAGTATCCTACAGTTGTTTAGTTAAAAATGGCTCAGTGTGAACACACTACTGTAATTTACTTTTGGCTTAAAGCTGCATTTCAGAGGCAATGTTACTCTCTGGGAACACAATTGGTAAGAGATAAACAAGCTGCCAATGTTCCAAGAAGACAGGTCGTTCACAGCAGCTAGACACAAATGTATCTCTGCCTCTATCACAGCACCCTTTACACATAATGTAGCATCGTTGGCCATTGGCCAAAGGTTTGTGCAGTAGGTGCTTGATGTGATTGCCTCAGGGTAGGATCTACATAGTTACTAGGACACACCACAACTGTATGATACACTCCCTGCCTGCACAACAGCAGACAAATTAGAAATACTACTTATCTTTACTAAAATTAGTAATTTCTCACTATCTGCAATTCTTTGTTTCGTTTCTTGTAGGCCACTTCCATCCCATCCCCTCATTTAGATCTCCCCTTGACAGGGTCTAAAACAGGCAATAAAATTTTCCATATGTGTAATTGAAAGCGGTTTATGATGTCTAAGACAGCATAACTGAATCATAGCTAACACTTGGTTCAAGAATCATAAAAGAAGGTTGCCTACATGGAAGAAAACTGAATATACTGACAGGTTTCAGATAGATTATATAATGGTAAGACAGAAATTTAGGAACCAGGTTTTAAATTGTAAGACATTTCCAGGGGCAGATGTGGACTCTGACCACAATCTGTTGGTTATGAATGGTAGATTAAAATTGAAGAAACTGCAAAAAGGTGGGAATTTAAGGAGATGGGACCTGGATAAACTGACTAAACCAGAGGATGTACAGATTTTCAGGGAGAGCATAAGGGAACAATGGACAGGAATGGGGGAAAGAAATACAGTAGAAGAAGAATGGGTAGCTTTGAGGCATGAAGTAGTGAAGGCAGCAGAGAATCAAGTAGGTAAAAGACAAGGGCTAGTAGAAATCCTTGAGTAACAGAAGAAATATTGAATTTAATCGATGAAAGGAGAAAATATAAAAATGCAGTAAATGAAGCAGGCAAAAAGGAATACAAACGTCTCAAAAATGAGATCAACAGGAAGTGCTAAATGGTTAAGCAGGGATGGCTAGAAGGCAAATTTAAGGATGTAGAGTCTTATCTCAATAGAGGTAAGAGAGATACTGCCTACAGGAAAATTAAAGAGACCTTTGGAGAAAAGAGAACCACTTGTATGAATATCAAGAGCTCAGATGGAAACCCATTTCTAAGCAAAGAAGGGAAAGCAGAAAGGTAGAAGGAGTATATAGAGGGTCTATACAAGGGTGATGTACTTGAGTTCAATGTTATAGAAATGGAAGAGGATGTAGATGAAGATGAAATGCAAGATATGATACTGTGTGAAGAGTTTGACAGACCATTGAAAGACTTAAGTCGAAACAAAGACCCGGGAGTAGACAACATTCGAATAAAACTACTGACAGCCTTAGGAGAGCCAGTCCTGAAAAAACTCTACCATCTGGTGAGCAAAATGTATGGGACAGGCGAAATACCATCAGGCTTCAAGAAGAATATAATAATTCCAATCCCAAAGAAAGCAGGTGTTGACAGATGTGAAAATTACCAAACAATCAGTTTAATAAGTCATGGTTGCAAAATACTAACACAATTTCTTTATAGAAGAATGAAAAAACTGGTAGAAGCTGACCTCAGGGAAGATCAGTTTGGACTCTGTAGAAATATTGGAACACGTGAGGCAAAACTGACCCTACAACTTATCTTAGAGGCTACATTAAGGAAAGGCAAACCTATGTTTCTAGCACTTGTAGACTTGGAGAAAGTTTTTGACAATGTTGACTGGAATACTCTTTCAAATTTTGACGGTGGTAGGGGTAAAATACAGGGAGCAAAAGGCTATTTACAATTTGTACAGAAAGCAGATGGCAGTTATAAGAGTTGAGGGGCATGAAAGGGAAGCAGTGGTTGGGAAGGGAGTGAGAGAGGATTGCAGCCTCTCCCCGATGTTATTCAATCTGTATATTGAGCAAGCAGTAAAGGAAACAAAAGAAAAATTCGGAGTAGGTATTAAAATCCAGGGAGAAGAAATAAAAACTTTGAGGTTCACCGATGACATTGTAATTCTGTCAGAGACAGCAAAGGACTTGGAAGAGCAGTTGAATGGAATGGACAGGGTCTTGAAAGGAGGATATAAGATGAACATCAACAAAAGCAAAATGAGGACAATGGAATGTAGTCGAATTAAGTCGGACGATGCTGAGGGAATTAGATTAGGTAATGAGTCACTTAAAGTACTTAAGTAGTTTTGCAATTTGGGGAGCAAAATAACTGATGATGGTTGAAGTAGAGAAGATATAAAATGTAGACTGGCAAGAAGAGAAATTTGTTAACATCGAGTATAGATTTAAGTGTCAGGGAGTCGTTTCTGAAAGTATTTGTATGGAGTGTAGCCACGTATGGAAGTGAAATATGGATGATAAATAGTTTGGACAAGAAGAGAATAGAAGCCTTGGTAATGTGGTGCTACAGAATAATGCTGAAGATTAGATGGGTATATCACATAACTAATGAGGCGGTATTGAATAGAATCGGTTGCATTACGTACAAGGCAGATTAGTGTCATACAGTACCAATCTGCAGTGTACGATATGATGCAAATATGTTATTCAGTTAGCAAGAGCATGCCGCTATTTCGAGGCAGCATGACTATTACGAGCCAAAGCACTTCTACATATACCCTGAAAATAATGTATGTTGTCGAAATAACTAAATACACTAGGTCCTATGTTTTAACACCCCCTTGTATTCAGTGTGTGTACGTCGCAAATTCTCGCAAGTGTACCATATGCTGTCGGTCATTCACCGTCTTCCATAGAGCCCACAAAGGAAACATGGGTTATCGGAAACGTCCGACTCCACCCGTCTTCTTTGACCAATAACATCACCAATATGGCGGAAACGACCATTCACAACTCCCATATCGCGACTATGACGTCGTTACGAAAACATGACAACAAACATAAAAATAGATCGAAAAACACTCAGACACAATATTACTCCAAAAATATAGTGAAACTAACGGGACAAGCGGGGGAAATTGGGGGTTTTTGGGTGGAGACAAACTAAAAATAAACACACGCCACTAAACCAGACGACAAAAACGATAAAATAAAACGACAACAACCTTCCCGAAATCAACTAAAAACAATATCCACTGGAACACTTCCCTCGAGTTATATAGGTCAACAGAAACTACCGATACCACACTATAAATCTCAGAACTTTCGCCACCACGACACTTAATACTACCATAAAAGAGAATCAAAATGGAATCGAACACTTCCCTTGACAAGGTATTCTTAAGACATCTCCACATATAGCCGTCCCTGGTCCGAGATCCTGGAACAGTAGTAAGCCTCATTTCTTCACGACTTCTTCCACAAATCCGAATAGTTTAAGGAACTTTGTTAGAGACAATGCAGTGTCCCCCATCATCGCCAACAACCGAAAACTATTGACGTTGTCAGTCATATCCACATCTATCAAAGACATGAACAATGCAATTTACCAAAATTCACACACGACGAACAGAAAGAAACTACAATAACGTCGACATAACAAAACCAAAACCATTAACTCACTGAAAAATATTCCGCTGAAAGCACAGGCACTATCGACACCACACACGTGCGATGATACCGCGCAAATGAACCCCATACGCCACATAACACGCTACCTATAAACACGCCACACAAGCAAACTAAACCAAATACATCACCTGCCACACAACACATAAACACACCACCAGAGAGCACCATAGATCACATCAAAACGACACCTACAAGCACGCCATTCTCACAAACTAAATTCCGTGCCTTCGTGACGTCACACACCACAAAAGCCGACGGGTGGAATCGGACGCTTCCGTTGACCCACTTCGTTAACGAAAGCAATCTTTCTAGTCGGCCTATCAATTTCACAGGTCGTCTTACAAGTAGCGACTTACTGAACCGCCACGGAAACATGAATAATTCGATTTCTGTAAGAGATATCGTAAGAAACGTATACAACACGTAACTGTTACGTCGTAGGGACGTTTACCTTTCTCTGGAAGTCTAAACAGCAACCCGGCTGGATAAATTGGAAGTGAGGAACCCGGAATTGTGCAGATTAGAAGTTTCGAACCGCAATCGCTGGATACAACCCGCTAACTGAGGCGCCACGAACCCGCGGTTCGGGGACGTGACGTCACAAGAGCTGGCCAGCCAATACGGCCGCAGCTCGCAACTTTTCAAAGCGCTCTACACACGTACCGACTGGCCGAGCGACAAACTGGATGCGTTTGGCGTTTAGCGGACCGAGCGATGAATTTCCTTGTCGGGATGTCGTGCGGGTAGGAGTAACCAACGCACGCACGCCCGCCTCCTCCTCCTCCTCCTCCTACCACCCATTCTCTGGTGAAGTGCAAAACATCCCCACCAACACCTGAGGTTTTGTGGACCTCTTACCACGCCGTGCGTCAGCGCCGGCACGGAGACCTGCCTCTGAACTAACAGAGCGCTCCATTGATTCGGCCTGAAACACGCCTCCTCTCTCTAGGACAGGTGCAGGACCCACCCGGGGCAGGCGATGAGTCGCACGGAGGTGAAGGTGTGGATGTTTTACCAAATAGGCGCGCCTCCACTGACGGAACAGTTTCTGTCAACCTGCAGATTATGGGGCCCCTCATCATACAAGATATTTCCAGTCAGCGTTTGGTGTGGGAAAGTCTTCGACACCTAGTATATACAGGGTGTTTCAAAAATGACCGGTATATTTGAAACGGCAATAAAAACTAAACGAGCAGCGATAGAAATACACCGTTTGTTGCAATATGTTTGGGACAACAGTACATTTTCAGGCGGACAAACTTTCGAAATTACAGTAGTTACAATTTTTAACAACAGATGGCGCTGCAAGGGATGTGAAAGATATAGAAGACAACGCAGTCTGTGGGTGCACCATTCTGTACGTCGTCTTTCTGCTGTAAGCGTGTGCTGTTCACAACGTGCAAGTGTGCTGTAGACAACATGGTTTATTCCTTAGAACAGAGGATTTTTCCGGTGTTGGAATTCCACCGCCTAGAACACAGTGTTGTTGCAACAAGACAAAGTTTTCAACGGAGGTTTAATGTAACCAAAGGACCGAAATGCGATACAATAAAGTATCTGTTTGAAAAATTTCAACGGACTGGGAAGGTGACGGATGAACGTTCTGGAAGGTAGGGCGACCGCGTACGGCAACCACAGAGGGCAACACGCAGCTAGTGCAGCAGGTGATACAACAGCGGCCTCGGGTTTCCGTTCGCCGTGTTGCAGCTGCGGTCCAAATGACGCCAACGTCCACGTATCGTCTCATGCGCCAGAGTTTACACCTCTAACCATACAAAATTCAAACACGGCAACCCGTCAGCGCCGCTACCATTGCTGCACGAGAGACATTCGATAACGATATAGTGCACAGGATTGATGACGGCGATATTCATGTGGGCAGCATTTGGTTTACTGACAAAGCATATTTTTACCTGGACCGCTTCGTCAATAAACAGAACTGGCGCATATGGGGAACCGAAAACCCCAATGTGCAGTCCCATCGTCTCTACATCCTCAAAAAGTACTGGTCTGGGCCGCCATTTCTTCCAAAGGAATCATTGGCCCATTTTTCAGATCCGAAACGATTACTGCATCACGCTATCTGCACATTCTTCGTGAATTTGTGGCGGTACAAACTGCCTTAGACGACACTGCGAACACCTCGTGGTTTATGCAAGACGGTGCCCGGCCACATCGCACGGCAGACGTCTTTAATTTCCTGAATGAATATCTCGATGATCGTGTGATTGCTCTGGGCTATCCGAAACATACAGGAGGTGGCGTGGATTGGCCTCCCTATTCGCCAGACATGGACCCCTGTGACTTCTCTCTGTGGGGACACTTGAAAGACCAGGTGTACCACCAGAATCCAGAAACAATTGAACAGCTGAAGCAGTACATCTCATCTGCATGTGAAGCCATTCCGCCAGACACGTTGTCAAAGGTTTCGGGTAATTTCATTCAGAGACTACGCCATATTATTGCTACGCAAGGTGGATATGTGGAAAATATCGTACTATAGAGTTTCCCACACCGCAGCGCCATTTGTTGTTGAATATTGTAACTACTGTAATTTCGAAAGTTTGACTGCCTGAAAATGTACTGTTGTCTCAAGCATATTGCAACAAACGGTGTATTTCTATCGCTGCTCGTTTAGTTTTTATTGCCGTTTCAAATATACCAGTCATTTTTGAAACAACCTGTAAATCGGCATTGCGAATTTTCTATTGAAACCGGATGCAATTTCTGTGTTTCATCATCAATGTGATGGTCGAAGGGTAACAGTAAAACTGCTGTGATGCATCGGAGTCTAACACTGGGCCCCCAGGGAAGAGCCAAAAAACAGACACCCCGAAACGTTAGTCTCGTCAATATAAATCGGCATTGCGAATTTTGTATTGAAACTGGATGCAATTTCTGTATTTCATCGTCAATGTGATGGTCGAAGGAGAGCAGTAAACCAGCTGTGGTGCATCGGAGTCTAACACTGGGCCCCCAGGGAAGGGCCAAAGTACATACTCTTCCAAACGATACTCCTGTGGACAGAAATCGGCATTGCGAATTTTGTATTGATCCGGATGCAATTTCTGTGTTTCATCGTCAATGTTATGGTCGAAGGGTAACAGTAAACCTGCTGTGGTGCATCGGAGACTAACACTGGGCCCCCAGGGAAGAGCCAAAGTACATACTCTTCGAAACGGTACTCCTGTGGACAGAAATTGGCATTGTGAATTTTGTATTGATCCGGATGCAATTTCTGTGTTTCATAGTCAATGTTATGGTCGAAGGGTAACAGTAAACCTGCTGTGGTGCATTGGAGTCTCACACTGAGCCCCCAGGGAAGAGTCTAAGAACAGAATCCCCGAAACGTTACTCTCGTCAATATAAATCGGCGTTGCGGATTTTGTATTGAAACCGGATGCAATTTCTGTGTTTCATCGTCAATGTGATGGTCGAAGGGTAACAGTAAACCTGCTGTGGTGCATCGGAGTCTAACACTGGTCCCCCAGGGAAGACCGAAAAGAACAGACTCCCCGAAACTTTACTCTCGTCAATATAAACAGGCATTGCGCATTTTGTATTGAAACCGGATGCAATTTCTGTGTTTCATCGTCAATGTGATGGTTGAAGGGTAACAGTAAACCTGCTGTGGTGCATCGGAGTCTCACACTGAGCCCCCAGGGAAGAGCCAAAAAACAGACTCCCCGAAACGTTACTCTCGTCAATATACAGGGTGTTTCAAAAATGACCGGTATATTTGAAACGGCAATAAAAACTAAACGAGCAGCGATAGAAATACACCGTTTGTTGCAATATGCTTGGGACAACAGTACATTTTCAGGCAGACAAACTTTCGAAATTACAGTAGTTACAATTTTTAACAACAGATGGCGCTGCAAGGGATGTGAAAGATATAGAAGACAACGCAGTCTGTGGGTGCACCATTCTGTACGTCGTCTTTCTGCTGTAAGCGTGTGCTGTTCACAACGTGCAAGTGTGCTGTAGACAACATGGTTTATTCCTTAGAACAGAGGATTTTTCCGGTGTTGGAATTCCACCGCCTAGCACACGATGTTGTTGCAACAAGACGAAGATTTCAACGGAGGTTTAATGTAACCAAAGGACCGAAAAGCGATACAATAAAGGATCTGTTTAAAAAATTTCAACGGACTTGGAAGGTGACGGATGAACGTGCTGGAAGGTAGGGCGACCGCGTACGGCAACCACAGAGGGCAACGCGCAGCTAGTGCAGCAGGTGATCCAACAGCGGCCTCGGGTTTCTGTTCGCCGTGTTGCAGCTGCGGTCCAAATGACGCCAACGTCCACGTATCGTCTCATGCGCCAGAGTTTACACCTCTATCCATACAAAATTCAAATGCGGCAACCCGTCAGCGCCACTACCATTGCTGCACGAGAGACATTTGATAACGATATAGTGCACAGGATTGATGACGGCGATATTCATGTGGGCAGGATTTGGTTTACTGACAAAGCATATTTTTACCTGGACCGCTTCGTCAATAAACAGAACTGGCGCATATGGGGAACCGAAAAGCCCAATGTTGCAGTCCCATCGTCTCTGCATCCTCAAAAAGTACTTGTCTGGGCCGCCATTTCTTCCAAAGGAATCATTGGCCCATTTTTCAGATCCGAAACGATTACTGCATCACGCTATCTGGACATTCTTCGTGAATTTGTGGCGGTACAAACTGCCTTAGACGACACTGCAAACATCTCGTGGTTTATGCAAATGGTGCCCGGCCACATCGCACGGCAGACGTCTTTAATTTCCTGAATGAATATTTCGATGATCGTGTGATTGCTTTGGGCTATCCGAAACATACAGGAGGTGGCGTGGATTGGCCTCCCTATTCGCCAGACATGGACCCCTGTGACTTCTTTCTGTGGGGACACTTGAAAGACCAGGTGTACCACCAGAATCCAGAAACAATTGAACAGCTGAAGCAGTACATCTCATCTGCATGTGAAGCCATTCCGCCAGACACGTTGTCAAAGGTTTCGGGTAATTTCATTCAGAGACTACGCCATATTATTGCTACGCATGGTGGATATGTGGAAAATATCGTACTATAGAGTTTCCCACACCGCAGCTTATAAAGGCACATTTGCATGCCGAGCGTGAGCTTCCTCGGAAACTCGAAAAATTAATTAAATAAATAATCAGTGACAAATAAATAAAGCCTATGGCACACAACTGCAGCGCTGTGTCGCTGATAAAACAAAAGCACAATTACGTTACTCTTATGTTTGATTAAGAAAGGAGAGAGCTCTGGTAGAAGTGGTGCGAGAAGCACGTATTTTATTTTATTGTCTGGCACACCGCCATATTTCATGTTATAGAAGAATACTGCGAGTTGCAACCAGACTAGGCACTCGATTCTGTAAAGAATTTATATTTATAAAAGTAAGTAGGATTATGAACTGTAGGCTTATTCATTGAATATATCTGATTTAACTAACTGTGTAACTTTTTTATATTTATAAAATAGACAATCACCTCTGTACGACGTTTTGGCTTGGCTGGCAAATTATTGTAATATTGAGATTTAGATTATGAGTCCGCACCTACCGCAGCAGTCTTTGGAAACGATTTAATTACGAAGTCCGATTATTTCAGTTTTATTTCACGGTCAACTACGAGTAACATTGCCTTTACGAAAAAGCCATTGTCAAGCGTCTGATACCGAATAATTAAACGTCCACGTTCCAGATAAGCAAATATTAATTACAATTACAATCACAATCACCATCATACAGATAGAATAATTAATATTTAAATAATTTTTTTATTTTATTTATTTTATATTGGCGACTGCGTGTTGGACTTGTTATTTTGTCATTTGTTACATTGTTCTCTTTGTTTCATGTGAAAAATCAGATTTTTTGTTATCTCTCATACATTCACGTCCAGGTCCAGAAAGTTGAAGATATTTTTCAATTCTAAAATTTTGCGGGAAGACGCAATGAAACTTCCAGCAAAATAAGGTAAGACGCAGCATCTTTGCATTAGCAGGCTTGACCAGACGTATAATTCAGTGTATTAGCTTTTCAGTAGATTCTGTAGTGTTTCTTTCGCGCATAACAGTTTTCAGTGATAAATTTCATTCTCAGTACTTTTCCTTAAACAATAACGTATGCAACAATACCAATACACGAGTGTACAATATGGCCGACTTCTGTACGATACGTAGTAACATGGACAGTAGCCATTACCAATAATCTCAAATTCAGTTTATATTTTTAAATTAACAGACAGCCATTGTTGCTACGAGCGATTCATGCTCAACTGCATTTTATTTTAAAATCAGTGTCAAATATTTTCTTGAAACATATATCACGTGTGGCATGGTAATAACTAGAAATCAATACGCAAAAATGGAACAGCAAAGACGTACTATTCAGACGCAATCTGACTCGGACGAGAGACAAATGTTAGAAAATGACTTTACGACAGCAACTGGTAGTGACGATTTATCAAACATTGACGCAAGTGTTGACGGAAATTTTGGCAATAGGCCGTCCACTACAAAAATTTCAAAGTCTCAGTCAGAGCCCATGTTGATGCATGACGTCACGTCTAATGACGCGACGGGGGCACAGACCTTGCAAACAGTAAACATTGCCGACATGTTACAAATGCTAATGAAACAAAACGCAGAAAATATGGCATACATAAGGAAACAGAACGCCGAAAACATGGCAACCTTACAGATACAAAATGACGCAATTAAATCTGACCTCATAGCACTCAAGACAGGTAATGACACTTTATGTAAACGTGTGGAACTTATAGACGCCACACTGACCAAACAGATGACTGAACTCAGTACTAAATTTTCCCAGCTTAATACGAGACAAGAAAAGACTACAACTGACGTAGCACTTTTACAGACACAAGTAAAAAACCTTAATGTCACGTGTGAAGTTCTTACTGAACAAATTCAAACATATCCTTCAGTACATGACAACCTTGAAAAACGAATTACTGACGTACAGAATAAATTTGACAATGTTGAACAACACCTGACTGACATCTTACAATCTGATGCCACAGCTCATTTTCAAAATATTAATAAAGAATTTCATGATTGGGTAGTGAACAAAGACAAACATTTTGATAGATGCTTACGTGAAAATTTACCAACAATTGTGCACGACTCCGTAGCGCAATACATTACTAATAACAAACAGCTGATCAGTGACGCAGTACAATCCGTCACTGCACCCATGAGACAATTCACCGATCGACCACAGTCTGAATGTAACGAAAATATCAGTCAAAACGCACAGTTCAGGAACCAATATACATTCGAGTATGACACACACATACCGCACACGACAAACACACAAGAACAAAACACACCACGACTACAACACATACCACGATGTGCAAACACAAACACAAGCTATTATCATGGGAAACCACAGCAACATTATCGTAATTACTCGCCAGCTGAACATACCAGTAATTACAGTGGAATAAATCCATATCACAATGCGAAGGAAGAAGAAAGATTAATGAAACACAGGCAATTTCAGATTTTTATCCCAGAAAAACGAACCATTCATCCGGTGATTTTTCTTAAATCTTTTAGTAACGCATTTCCACGCACTTGGAGTGACCGGAAAAAGATTTCATATATTGTCGGATACATCCAAGGCGATGCAGCTGTCTGGGCATACAGTCAAGCTGACGTATGTACCACGTACAGTGAGTTTGAGCGTGCTTTTCTGAACAAATTCTGGTCGCAATCCGTCCAGGAGCGACTCAGAAGACAAATTTTAGAACCTGAAACTTTTAACAGTAAAAATGGCAACTTATGCAGATATTTTGAAAAATACTTGAACATGGGACACTTTTTAGACGAACCAGTCGCAACGCGTGATATACTCCGTGCGTTGAAGGCCAAATTGCCTTTCAACATTAAAGAAAAACTCCTACATATCCCGGATGACGATTCAGATTATTTTTTAACAGCCTTAGATTCGGTTGACATGTTACTTGAAGATCAGCGCTTCGCGCGGCAAAACAGCAGCCACAATGTTTACACTAGTGGTATGCAAAACATGCAGGCTTGCCAACATAAGAACTTTTACGGCGCACCCGCGTCATTCAAATTTTGTATATACTGTGTATAATGTGTATAATGTAGGTCATGTAAATAGTTGTAGATAACTTAGATTTTCTTGTGCCTTTAGGTGAATTGCCCGCCTGCAGGTGTGTCCTTTCGCCTCGCAATTCAGGGGGCAATATAAAGGCACATTTACATGCCGAGCGTGAGCTTCCTCGGAAACTCGAAATATTAATTAAATAAATAATCAGTGACAAATAAATAAAGCCTATGGCACACAACTGCAGCGCTGTGTCGCTGATAAAACAAAAGCACAATTACGTTACTCTTATGTTTGATTAAGAAAGGAGAGAGCTCTGGTAGAAGTGGTGCGAGAAGCACGTATTTTATTTTATTGTCTGGCACACCGCCATATTTCATGTTATAGAAGGATACTGAGAGTTGCAACCAGACTAGGCACTCGATTCTGTAAAGAATTTATATTTATAAAAGTAAGTAGGATTATGAACTGTAGGCTTATTCATTGAATATATCTGATTTAACTAACTGTGTAACTTTTTTATATTTATAAAATAGACAATCACCTCTGTACGACGTTTTGGCTTGGCTGGCAAATTATTGTAATATTGAGATTTAGATTATGAGTCCGCACCTACCGCAGCAGTCTTTGGAAACGATTTAATTACGAAGTCCGATTATTTCAGTTTTATTTCACGGTCAACTACGAGTAACATTGCCTTTACGAAAAAGCCATTGTCAAGCGTCTGATAATGAATAATTAAACGTCCACGTTCCAGATAAGCAAATATCAATTACAATTACAATCACCATCATACAGATAGAATAATTAATATTTAAACAATATTTTTATTTTATTTATTTTATAAGCTCCATATGTTGTTGAAAATTGTAACTACTGTAATTTCGAAAGTTTGTCTGCCTGAAAATGTACTGTTGTCTCAAGCATATTGCAACAAACGGTGTATTTCTATCGCTGCTCGTTTAGTTTTTATTGCCGTTTCAAATATACCAATCATTTTTGAAACAATCTGTAAATCGGCATTGCGAATTTTCTATTGAAACCGGATGCAATTTCTGTGTTTCATCATCAATGTCATTGTCGAAGGGTAACAGTAAACCTGCTGTGATGCATCGGAGTCTAACACTGGGCCCCCATGGAAGGTCCACATTACACACTCTTCCAAACGATACTCCAGTGGACAGATATCGGCATTGCGAATTTCGTAATGAAACCGGATGCAATTTCTGTGTTTCATCGTCAATGTGATGGTCGATGGGTAACAGTAAACCTGCTGTGGTGCATCGGAGTCTCACACTGAGCCCTCAGGGAAGAGTCAAAAAACAGACTCCCCGAAACGTTACTCTCGTCAATATAAATCGGCATTGCGAATTTTGTATTGATACCAGATGCAATTGCTGTGTTCCACCGTCAATGTGATGGTCGAAGGCTAACAGTAAACCTGCTGTGGTGCATCGGAATCTAACACTGGGCCCCAGGGAGGGGCCAAAGTACATACTCTTCCAAACGGTACTCCTGTAGACAGATATCGGCATTGCGAATTTTGTATTGAAACCAGATGCAATTTCTGTGTTTCATCGTCAATGTGAGGGCGAAGGATAGCAGCTGTGGTGCATCGGAGTCTCACACTGAGCCCCCAGTGGAGAGCCAAAAAACAGACTCCCCGAAACGTTACTCTCGTCAATATAAATCGGCATTGCGAATTTTGTATTGAAACCGGATGCAATTTCTGTATTTCATCGTCAACGTGACGGTCGAAGGGTAACAGTACACCTGCTGTGGTGCATCGGAGTCTAACACTGAGCCCCCAGGGAAGAGACAAAGAACAGACTCCCCAAAACGTTACTCTCGTCAATATAAATCGGCATTGCAAATTTTTTATTGAATCCGGATGCAATCTCTGTGTTTCATCGTTAATGTGATGGTCGAAGGTTAGCAGTAAACCAGCTGTGGTGCATCGGAGTCTAACACTGGGCCCACAGGGAAGGGCCAAAATACATACTCTTCCAAATGACACTCCTGTGGTCAGAAATCGGCATTGCGAATTTTGTATTGAAACAGGATGCAATTTCTGTGTTTCATCGTCAATGTGATGGTCGAAGGGTAACAGTAAACCTGCTGTGGTGCGTCGGAGACTAACACTGGGCCCCCAGGGAAGAACCAAAGTACATACTCTTCGAAACGGTACTCCTATGGACAGAAATCGGCATTGTGAATTTTGTATTGACCCGGATGCAATTTCTGTGTTTCATCGTCATTGTTATGGTCGAAGGGTAACAGTAAACCTGCTGTGGTGCATCGGAGTCTAACACTGAGCCCCCAGGGAAGAGCCAAAAAATAGACTCGACGAAACGTTACTCTCGTCAAAATAAATCGGCATTGCGAATTTTGTATTGTAACCGGATGCAATTTCTGTGTTTCATCGTCAATGTGATGGTTGAAGGGTAACAGTAAACCTGCTGTGGTGCATCGGAGTCTCACACTGAGTCCCCAGGGAAGAGCCAAAAAACAGACTTCCCGAAACGTTACTCTCGTCAATATACAGGGTGTTTCAAAAATGACCTGTATATTTGAAACGGCAATAAAAACTAAAGGAGCAGCGATAGAAATACACCGTTTGTTGCAATATGCTTGGGACAACAGTACATTTTCAGGCAGACAAACTTTCGAAATTACAGTAGTTACAATTTTTAACAACAGATGGCGCTGCAAGGGATGTGAAAGATATAGAAGACAACGCAGTCTGTGGGTGCACCATTCTGTACGTCGTCTTTCTGCTGTAAGCGTGTGCTGTTCACAACGTGCAAGTGTGCTGTAGACAACATGGTTTATTCCTTAGAACAGAGGATTTTTCCGGTGTTGGAATTCCACCGCCTAGCACACGATGTTGTTGCAACAAGACGAAGTTTTCAACGGAGGTTTAATGTAACCAAAGGACCGAAAAGCGATACAATAAAGGATCTGTTTAAAAAATTTCAACGGACTTGGAAGGTGACGGATGAACGTGCTGGAAGGTAGGGCGACCGCGTACGGCAACCACAGAGGGCAACGCGCAGCTAGTGCAGCAGGTGATCCAACAGCAGCCTCGGGTTTCTGTTCGCCGTGTTGCAGCTGCGGTCCAAATGACGCCAACGTCCACGTATCGTCTCATGCGCCAGAGTTTACACCTCTATCCATACAAAATTCAAATGCGGCAACCCGTCAGCGCAACTACCATTGCTGCACGAGAGACATTCGATAACGATATAGTGCACAGGATTTGTGACGGCGATATTCATGTGGGCAGCATTTGGTTTACTGACAAAGCATATTTTTACCTGGACCGCTTCGTCAATAAACAGAACTGGCGCATATGGGGAACCGAAAACCCCAATGTGCAGTCCCATCGTCTCTACATCCTCAAAAAGTACTGGTCTGGGCCGCCATTTCTTCCAAAGGAATCATTGGCCCATTTTTCAGATCCGAAACGATTACTGCATCACGCTATCTGCACATTCTTCGTGAATTTGTGGCGGTACAAACTGCCTTAGACGACACTGCGAACACCTCGTGGTTTATGCAAGACGGTGCCCGGCCACATCGCACGGCAGACGTCTTTAATTTCCTGAATGAATATCTCGATGATCGTGTGATTGCTCTGGGCTATCCGAAACATACAGGAGGTAGCGTGGATTGGCCTCCCTATTCGCCAGACATGGACCCCTGTGACTTCTCTCTGTGGGGACACTTGAAAGACCAGGTGTACTACCAGAATCCAGAAACAATTGAACAGCTGAAGCAGTACATCTCATCTGCATGTGAAGCCATTCCGCCAGACACGTTGTCAAAGGTTTCGGGTAATTTCATTTAGAGACTACGCCATATTATTGCTACGCAAGGTGGATATGTGGAAAATATCGTACTATAGAGTTTCCCACACCGCAGGGCCATCTGTTGTTGAATATTGTAACTACTGTAATTTCGAAAGTTTGTCTGCCTGAAAATGTACTGTTGTCTCAAGCATATTGCAACAAACGGTGTATTTCTATCGCTGCTCGTTTAGTTTTTATTGCCGTTTCAAATATACCAGTCATTTTAGAAACATCCTGTAAATCGGCATTGCGAATTTTGTATTGAAACCAGATGCAATATCTGTGTTGCATCGTCAATGTGAGGGCGAAAGATAGCAGCTGTGGTGCATCGGAGTCTCACACTGAGCCCCCAGTGGAGAGCCAAAAAACAGACTCCCCGAAACGTTACTCTCGTCAATATAAATCGGCATTGCGAATTTTGTATTGAAACCGGATGCAATTTCTGTGTTTCATCGTCAATTTGATGGTCGAAGGGTAACAGTTAACCTGCTGTGGTGCATCGGAGTCTAACACTGGGCTCACAGGGAAGAGCCAAAGTACATACTTTTCGAAACGGTACTCCTGTGGACAGAAATAGGCATTGTGAATTTTGTATTGATCCGGATTCAATTTCTGTGTTTCATCGGCAATGTGATGGTCGAAGGGTAACACTAAACCAGCAGTGGTGCATCGGAGTCTCACACTGAGCCCCCAGGGAAGAGCCAAAAAAAAAGACTCCTGGAAACGTTACTCTCGGCAATATAAATCGGCATTGCGAATTTTGAATTGCAACCGGATGCAATATCTGGTTTTCATCGTCAATGTGATGGTCGAAGGATAACAGTAAACCTGCTGTGGTGCATCGGAGTCTAACACTGGGCCCCCAGGGAAGAGCCAAGATATATTCTCTTCGAACGTTACTCCTGTGGACAGAAATCGGCATTGTGAATTTTGTATTGATCCGGATGCAATTTCTGTGTTTCATCGTCATTGTGATGGTCGAAGGGTAACAGTAAACCTGCTGTTGTGCATCGGAGTCTCACACTGAGCCCCCAGGGAAGAGCCTAAAAACAGGCTCCCAGAAACGTTACCCTCGTCAATATAAATCGGCATTGCGAATTTTGTATTGAAACCGGATGCAATTTCTGTGTTTCATCGTCAATGTGATGGTCGAAGGGTAACAGTAAACCTGCTGTGGTGCATCGGAGTCTAACACTGGGCCCCCAGGGAAAAGCGAAAGTACATTCTCTAAGAAACGTTACTCCTGTGGACAGAAATCGGCATTGTGAATTTTGTATTGATCCGTATGGAATTTCTGTGTTTCATCGACAATGTGATGGTCGAAGGGTAACAGTAAACCTGCTGTGGTGCATCGGAGTCTCACACTGAGCCCTCTGGGAAGAGGCAAAAAACAGACTCCACGAAACGTTACTCTCGTCAATATAAATCTTCATTGCGAATTTTGTATTGATACCGGATGCAATTGCTGTGTTTCATCGTCAATTTGATGGTCGAAGGGTAACAGTAAACCTGCTGTGGTGCATCGGAGTCTAACACTGGCCCCCCAGGGAAAAGCAAAAGTACATTCTCTCCGAAACGTTACTCCTGCGAACAGAAATCGGCATTGTGAATTTTGTATTGATCCGTATGGAATTTCTGTGTTTCATCGACAATGTGATGGTCGAAGGGTAACAGTAAACCTGTTGTGGTGCATCGGAGTCTCACACTGAGCCCTCAGGGAAGAGCCAAAAAACAGACTCCACGAAACGTTACTCTCGTCAATATAAATCTTCATTGCGAATTTTGTATTGAAACCGGATGCAATTGCTGTATTTCATCGTCAATGTGATGGTCGAAGGGTAACAGTAAACCTGCTGTGGTGCATTGGAATCTAACACTGGGCCCCCAGGTAAATGCCAAAGTACATACTCTTCCAAACGGTACTCCTGTGAACAGATATCGGAATTGCGAATTTTGTATTGAAACCGGATGCAATTTCTGTGTTTCATCGTCAATGTGATGGCTAAGGGTAACAGTAAGCCTGCTGTGGTGCATCAGAGTCTCACACTGAGCCCAAAGGGAAGAACCAAAAAACAGACACCCCGAAACGTTACTCTCGTCAATATAAATCGGCATTGCGAATTTTGTATTGAAACCGGATGCAATTTCTGTGTTTCATCGTCAATGTGATGGTCGAAGGGTAACAGTAAACCTGCTGTGGTGTATCGGAGTCTAACACTGGGCCCCCAGGAAAGAGCCAAAGTACATTCTCTTCGAAACGGTTCTTCTGTGGACAGAAATCGGCATTGTGAATTTTGTATTGATCCGGATGCAATATCTGTGTTTCATCGTCAATGTGATGGTGAAGGGTAACAGTAATCCTGATGTGGTGCATCGGAGTCTCAAACTGAGCCCAGAGGGGAGAGCCAAAAAACATACTCCCCGAAACGTTACTCTCGTCAATATAAATCGGCGTTGCGAATTTTGTATTGAAACCGGATGCAATATCTGTGTTCCATCGTCAATGTGATGGTCGAAGGGTAACAGTAAACCTGCTGTGGTGCATCTGAGTCTCACACTGAGCCCCCAGGGGAGAGCCAAAAAACATACTCCCCAAAACGTTACTCTCGTCAATATTAATCCGCATTGTGAATTTTGTGTTGAAACCGGATGCAATTTCTGTGTTTCATCGTCAATGTGATGGTCGAAGGGTAACATTAAACCTGCCAAGTGCATCGGAGTCTAACACTGAGCCCCCAGGGAAGAGGCAAAGCATATTCTCTTCGAACGCTACTCCTGTGGACAGAAGTCGGCATTGTGAATTTTGTATTGATCCGGATGCAATTTCTGTGTTTCATCGTCAATGTGATGGTCGAAGGATAACAGTAAACCTCCAGTGGTGCATCGGAGTCTCACACAGAGCCCCCAGGGAAGAGCCAAAAAACAGACTCCTCGAAAAGTTACTCTCGTCAATATAAATCGGCATTGCGAATTTTGTATTGAATCCGGATGCAATTTCTGTGTATCATCGTCAATGTGATGGTCGAAGGGTAACAGACTCCGGTGCAGCACAGCAGGTTTTCTAACACTGGGCACCCAGCGAAGAGCCAAAGTACATATTCTTCTAAACCGTACTCCTGTGGACAGAAATCGGCATTGCGAATTTTGTATTGAATTGAAATGCAATTTCTGTGTTTCATCGTCAATGTGATGGTCCAAGGGAAACAGAAAACCTGCTGTGGTGCATCTTAGTATAACACTGGGCCCGCAGGGAATAGCCAATGTACATGCTCTTCTAAACCGTACTCCTGTGGACAGAAATCGGACATTGCGAATTTTTGCCCCCAGGGAAGAGCCAAAATACAGAATCCCCGAAAAGTTACTCTGGTCAATATATGTCGTCATTGCGAATTTTGTATTGAAACCGGATGCAATATCTGTGTTTCATCGTCAATGTGATGGTCGAAGGGTTACAGTAATCTGATGTGGTGCATCGTAGTCTAACACTGGGCCCCAAGGGAAGAGCCAAAGTAAATACTCTTCGAAACGGCACTCCTGTGGACGAATGGTCAGTATACAAGTATTCCGGCCAGGGTGGCCGAGCGGTTCTAGGCGCTACAGTCTGGAACCGCGCGAGAGCTACGGTCTCAGGTTCGTCTCCAGTCTCGGACATGGATGCGTCTGATGCCCTTAGGTTAGTTAGGTTTAAGTAGTTCTAAGTTCTAGCGGACTGACCACCTCAGACGTTAAGCCCCATAGCGCTCAGAGCTATTTGAACAATTTTTGAAGTATACAAGTATTTACAAACAGTAGAAGCAGGATTGCAGCGAACTGATCACTAAACCAAGTGCAACATAGCTATGCAGCTGGAATGACTCATTACACAGGTACTCTGAGGGTAATATTTTTTAAGCAAGTCATTGCAGAATTAATTTTTACACCCGCACGATGATCTCTGTAGTCTTACTGTATCATTAGCCACCCGCGAATGTAGTACTATGTTCGTTAAATCGGATTACTCAAGCTGAGGCCAAATGAAGACAAGCGACGACGCCAAAACACTATCTTTACTTAAGTAGGTAGTCAGCTAAATTATGTGCGCCACCATTAACGTTGCTGTAAGCAGTTTGACAGCATAACACCACCACATCTACTGACAACCTGAACCATTTTCATCACGCAGTTGTAACTCGCAGAGAGTACAAGATTCTCATGTTTGTCAAGAATAGCGGAAAGCGCCTTTAAAGTTCCATTTCCATTAGCCTAGGACGGAGAGAATCCTAAATGTCAGTAATAGGTCACCTAGCGAAGAGAAGAGTCCCCGTATTGTCTCAAGTTCTTGCAGTTTGATGTTAATGCAGTTCCAGATGGTTTCGCACTAACGGGTTCTTTTGTCTATCGGAATACTCATATGGGAATTATAGAAGTGTAATTGCTAGAACGTTCAACTACCTTAATAACACCTCATTCTGGATTGAATACGACTCGGAAAGAAACATTAATTTGACGTTTCCATCCATCTCCTGACGTCTTACTGAATGAAGTCTGAAGTCCACGCACAGTTGTGTTGCCTGTCGCAAGGATTCTGTGAAGTGTTGTGGCAGCTGGCGGTCATTGCTGAATACAGACATGTGCTCCAGGGGAACTCGTCTTTGTTGCATTTTTTCCATGCCGTAATTAGCACAATAACATAAGCCTTGTTCTGCTGAAGAACTTGATGCCCACAGGTCCTTAAATAAGGATCTCCTAGCGTGAGTAATGCATGAAAGGAAACAGACTTTTGGACAAAAGAATGGACAGCTCCCTGCTTTTAGCGTTTCCGATAGCGCCTACGATAAGAATCTGGTGTCATATTATGTTTCAGAACCCTAAACTGTTTATTTTTTTACCTCATACTAAAACAAAAGTTATGATATGAAAAGAGGAAATGACTTATATGCTTCCCAGGAACAAGTTTTTCGTGTTTATTTTCCCACTTCATACTAAAACAAGGGCGACAATATGAGAAGAGGAAATGAAATATACGCTTCCAAGACACAATATTTCCTTGTGTGCTACTACTGCATACATGAAAGCCCTGCAGTTAATTTTTGTATGTTGGATAAATTTTGATATCACCTCACGTTCCTTTGTGAGAAGGTTCCTATTTTCTTGGGATTCAAATAGAGTGGACATTTCATCACTGGTTAATATTCTGATGACTAATGACATGATACCCGTTGCAATTGCTCCATGGCACCTGTGAGTAGAGTCTCACGTTGGTTACTATAAGAACACGCAGGCAGTGATATCCGCTCACTGCGGTCAGAGCCAAGGTGATTTCTTTCTGTTTATGGCGAAGCGTCTGCTGCAGTGTCCACGCTCAGCCAACATAAACAAATCGCGGCGGCATTGGGCACTGCTGATCGCTGCGCTTGTCGCGAGCCTCGACAACAAGAGCGCACTGTCTCTGCTAACGATACGATTGAGTTAATCCATCTTACTTAACGTAATATGCAGGACGTGGGTTGGGTGAAAATTCAGTTTCTAACTTCCCGTGGTATTAAAATACTTTACAGTCATATTTGATGAATTATTTATTGTTGGTTGTCTCTCTAATGTTAATAGTATTGATTCAGATTGTGCATGAACACGAAAACACACACACACACACACACACACACACACACACACACACACACACACACACACAGTCATTGAATCCAGTGAGGGTGACAACTACTGTGTGTTGAACAACACATGCACCAGTCAGTTCCTCAGTTGGCGTCGAGTGGATGAGTTTTCTCAATTACCTTGCATTGCAAGAATTGTAAGGAGGAGCCTGAAAGTAAATGGACTTGTATGCTAAAGAGCTGCGACAAAGCAAAGGTTGACCGATTATCAGATAATTGTCCACATGGGTTTTGTGGACGAGTATACTTTTAGTAGCCGCGCTTGTTTAGCCGAGCGGTCTGGGGCGCTGCAGTCATGGGCTGCGTGGCTGATCCCGGCGGAGGTTCGAGTCCTCCCTCGGGCATAAGTGTGTGTGTTTGTCCTTAGGATAATTTAGGTTAAGTAGTGTGTAAGCTTAGGTACTGATGACCTTAGCCGGCCGCGTGGTCTCGCGGTTCTAGGCGCTCAGTCCGGAACCGCGCGACTGCTACTGTCGCAGGTTCGAAACCTGCCTCGGGCATGGATGTGTGTGATGTCCTTAGGTTAGTTAGGTTTAAGTAGTTCTAAGTTCTAGGGGACTGATGACCACAGATGTTAAGTCCCATAGTGCTCAGAGCCATTTGAACCATTTTTGACGACCTTAGCAGTTGAGTCCCATAAGATTTCACACACATTTGAACATTTTTTATACTTTTAGTAACCAACCCATCCACGATCATTACGTAAGATTTCTCGAAGGCGTAGGGGAATTGATTTCATTAAGTCGTCGACTGTTTAGCGTGATGGTTTACGTCCCAACACATGTTTTCTATATTTGTCCAAAGGTCGCTTGCTTTTATAGATCCACGTGGCAATGGCCTTGTTACCTCTGCCCACATATTCTCTATCTGGTTGATGTTTGGTGGTCGTGGAACAAACGGCAACAGCTTTATCCTCTCTTGGCCCTGAAACCAATCTCGCACTGCTCTGCTATGATGGATGGCGCTCTGCTCCTGTAAATAAAATGCCAACTCGTTAGTTCATATCTTTATATTTAAATTACGTATTTGTAATAAGCACATTGGATTATTATTTTTCACAGTGTTTAAGAATTCAGGCCCTGTCATAGATAAGTGATCTATATTCAACAGTCCTATTAAGAATGTGATTTACCCAGTCTATCACATGATGAGAGTCGTAGTCGGATATCCACATTAAGACTGCCTGGCTGAATCCGATTAGAACTATCTGGTATCGAAACTAAATCGGATAATTTGAACGTTTGTATTGCAACAATGCTGCGCACATAAATTCCTATGATGGAATAACAGGTAGTAACTGTCTAAGAAAAAGTGAGAAATATGTCTACTAGCAGCAATGTAACGTAATTATAACCCACATTTACGTGATGGAAATACTGAATCTAACAATACACATCTATTTCAATGGTGGGTAGATACACCATATCGGATTTGCTGATGACATAATGACAATAATAATAATAATAATAAAAATCGCGTGTGGCGAATAGGGGAAACCCTCCCCCATAGGGTGGTACCGAGGAAATCAAATACTATGGGTGAACCAAATACTAACACAATCCTGAACGGCTAATAAATCCGTTGAACCCAAAATCCAGACACGTCTGAGGGAAAATTACTGCTACTCTGGTCACCGTCTGTTAACTCAATGAGCTTGGCTGAAAATATTTGCTTTCAAAGGCTTCAACACCCTCTGGTCCTGTCCGGTCCTGGTATCACCCAAGCCAAACCAATGAAACACAAGCAAACATGAACTATGCAAGCAAAGTCAACTTTACCCCAGGTGGTACACAACCCGGCTGTCGACAGGTAAATTTCCCTACAAGCAAGAAACATGCATTTAAAAGTAAACATCGATACATTGATCCAAACACGAAAACTAAATAATCTCACAAAAGAAATCCACCGACAAAAAATTCTCATCCTTGCTCCTCAAGAACCACGACTAACTGACAATGAAACCTTTGCATTAGGGAAACCATTGCATCTTCAAGAGGAAAATACAACAAAAGGTAGCGAAAGGCGTACCAATCTTCGGCATTGCATTTCTCGAACACAGATCTATCATCAACTCTGTCAGACAAATCACACCCATCAACAACCAAAAGTTCAAATGGGTCTGAGCACTATGGGACTTAACAGCGGATGTCATCAGTCCCCTAGAACTTAGAACTACTTAAACCTAACTAACCTAAGGACATCACATACATCCATGCCCGAGGCTGGATTCGAACCTTGCCCGCATCTCGTGGTCGTGCGGTAGCGTTCTCGCTTCCCACGCCCGGGTTCCCGGGTTCGATTCCCGGCGGGGTCAGGGATTTTCTCTGCCTCGTGATGGCTGGGTGTTGTGTGCTGTCCTTAGGTTAGTTAGGTTTAAGTAGTTCTAAGTTCTAGGGGACTTATGACCACAGCAGTTGAGTCCCATAGTGCTCAGAGCCATTTGAACCATTTTTTTTGATTCGAACCTTCGACCGTAGCAGTCGCGCGGTTCCGAACTGAAGCGCCTAGAACCGCTCGGCCACCGCGGCCGGCCCATCAGCAAGCGACTCATGACTATGCTCATTCAGAGCCCCAGTAAAAAATATACACTCACCAATGCACGTGTCCCCACCAACATCGAGAATAAGAAAAACACCGAAAATGTCGAAAAATTCTGGAACACACTCGAAAATACTATGAGCAAAATTCACCAGGATGACGTGAAAATACTAATGGGAGACTTCAGCTCTTTTGGGACAGAAAAAACTTGTAGAAAAATCTTTGGTACAAATTCAACACACCGAAACGCTTAGACCAACGGAACACGTCTGACTGACATTTCCCAACAATTCAACCACAAAAGGACGTCTTCCCACTTTAGGAAAAAACCAGTTCCCAGGTAACATGCTTAGCTAACAGGCGCAAGCTGCTTTCGTTCGCTTTTCGAGACTCGCTGAAAGCCAGATTTTTAATTCTTTTGTAGCGCAGCTACAAGCAGGCTGATAAAAACTCAAGAAGGGAATCGTAAGACAACGCTCGAGCAAAATTCGTCTCGCTACTTTCAGTAACTCTTAGTGTCAGAGCGAAAACCTTACGGTACTGCCAAATTCATAATGCCACTTTTGTTCTCTGCCGAGATATTGTTGTGAATACATAATTTTATCTTTGAAATGTCACATTTTCATAATACTTACGAATGGTAGAGGAAATGAAATAAATACAGATCTTTTCGAAGTCAAAAGTCGGTAATATCCTACTAATTCGTGTTAAAGTAGGCTCAATCGTCTCACAGACACTTAATGCTTTATTAAGATAGACTACCGTTGTGATGTTTCTGTAGTAAGCTGAATTTAATTTGTATTACTACAGTGAATATTTTAATTGCATTTTCCATTAGTTTACTAAACGCAACAGTAATTATCAAAGAGAAATTAATCAGCAGCAGAATTTTCTTTCACGATATCTAAAACGATCTGACAATGCTAAAGTTGTTTACAAATTGTACGCCTGTAGAAACCTACTGGTTCTAACGATGTCATTAAACCAGAGTAGTTTTAAGAGTATTTTCGTCTAGAAATGAATTGCCTTCACGGTTGATCGATCAAGAGCGGGAAAGGTAAAATTTTTCAAATATATGACGAGAGGGACAAGTGCTTGAGAGAGGACTTCCCTATCAAGACTTGATGTTACGGAAGACGAAAGACGCCTAATTCATTTCCCTCTCTTTACGACTTTCCTATCAATCTCCTGGATAGTTTTGTTTCTCAAATCAACATAGTGCGTTATCATGCAGTAGCACAGGTGATGTAGTTTTGTTGCTCGATTTTCTTACACTGCGACCGAAAGGTGTCTGATTGTTGGCAACAAATTCCATCTGTGTTGCACACACCCTGGGGGGTAGAATTCGTAGCCCAAAACACACTTTTGATTTATCAGATGTAAAATATTATGTTCACACTAGTCTTTCCTCGAGTTTACGTCTTTTGGTGGGGCTCAGCCTTTCATTTCTTCTTAGGAAGTTAACGATAAAGGCATCATAACACGTCACCAGTAACAGTACTGCATAGGAATGCTCGATGAGTGACCTGATGACGTTCAATAATAGTCACTCCGTTGATTTTTGTTGTTTCGAATTAGAGCATGCAGTACTCCTACACCAGACTTCTAAACTTTGCCTGTTGAATGCAAATGTCGCATGATGGTTAAATGGTAATCTATCACATATATCAGTAGTCGAGACTTCCTTAATGTGGAAAATCATTCATGCCAGAACGATCTTTGTTGAAACACGAATATCTTTTTCTGGCGTATTTTTACCAAAAGCACTCGCTCCAAACACAGTTGATACATACACTGACAGCGTGGCGCGGCGTTCACGTGGGCGACGCCGGATTTCAGGCGGCGGGTGGCGTCTGGCCGGTGGCCGGTAGCCGCTGCAGCGCGAGGAAACGCTCGAACGTAAGCTGTTCTGATCGCGGCGCAGCCACGAGCTGTCGTGGGGAGTTGTTTCTGGAATACTTGTTATTGCTGGTGGGTAGAATGTTAAGCGAATTATCTTCGATGCTCAATCAGACTCATAACTTTAGACCGAAATGTGGTAAAAAAAAAAAGTAGTTGGACGCGAACAGGCGACCATAAGCTTAGAATGCATGACGATTACCACTTTTTTTGTGTTAAGCATTGATCGTTGTGTTTGGTCGTTGCGGACGCCGCAGGACATCCTGTTCAAGTTCGGTGGTGTATCCTTCCACTCAGTTTTTTTATTACAGAGGCCAACCGGCTCTCCGACCGAACACGCTGAGCTACCGTGCCGGCTAGCACTAGACCACGGGCTCACACAATCCGAGAACATCTCGGAAGTAGACAACACTTCCTCCTAACACTTCCGCATCTTACAGTGTTGGCAAATTGTGCAGATGGCCGGTCAGTTTTATTGCCCACATTAAGTGAATAGACTCTAATTTAGTCTATGTGGCGGCCGGCCGGCGGTCAGTTTTTATGTCTAAGACTGTACACTTGAGATATTTCGTTTCCCATGAAATGGTGGCAGACGATGCTGTGCCGTCTTCGAAGCGCTAGCTTCGTCAGTGCAAGATATTTCACCACGCTGAGCGAACGTTTTCTTCCTGCTGCTAGTCTAATGGACAATGGCAATACTGTAGAATACTTTTGACAACTATGTGATCATCGATTTATGTTCGTGGGTGGTTCATAATTATGTTAGTAAAATCACTAGATATTTTTATGTCCTTTAAATTACATTTGCTTCATGATTCGTATTGAAGACGTAGGAGATGTATGTTATTTGGTCCAGGAAGCACGTTCCAACATAAATTGATGCTTACATTGACATTTATGTTGCGAATTAGTCGTCTTATCCATCACATGGATAACGAGGATGCTCCGTTTTGCTACAGTTGTTTCATAGCTAACAAGGGATCCTCCCTATCGCACCCTCCTCAGATTTACTTATAAGTTGGCGCAGTGGATAGGCCTTGAAAAACTGAACACAGATCAATCGAGAAAACAGGAAGAAGTTGTGTGGAACTATGAAAAAAATAAGCAAAATATACTAACTGAGTAGTCCATGCGCAGGGAAAGTGTGAGTTCGGGAGCGCCGTGGTCGCGTGGTTAGCGTGAGCAGCTGCGGAGTGAAAGGTCCTTGGTTCAAGTCTTCCATCGAGTGAGTCGTTTCATTTTTTATTTTCAGACAATCATCACCACACGTAGTGTTTATCAACAAATGTAGGAAATAATCATACAAATGTTCGACAATCGTTCGATCCCTTAAGGAACTTTCCGATGCCTTACAGTTCGGAAAATATTCATTGACATTGTTATTGAAGTCGCGAGCTCTATTTTCTAGATTCATATTGCCCACGGAATGCATCTCACGTATTTAATGCACTCTCTTCCAAAGTAGCGAACAATCAACTGCCAGCCATGGAGCCTCGTTAGCAGGAATACTCTCTCTTCCGTGCGCTGAAGTCGACTGACGTCATGTGTTTCGATGTTTGTTCCGGTGTAGCATCATCATACTACGGCGCAGTTACCTCGCATCGGACGGACAGATAATAATTGTCTGAAAAGAAAAAATTCAAATTTTCCCTCGAGGGAAGACTTGAACCAAGGACCTCTCGTTCCGCAGCTGCTCACGCTTACCACGGGAACACAACGCTCCTGAGCCCACATTCTCCTTGATGTTGCGTATGTTGCGCATGGACTACTCAGTTTGTATATTTTGCTTATTTTTTTCATAGTTCCACACAACTTCTTCCTGTTTTCTCGATTGATCTGTGTTCAGTTTTTCAAGGCCTATCCACTGTGCCAACTGATAACTAAATCTGAGGGGGTGCGATGGGGATGTTCCCTTGTTAGTGGTATTGTGTGTTAGTGGCGTTGCCAATTTACATACTGTGCATGTAACACACAATAAATGAGTTGGATGCCTCCTGTGATCAGCTTACTTGAAAAACGTTTGTTGTCATCGTAATTAATGTAACTGGCTCTCCGACTTCCAATTTGACAATTTGTGGAAAAATTGTTTACCTTGCTAGTCCTAGTTTCAAACATTGTCTGACAGAAAACGTAGGCATGAAGGAGTCAGTAAAAGCAATTATTCGCTATTATAGCAAACTTTTGAATCCACTGAACACTTGAATTCTCTATACTGATTCTGAGAGTTTTGTTATTTCTCTTGTTATTTACTGTCTCAATGTCATCCGTGAGAATAAAATTAAAGGCAGTTGGATTAGGTTCGTGATCTATAAACTATGATTTAATATTCTGCGCTGCTAAATAAATTTAGAAGGTTATATTCTTTACGTAAAACAGAGTATCGGTTTCAGTCCTAGGATTGACGATAAACTTCAGAAAAATAATACCCTATTCCACAAATTAAAAACTTCCAGTTATTCTTCATATCTTTAAACTTACTACCGTTGACTTTCACTGAAGAAAAGATACATGATAATAAAATGAAATCAAAGATTAGAATGTCAAAGCATAGTGTGAATGGTTAAAATGAAATGAACTAAAAATCATCTTGTCTAAAACACGTTACTCTTCCAGAGAACTTCGGCATCTCTCAAAATTTTTTACACCTCTGATGTTTAAGCCACATGTGGACAAATAGTGGGTCTCATGATGCAGCACTGTTTAGCCGTCACAAAATAAAGCCTCAAAAATCAGTAAATAAAACTATTCTTCTACTGTTGCTCCGAACCGCCTATACCAAACACTCTCTGCTGCGACAACGACTCAAAGTCTATTGGGTATTTGATTTTTCTCTGCTTTTTCGGGCCTCCTTACCTCTCCTTCTAGCCCAACCTTTGGTCTCCATTTACGCCTTCATCGGCGAGCTTCTCCTCAATATTTTTCATTTGTGCTGAATTTTTTTGTACCCTTCTTGCATATACGTGTGTGTCATGTATTTTTTAGAGACTGCATGAATATATAAGGTGTGTATTTCTTCTCTTGTCAAATTAAATATTACATATCTTGCTGTGAATTAATTTGATTGTCCACATTCCACTTACTGCGTTTCCTTGAAATTATATAAAATATACGTCTGTAAATAAAGAAAAAAACTTGAAACAGCTGTTGCAGCTGATTGGCGAAGGGCTGAAAAAAAACACCTCCGCTGATGCTGCTTAGTATCGCGTATAGCCTCCTTCGGCTTCCACAACAGCTCGAAGTCTGTTGGGCATTGAGCCCACAACTCGAGCCACACAACTAGGAGATTCAAGTAACTCATTCCAAGCGTCATGAATGACATCAGAAAGCTGTCGGCGAGTCGACGGTGACTGCCCCTTTTCTCATATTACTCTGACCATTTCTGCGCAAATATTCTCAATGGGATTCATGTCAGCTCCTTTAGGTGGCCATTCCAATACAGTAATATTACTATGGTCGTCGAACCACCTCTTAACCACATGTGCCGTATGAATAGGCAAGTGATCTTGTTGGAACATGATCTGATCATCGCCAAATCTTGCTGTCACAAAAGGCAACATCACCTTCTCCAGAATTGATATTTGCGCGCATCGAATCTTCCTTCCACTTCCCACAGGAGCCCACACCCTTCGGCCGATATCCATGCCCATGCCGTTACTGACTCCCTGCCACCCCTTCGGCAACAGTAATATATTTTCGATTATACCTAGCACCTTTAGGCCGGTAAACAAGTACTTTTCTGGTTGATGCCGTAGAGAAAACTTTTTCGTACGTGAAAATCACTCGCCTCCAAAACTGGAGAGGTTTGTCGACATTTTCAGAAGCAAAAGCAAGGCGAGCTTCTCTGTGGGACACAGTCAATGTCTCTTTCAAAGCAGCGCTTCTTGCTCTCAGTCCACCTTCCCTTAAACGACGAGTGACGGTCTTACTGCTAACATTGAGACCCAAAGTCTGCTGAATTTGTCGTGCGTTGACAAATGGGTGGTTCTCACTGAAACGGCGTATCTGCTGATCGTGAGCTGCTGTTGTTTTGCGGCGACGGCCATGAGGCCTCCCATTCATGTTACCACTCTCTTCCTTTCGTCTGATCCATCTGGCTACCGTCGACTTGGGAAGACCCATAGTTCTTGCTATATAGCCATTTGAAGATCCCTCTGTATGTAGTGCTATTATAGCGCCCTTGTCTTCCTCAGCAAGATGGGCCATTTAGCGTTGACTGAATGATTCGTCGCGGTTAATATCTGCTGCGGAAACAGCGCTAGTAGGAAACAGACTGCCTCCTCCACGACGGCAGCCACAACGCAGTGGCCAAGTATGTGTAACACGGAAATCGATGGCATAAACGAGAGGTCGCAAGCCCGTACCCGTGTCATTACATAGTGGAGCAACTTAGAATCTGTAATTTTTCTCAGAAGGGACTGGTCCACTCTTGCCATGTCTTATCCTGATAAATATTACATGAAATGAAATGTTTACGTTTTGCATATGCGGCAGGCCTAAAGCAAGAAACATTTCTGAAATATATGAGGCAACCTGAAGAACACTTCGTGAATTTTAGCTGTAGAAGGTTGCCTTATAAGAAGGAAAACGTGTTTATCCTCGCTCGCCGTGTTTCCAAGTGGCGCAGTTTACTCTGAGGCATACATAATTCTCGCCAGGCGTAAGAAGCGACTCGACTACCGAGGGGAAGTCGCCAGGTGTCATAGGCTGATTGTCCGGAAACTTTGCTCAGTGAAGGAGAGGACAAAATAAGCGAACATGTGTTTCGACTTACGTGCAGACACTCGACCGTTTCCGAGAAAACGACAGTCAAAGTTATCAACGCGCACTTGCTATAGTGTAGATACCTTCTGCAGCCGAGAACGCAATTGAAGCGGTGGCTCAGTGGCTACCGTCGGTCCTTCTTAACTTTGATTCCCGTGTTCGAGACCATATTGATTTTTTTTATTATTATTTTTTCCTGCCTCTCTATCAGAATTATCTACGAATGTTTTTTTCTAATTTATGTTGAAATAATGTCATTATTCGCCAATTAACTCTATGTGTAATTAATGAATTAAAAAAATAATAAACGAATGAGACAAGCTGATCTAAAATCATCTGGTCTGCCTCATGTATCGTTATATCCAAATGGTTTATAAATGTTAATCTACATTCAGATCCGATGATGGCACCTTTAGTGTGTTGAAACCGGTTATCCAGAACAGTATTTAAGCGATCTTGGCTTCTGAATTATTTCTACAACAGAGTAATCGTCCCACTACGCACTATGTGTTCCCTTTTTAACTTATTTCTTTACACAGTAAATTAACTGACGAATAACGACAACAGGGTTTCAACATAAATTGGAATAAACATTCGTAGATAATTCAGAGTGTGAGGGGGGGGGGGGGGGGGGGGGAACCGAGTTTCGAACTCGCAGCGCAAAGTTCCGAAGTCGCTATGGTAGCCGCAGAGCCACCGCTTCAGTTGAATCCTTACCCGCTAAGAGGTATCTACGCTATAGCAACAGCGCATTGAAAACTTTGACCGTCGTTTTCTCAAAAAAAAAAAAAAAAAAAAAATGGTTCAAATGGCTCTGAGCACTATGGGACTCAACTGCTGTGGTCATAAGTCCCCTAGAACTTAGAACTACTTAAATCTAACTAACCTAAGGACATCACACACATCCATGCCCGAGGCAGGATTCGAACCTGCGACCGTAGCGGTCGTGCGGTTCCAGACTGCAGCGCCTTTAACCGCTTGGCCACTCCGGCCGGCGTCGTCGTTTTCTCAGAAGCGGTAGAGTGTAAGCAGATAAGCCGAGACACGTGTTCCCTTATTTTGTCCCCTCTTTCACTGAGCGAAGTTTCAGCAAGATCGGGGTATGACATTTCGAGTGTCCCCTCGTAAGTGGCGTGCGTTGGGATTCAGTAGACAGAATGCGTCCACTTTCCTCGACTACTCATTGACATGTTTGGAAACTTTCTTTCTTGTAGTGGCACTTTGCATTATGAGGGCTGATTTTCCTGATAACTATCTACTAATGGACTTTGCTCCTAATTTACGTTACTGTGTAGTAGACCTACTGCAACTACTTAAACCGGAAATGTTTGTTTATGTGGATACTCCGCTGCTTAGTTGCTACATTTCGCTATAATATTTTCCTTTGTTTCAAAACGGCAAGTTAAGATGACCACTGCAACATGGTAACATCAGTAACAATTTGATACTTTGAAACAGTTATATGTGGTGTAGGAGCAGTGTACTCTGTTGAATGAGGAATATATTAAACACGAAAGCTGCGTTACATGAGAAAACACAAGTCGAAGCACTGTCAGTTCATCTCAGTACCCAGTAAAACTCAAACTGCAACGGTCGAAAACATACTTTTGTGGGGAAGGCAAACGAATGACTGCGTTTCATTGGCCGCACACTAAGAATACGCAACAGGCCAACTGAAAACACTGCCTGCACTACGTTTGTCCGTCCACTGCTATAATATCCATGACAGACATGATTGACTGTGCACGCAAAAACGTCCAAGGAACGGTAGCACGATTTGTAATGTCACGAAATAGGGGAGAGAGGGTCCCAGATTTGATAATCGAGTTGGGGTAACATTATTGAAAACAAAAGCGTTTTTCGTTGCTGCGAGATCTCTTCACGAAATTTCAATCACCAACATCTGTTCTGAATGCCAAAACATGATTTCCTCGGGAACTTACATTATTACTATGGTTTCTTCCTGTGTAATTCAAGGATTGCAAGAAAAGATTTAAGTGGTCCTTTTTCCCGCACACTGTTAGAAAGTTCGGACTATTTCTCTACCGTCCCACTAATTGTCAGGCACGTAAGTCTGGATTGCAAAGAAATCTTGTTGTTGTAGTCATGTAGATGTAACAACGAAATTATGTTGTAATTGCGACATGTGACTTTCATTTGAGTTGAACATCGAAGTTGTTTGCTGTTTATTTACTTTTTGTTCATTAGTTTCAGCCATATACGAACACCTAGGCGCGTTAAATTGATATTGAAATAAAGTGTGATGCATGGACCAATAACAATAAATTCTTACCTACTTGTTATGGTACTGCAATGTCTGCCAGCGTCTTCAGAAGTGGATATCGCATACGACGTTCCTAGGGTGTTTATAAATGGATATTGCAGACGACTTCGAACAAAGTTTGAATGTAGCTTCGTAAAGTTCCGTGATCAAACGATCTGAGTTGCTGGCGAATACAGTTTACCCTCACTAGACAGTATATTATCATTATACATGAGGTGAATAGGGTTCCGCCGGGTGCTGTCGCCGAGCGGTTCCAGGCGCTTCAGTCAAGAACCGCACGGCTGCTTCAGTCGCAGGCTGGAATCCTACCTCGGGCATAGATGTCTGTGATGTCCTTAGACTAGCTAGGTATCAGTAGTTCCAGGTCTAGGGGCTGATGACATAAGCAGTTTGGTCGCATATTTCTTGAAGCCATTTTTTGACCTTTCGCGTGAATTTTCTTTACATAAACGGCCGTATCTTTAGATTGCGTTGACATAGAAGCTCACTTTGTACACCACCAAGGGACCGGTTACCGCAAGAAGTGCGATACATTTCCTCTTATTATGTCCACCCGTTCAGAAGGGAAACGGGTTTTAAAGGTTGGGTAGACCGATAGACGGCCAAGAAAGTGAGACTTGTAGGGTTCCGTTTTTACCGGTTTATGTGACGAAATCCTAACAACGAAAACAGCTACGACAGCTACTGAAGATGAGGGCCGCATAAATAACACCTCCTACTCTTTATTCGAAATTTTCTAGTTGTAGTCGATACATCAGCATATTAATCGTAACTACTCTTTCGATCCAAATCATGTTTTCAGGAATGCAAATAGAATCCATTTGCCTATACACGTGGTAATTCGCATCCCAGTATTAATGCCACCGCGTTTTCGAAGTGCGAACATTCCCATTGCTAGCTAGCTTAAGAAACACTTAGGCTAATGAACGTTTTCTAGCTGTGGCGTGTCTAGTGGAGAATTCGAAACAGTGTAGAATATGTTTGGCAGCTATGTAGCCGTTTATTTCCTGAGGTGGTGCAGAATTATCCTACTAAATTTACCCTCTAATAACAGTATTTTGTTATTTCGATAAACATCCCGACTGATTGTCACATAAGCGGTGACATAAATAAAGAAAATTCATGTTTTTGAGCCCAGAAAGCTCTATGCAACAGAATCTGCAAATCATTTTACCACTTTCATTGCGAAATTGCCGGCTTATTAATGTCTGGGGTAATAATAGAGGGCTGTTTGCCTGCGTTGTCTGCTAGCGTAGTGAAAGGAAGGTCTGGTTTATTTTCGGTTCTAATCTCGATGGAGGCAGTTAGAATATCAGTAAAGCAATTTTAAGAAATTCTCGCGCCCCCAATACGTTTAATCGCTACCTTTATTCTGTACTGGCGCCCTGTGCATGTCAATATGACACTCTTGTAGAATTTCATACATGTTACTGCCTACTTTTTCCGCTTCTGTCAATAATGGAATTGACTTAAGTGTGGCACAGAATGATTTTTAACTGAATTTCGTTATGAATCTTCACGCGTTGCTAAATTTGCACACTTTCATGGTAGGTCAGCAACGGTAAGCCAGTATGACTTGTCTGAACGTTGACACAGACCGTTTCGCGGCCGAAAGCGGATAATATTTTGCTAATTCGTAACGATCTGGGGTTCTTTGTCTTACTAAAACAGTTATGTTATCTCGATAAGTTGAAATTCGTTTTTATTGCTACAGTTCCTAACAATTAGCGTTTCTTCTTTCAGTTCTGTCTTATATTTACGTGTTGTATTTAACACACTAATCAGCGTTAATATAGTCTTACAAATTATTGAAAACAGCCTAAAAAATTTCAGATAGTATGTCAATTACACGCCTGTGCATAGTATGTTGGTAGCACTTCGTCGCCTTGCCTGTTATGCTGTGTAGCAGACTTTAAAGCCGTGCGGATCAGCATAACGAAAAGGCGAGGGGTCTCGCTCGTTTTGTCCACGACTGTACATACCCTTCGAAACGGTACTACTGTTGACAGAAATCTGCATTGTGAATTTTGTATTCATTCCGGATGCAATTTCTGTGTTTCATCGTCAATGTGATGGTCGAAAGGATACAGTATACCTGCTGTGGTGCATTGGAGTCTCACACTGAGCCCACAGGGAAGAGCCACAAAACAGACTCCCCGAAACGTTACTCTCGTCAATATAAATCGGCATTGCGAATTTTGTATTAAATCCGGATGCAATTTCTGTGTTTCATCGTCAATGTGATGGTCGAAGGTTTACAGTAAACCTGCTGTGGTGGTTCGGAGTCTAACACTTGGCCCCCAGGGAAGAGCCAAAGTACATACTCTTCGAAACGGTACTTCTGTGGACAGAAATCGGCATTGTGAATTTTGTATTGATTCCCGACGCAATTTCTGTGTTTCATCGTCAAAGTGATGGTCGAAGGGATACAGTAAACCTGCTGTGGTGCATCAGAGACTAACACGGGGCCCCCAGCGAAGAGCCAAAGAACATATACTTCGAAACGGTACATCTGTGGACAGAAATCGGCATTGTGAATTTTGTATTGATTCCCGATGCAATTTCATTTTTTCATCGTCAAAGTGATGGTCGAACAGTTACAGTAAACCTGCTGTGGTACATCAGAGTCTGACACTGAGCCCCCAGGGAAGAGCCAAAGAACAGACTACCCGAAACGTTGGTCTCGTCAATATAAATTGGCATTGTGAATTTTGTATTGAATCCATATGCAATTTAAGTTATGCAATGTCTCACTTCTTTCATTGTTATTGGTAACGGAGGCACATATACATGTCTTTTGTAAGCCCCCCCCCCCCCCCCCGAAAAAAAAATAAATTATCACATACGGTCAGGTCCGGAGACCTTGGGAGGCCAGTAAAGCAAGGCTGAATCATGTGGGGAGCGAATCCATCAGTCAGTGAACCTCAGATTTAGAAATCACCTTCACGAAGAGCTTGCAGCAGCTGACTTGTGTGGTTTCATGCGTAGATGTCGGCGCAACAAACGCCAGGCGTACATCGGGGCCACGTATAGCTGTCGAGCTGCATGGGGAACGGATTTCTGCGGACTCCTTGTGAAGCTATGGCGGATGCGTTAGACGTCCTTGTCAAAGACATTCGGGGACGATCCGGCGATTTGCTGCGACACAAACAACCTGTTCCTCGGAATTGTTCACGGCATCGTCTAACGCTCTGTGCTGTAGGAGGATCCACAACATTGCTCGTACGGAAGACACGCTGAACCGGTATTACTGACCCGCACTGTGCAAAACGCAGAACACGAAACGCTTTCTGTTATCCGGACACCATTTTTATTTGAACTGAAGTCGGCGCACACTGCTACCACCTGGCGGGAACCATGTAAAACTGCGAGTTTGCTCTTTGCAACAGTACGTTGTTCACACACACATCTCAAATAACATAATAGTTACGATTTTTTAAACCGGACGATACTTTTTGATACGCGCCGTATATTAATGCCAATCGTTAGCTTATGAAAGGAAAGTAGAATGCTATAATGCAAGTCAATGTTTAGAATAAAACTTGCCGCAAAAACAGAAGCAATTAATATACAGTCGCTTCCGGCAAGAAGTCCTAACATACTGCGAGGCGGCTTCATTCTTGCACGTTAAACAGTCATTGAGAAGCATTCGTACATATTAGACGAGATTTGAATTCTCTGTAATTTCATACACGTTTCATGACAAACTGGGCAATGTTCGTACCGTTAAATGTAACATTTATCTTGAATTGATTTAACAACTGAAAGCTGAATGTCAAACACACAAATACAGTGCTTTACTCGGCAGTTCCTCATTGAACACAAAGAAAACATGTTATTTGCCACGTGAGTTTCCTCCTGCCTGTGTTCACAGAAGGGAAAGTCTAGAGTGGAGCTGTGAACACGCCACCTAGACGTAGAACAGTGGGCCAATGTTCTTTCCACACGAGAGTCCCGACTTGGTGGAGAGAGATTCTCGGCGGATTCGCATGTGGAGGGCACGTGGGACACGGTGCTGGGACCCAAACCTTGCGGAAAGAGATCCCTGGTGGTGTGGGCAGGGACTGTGTTGACCATTCCAACACCTCTTCAGGAACTCGTACGCGTGAACCAGCGCGGCTTAACTGCTGTGAGGAGAGCTCGGAATCTCAGGCGAGGCTGCTGCGAGCTGCGGTGTGCCCAGACTGTCTCGATGAGCGATGATGGCCGACCTCTCTGAGCACACGCGGTTGGTGTTTCTCACGGAAACTGAAGATGCTGCACGCGTGCCGCGGCCAGTTCGCTCTCCCGACTCGAGTCTGGGACGCAATAAGGAAACAGGCTGCGTCCACTGGCCGCTCTGGCAGACTTGGGAGCAGCTCTGCAGGCACAAAGGGCGTTGTCGCCTCAACACGAGATTGGTGACGTCATTCATTCACAGCTGTCCGTCGTTGTCAGGCCCGTATTTGCGCCAGAGGAGGTCACACCCCCTACTGAGCACGCTAACCAGTTGTCAGAATGCGAGCAAATCCGTCAAGTTGGAAAAAACGAAAATCATTTCTGTCTACTATCCATGTTGCAGTTGACTACGTCCTGTGTTCTTTACACTGTTTCCATTTTACTGTCTTTTTTACAGTTTTGTGGCAAAATAAAGGCAACCTTGAAAAATTTCCGTTCCTTGCTTTGATTTTGGACATTAGTGAAGATGTTGAATAACGTTTACAATGATCCCTCTTACTTGCGACACATACAATGAGGTAGAGGCGATGGACATAAAAGTTGTGGCGCAGGACTACCAAACATGCACTCTCACATGGAAACAATGGGTTCTACTTCAAGTATACCTGTTCTTTAAACAAAATTTCACCCAGCAAACAAGCGTAAGTTTGCACGAAGCAATAAAAGATATTGTAAATCGGAATGGTATGTGGCTTATCCGTGGCTACATTACAAAGAAAAGAGTGGCAGTGGTATCTGCTATGACTGCATTCGGTCCATCCACTTAGTGAAGAATAGAAGACCAAAAGAGTCAGCTTTTCTTAAAGAACTTTTCTGTAACTGCAAACATCCATAGAAAAATTCAAGATCACGGGAAGTCTTTTCCACCGAGGGTCTCGAGCAATTACTCGGCAACATGAAAACAGGACACCTGTTACTGGTCGTGTCAGATGTCTGCTGACCGATCAGGGTGAAGCTAGAACCGCTCTGCTAGTAATTATCAGCTCACTCAGGTTCCTGGGTCGAATGGGAAACACACAGAGGTCTTGAAACAGTCTCTGGGAAACTTCATGGCACTTCTAGATGATAGGAAGCAAGATGGGCCAGAACTGAAGATATGGCTGAAAACGCCATAATCCTTGGTTGCCGCCAGCGATACAAAACGAAGTACTGGAAATTATGGCTCACACGATCCAGCAAGGAAATGTGCAGCAAATAAAAAATTCGCCTTTCTACAGAATTAGAACAGAATAAACGACGGAATTGGCTGGCACTCTTCGTGTACATAGTGTTCACCCTGACACGTTTGAAATAAAAACTTTTTCTGGGGTTATGCAGTCCGTCGGACTCCAAGGCAAAAACGCTGGTAACTACGATTAAAGACATCCTTCTAGGGCTGTCACTAAAATTGAGTTTTTACGCGCCCACTGCTACGATTGTGCAGCTAATATGTCTCGGCGGAACAAGGGGTGAAGAAAACCCTTCAAGACCGGCCAAAGCGTTGTTATATCCACTGCAGCATTCATTGTTTCAAGAAGTTGTCATCCATTGTGCGATGTACTGGTAACTGCGAAAGACGCTTCACATATAATTCTAGAATCAGCAAAACCGAAAGACGGAATCAGACGTTCACAACATCTGCATACACGATGTGTCCCACCCGATGGGCTGTAAAAGTGAAATTGACATATTTGAGGTAAAACTATGACCGAAACACTGAACGTACCGAGCTCACTTTAGAGACAAAAGATCAGTCCTGCGGGGCTATGTGAAGCGGCCCGAAGAGTTTGAAACTATTTTTATATACACAATGATCAAAAGTACCCGGCCACCTTCTTGCTTCCCACTATTGAAGGGCAATTCGGGGATGGCGATTGCATCTTTCAACAGGATCGATCACGGCCGGTGGCGGAGTTGTTACACGATAATAACATCCCTGTTATGGACTGACCTGCACAGAGTCCTGACCTGAATCCTATAGAACACCTTTGGGACGTTTTGGAACGCCGATTTTGTGCCTGGCCTCACCGACCGACATTGTTACCTCTCCTCAGTGCAGCACTCCGTGAAGAATGGGCTGCCATTCCCCAAGAAACCTTCCAGCACCTGACTGAACTTATGGCTGCGAGAGTGGAAGCTGTCATCAGGTTAACGGTGGGCCAACACTACACTGAATTCCAGCATTACCGATGGACTTTAAAGTCCTTTTCAGGCAGGTGTCAAAGGACTTTTGATCACGCTGTGTAACAGTAGCAACGGAAGCGTCTGGATTGTGTGAGAACTGGTCAGATCCCCACGGAATACAAATTTTAATGCAGCCAGAGTGAAACATTTTGTAGAGGTTCTGAAACTGGCTCCTGCAAGTCCAACTACAGAACCATATGACATGCTGTTAGAGAAATCCAAAAATTATTCTAAAGGCCTAAATATGAAACACACAAATATCTCACAGCGAAGAAAAATTCGAGCCAAATTGCAACACACAGAAACACCATCTGTTCCCTAAAAATTGTCTTCAGAAAGAAATTTTAGAAAGGATTCGTTCGAAATTCTTGATCTCATTCTGAAAAATATTATCGAGGGGCAACCAAGAGGATTTAGAGAGATTATCCCATCTTGAAGCGATGGCTATTAAGTTCTCCCAAAGATGTCCCCTATCTACACGACGTTTGGGAGAATTGCTTTGAGTAAATACAACATACTTCAAACTGGACAGGATCTCTGCACAGCTCGAAATGAAGCGAACCATTGCGACTGGTATACAACCATGTAACGTACCCTCTATTGGAAGAAAACTTACCGCTGAACCTGTTAGGCTTAAAGAACTCCTCCAGGAAGTTATTTGCCTCATCATTCTGGTTCTGACAGTTCCTGTACCGTCACCATCCTCAGAAGTCATTCAGCGCTTTGATACGATTTAAACCTTGCCTCAGATCAACGTTGACTCAATCGAGACTCACCCCTTTACCCCTCTTCTATATTCATCAAGACAGGACTGGAAAAATTGATCTTGTGGATGTCATGAAAAAATTTGTTTCCCGAAGCGTAGAAAGGAAAACTACATTTGGAAGTTGTACCTAAATTTTTTTAGTCCCATGCGCGGGAAGCGAGAACGCTACTGCAAGACCACGGGCTGCGGACAATAAAAAATAAATAAATAAATGCCTTTATTTCAAATTACGTTTTTCTTTTTCCATTATGATGTGATGCACAGTGTTTATCAAATAGTAACAATAATAACAGGTTTCTCTACCCGATTGTCATCCACAGTCTATAGTAAATAGGTATTCCTTTTCGTAAATGGTCTAAAAAATAGTAGAACCAATGTCTTTTTAAAAATTAAAGCAACGAGACAATTTTACAGAGGACGAACCTTAAAACTGGGTCCATATTATTATTAACGAGTTGTTTCTGTAGACGAGCGCTGCGTAGCCAACACCTTCCCAGACGGTCGGTATTTATGTATTCTTAACGGTTTTGCTGAAAGACGAAATCAGCAAATGGGTTTGCTTGAACCCACCCCCCCCCCCCCCCAAAGAAATAGTAGGCCGCCGAGTCGTTCTATTAAACAGTCTTGACGCCACAACAAGTCTTCTCTCCTGCGGTTTCCTTTATTTATTTATTTATTTATCTGTTTTTGTCTTCACAACACAGCGGACCACGTGAGCAGAACCGTTGTTCCAGCTCCATGTACTGGAAACCCTGTCTTATGCTCGTACCGCGTGCCTGGAAGCGAAGGTGGTTACCGTTTTCCAGTATCTATGGCCATTAAAACGTACCACGAACTTAATTTCGTAGATCACAATTTAATAAGCAATGACTCCGAAACAAGCCACCTAAACGTCGCGAAAACTTAATATAATCTGGTTTCAGTTCCGACTGCTGTTTTCGGCCAATCACAGCACAGGACAACTGTTGCCATGAGAAGAGGCACTCACGTCACACTATTTGTTAATGACGGGAAAATTCTCCGTACAGCTTCGTGTGCGTTATGTGGGTAACAATGAAATTTCCATCCTGACGACAAATTTATTACCGTCTATTCATTTACATACTGATCAGTGAACGTTCTTATCTAAATTCTGGCCTCCATATAACAGTACACATTTGCAGTCGAAGATCATACGGTCAGAAACATGTAAGGAACGACTAGTAAAGATACTGTTCTCCGGCTTAGACAGAAAACACATTAAACTGCACATGATTATTGATGCACGAATTTCGTGAAACAAAATGTACCAGTAGTACTCTACAAGGTGTGTCGATACTAGCAATTCAAAAATATGGTACTTGTTAATACCACTACCCATCTAGTTTGGCTTATCCGGCGTTTTGGTGATTGGTCACTCCCAAAATGCAGTATGCGTGAAATACCTATAGCAACAAAACCTAATTTAGTCCCCTTACAAGACATTCACATGCTTCGCCAAGTAAAGCTTCCCTTTCAGTCTAAGGTACTTAAAAGTATCAGCACACTGTGCCTTTCAAGGAAGAATGTAGGAGGAAAATAAATGTGTTCTGTCTGTGCACACAGGACGTCCCGTGAAATTACGACACAGGTTCTAAGTAAATATCTGACATCGGCAGGGCACTCATGGGAGAATTCTTTTATCGTTCTAACGTTTGCTGAAGTTACCTTGCATTTTAGTTTTAATTTGGAAGGTACGATACACAGGGTGAGTCAGGAGGAAAGGTACGTGTTTTGACGGGTGATGGCTTTAGTGATTCTGAACAAAAAACTTGATGTTGATATAAGGCCTATTCCGGGTCAACAGAAACATCCGATATCACGCGTCGGCTTTGACCCGTGACGTAAGGGTGTTGTGGTGTGTGACGTCATTACGGCGCGGAGTTTGGTTTGTGAGTGTGGCGTGTTTGTAGATGTTGCCTCGTTGACGTTACCTTAGTAGGAGTTTTAGGGCCTGTAATATATAGTTTACCTTTTTACTGTACATTTTGTTTTAACGTCGTCTATGAGGCTTTTATCAGTTTGCCATTAGATTGTTCAATCTTTATGGTCTATATGTTTTGTCGCTACTCGTTATGTCTAATGAATCAATATTGTTTTTTTCTTTTTTTTATCTTTTGATTGACCTACACATTGATCTGTAGCGTAACCCTGAATACAAGGTTAGGTTGGGAGTTTTTTTTTTTTTTGCGGGGGTGGGGGGGGGGTCAGGGGGGGGTCAGGGGGGGGCGCAGCCCCCCCCTGCCTGGCCTTGAGTACCACTTGTTTATTATTATCTTTGTTTGCTATCAATGTTAGCAGATTGTTCTTGTGAAACCTTTGTGTGTGTTGTTTTTCTATGTGTTTTCGTCTTTGTGATACGTATGCAACGTTTCTATATCCGCCATATTGGAATTGTCGTTTCCGCTATATTTGTGACGTCATGGGTCAAAGCCGACGGGTTAGATCGGACGCTTCCGTATTTCCCCTATTCCTAATGGTTTCCGAGATAGAACACTAAAGGTACATTTCTATTTACGTTCTGTATTATTGTCTTTTTACAACGTACCACATTTACACAGATGAAGTTAGGACGAGCAGTTTGGTACAGGACGCTTTCGGTCTATCAAGTAGGAAAACTGCCTCAAACTGGCCTACAAAAAGCTACAGCGCACGCGCGACATTTTCAATATTCTCGCGATGTCTCTGCGCAAACTGTTAGTCCTAGACAAAAAATAAATAGGACTTTTTAGCAGCAAATTTAGTTTAATTGTGTACTAACACACGTTTTCCTTGGAATGTGCGCTTTTTGAGTTATTAAAGGAGAACGTACAGAAGTAATAAACATTCTATCTCGGAAAACATTCGCAATATGGCATATGTCCACATGTTTGTTCAGTATCACTTATACTATCGCATCTGAAAGCATGTACCTTTCCTCCTCACTCGCCCTGTATGTGGCAAAGTGCCTTAATTACAGTGCAAATGTGGACATCAGGCGCTGCTGCATAACAATCCGTTGCCCATTCACATCCAATGGATTACCCGTCTCCAACCATACTGTCTTATTCCAACCTAACCGAGACCTACTCCTTATGTTACAGATCTGTGTATCAGCGTAACCAGGGTTTCATGGACGTAGAGAGGAGGTTATATCAGTCCTTGTTCCTGAAAGTTTGTCTACTGTTCGCATTCCTATTTTTTCGTTTACTTCAACAAAAGACGTTGAAATTACTCTTTGCGTATTAGTATCAAGAGATCCGCTTGCTGTGATATAAACTGCATTGCTTGCTCTACGTAATAGCAATACACTTTACATTGTAGGCGACTACAGCTATAAGAATGTATTCTCGTTAAAACCGCAGCAGCAGTTGATTAATCCTTTATTTAAGCTAATAAAGTGTTACTCAACAACTCCCGTGGCTTTGTTTAACAAGAATATATATATGTGAATCATCAGTTTCTATCAAGAGACAATTGTGTCGTAAAGACATTTAAAAAACTTGGAACGAGAAATGTATCTCGCGACTAAGTAAATGTACAGGAACCTCGTTTATCACCGACCGCAAAGACGGCGTAAAATTTTATAGTAAATATTAAATTTAATCTTTGTATCAAGGAGTAAACTCCTTAAATGTAAACTTCTATGCAATTAATACGGGAGAATAACTCTCCTTGATTGTTGTTGTAATAGGTAGAAGACATACTGTACCACGTAAGTTAGATGTTGCTAATATTGTACGTTAAAGTTTAAATGTGCGTTATTTCGATGTACAGCGAGCCCTCATGTTCCTTGCATCGAATTAATTTTTCTTAAGACGTTTACAGCTCCACAATTTTAGCGGCCTCTGCTCCAGCAGACGCCATTACGCGTCTCCCTATAATGCAAAATGATAGCGGAAGCTCAGATCAGCCGCTTTAACATTTAACAGACATTTTTTCACAGCAGTCAGCTGCAGACGAGAGCAAGACTAATTCTGGCTCTCGGCGTAAGCTGGAAAGTAAAATCTCAAAACTAGACTACCATAGCCTGAACATGGTGCGTGGGTCCAGAATGATTTCAATATTTGAGTCCATGCTCTTAAAAGTACAAATACGCCGAGGCTAATAATGCATTCAACAATTTTTGCATCTTGGACCCCACAATTACACTCGCGCGTCTATTTGAAGACTCCGAACAAATTAGGAAAGTATAAATAAATAAATATACTCCTCCCTAAGAGACACTTCACAACCTTCTGTTGTCGATCAGTCCACGAGCGAATGCCAGTACGTGAGTCCAACGGACACACTGTGAACCAGAAGTTCACCTGTGCACTGCTCGATCACGAATATGGGTAATAGTTTACTGCAGTAACATCTGTAATCGTCACACCACCTATTTCTATATCGTTCTGACCAATGATGAAGACTTTTCAGAAAATACATTGAGGACGACTGGTTTTAGCAAAAAAATGTTTCAATATAGGCGCTTAATGTACGGTATTGTTTTCCTCATTCAAATACTTACATTGTTAGAAAAAGGATTGCTGTTTGGTAAGAATAAGCCAGTCAGTCTGAAGATACACGATTATTAATCTACGTGACTACAGTACTAAACCCATAAAGGCGAACATTGTGAGGTCAACGTAATAATTCATTGATTTCTGCAATTACACAAATACAATAGAGACGAAATGGGGCACAACCTTATCTGACTGACTACCCAAGAGGCGGAATTGTCGCCGAAAACATTACTCCACAGAAGTAAAAATATCAACTCAATGTTAGCAAATACAGGACAGGAAGAAACAAGCTCCATTCCGTTACGTTATTCCCCACCTACAAGCAGGGTAGTTCTTTTATACATCAGACGTAACGAGTAAAACGCAATATTTCGAGAAAACAATTCAACAAAATGGCGCGAAAATGACAAAAATATCTAGTCCGTGACCGTGCTTTTCATTCTTGCCTATAGTCAGTAAAACAGCAGATTTAACTGGAATTTCGATAGCGCTTAAAAATACCAAGATTTTTAATACGTAATTCGCTAGCATTTTGAGAGCATAGTAACCTTCATAGTTTGCTTTATACGCAATAGCCTCGATGGAGAACACAGAAACCGCACAAATACCACGGCCTTTCAAAAACTAAAAAGTAAATAATTCAACACAGCGGGAACGAATGGAAATGGTCACCTTTACCTTATTAACGGAGAAGTAGATATCAACTCGGAAGCTGCAGCACAAAATGCGGAGTCACGCCTTCACACTGGAAACAGCTCGCTACAAATGCGACAGACAACAGAAGGCGCAGGGACTGCCACGCTGCCAACTGCTGAGAGGGCGGCAGGTACCAACTGCAGTCAGCCTCTCACAGGGGGCTGTGGTCTGCTCACGCAGTACCAGCTCTGGAATTTCAGAGAATCTCACAGCTGACGCCACATGATCGACAGTGGCGCCCTCTGTACTGCCTATATAATCAGCACTTCCTCGAGTTCTCTTCGCAGTTCGCCACTTTACCTCTGAGGATGTCTCCTGCAGTCAGAGACGAAACGTCAGGAGAGAGTTGTATACTTCGACCACGGCCTATCAGCCCGGAAGTTTTAAGTGAAGACAATACCGGCCGTGAAACTTACATTGTATGATCATCTGTTATGAATATTCTTATTGATTTAGTGAAATGGTTTAGCTTCAATGGACTCTCGTTGAACTTTAATAAGACGAATTATATTCAGTTCGCTGCAACTGCTAAAATGGAGGATGAATCAACTGTGAAATGTGGAACAGAGTCAATGGACAGAGTTAAAACAACAAAGTTTTTAGGCGTTTTAATTGACTCCAGAGCAAACTGGTCTCATAATATAATAAATCTTCAGAAGAGACTCGGCTCATCGATTTTTGCCCTACGAGTTCTCTCCGAGAGTAGAAACACTCACACAATGAAAGTAGCATACTATGGATATTTCTGTTCTCTTATAACATATGGTATTATATTTTGGGGAAACCAAACACTAGCAAAGAAAATACTCTTGGCCCAGAAACGTGTTATAAGAGTAATGAGCAGCATTAGAAACCTTTTCCAGAAACTAAAAATTGTAACTGTCATGTCCCAGTACATATTTTCTCTTATGGGCTTCAATGGCTAAAATACTGGTTTCTTAAAAGAAATAGTGAATACCATGGATGTGGTACTAGGAGAAAGCACGATTTCCACAATGTATGTAAAAACCTGACCATGGTGCAAAAGGGTGTGCAGTTCTCTGGTGCAACAGTTTTTAATGCTCTCCCTCCAGATATTAAAAACAAATTTGATAACCATTCCTCTTTTAGGGAGCATCTGAAGCAATTTCTACTGGAACGGTCATTTTACAGTTTAGAAGAGTATTTTAGCCACTATGAAAAAAAAACCATCTAGGTCTGTGGACCAGATATTTTGAGTGTAATATAGCATAGTTTAAGTTTGAGAAATGACGTATATACCATACCCATGTAGTAATTTTCACTGATTTTTAATTTTTTTCACTTTTTATGAGTAATGTTTGATGTAATCTGTCACTCTTATGACATGTGTGTACAGCAGACATAGTAAAGCAGTCAATCAGACAAAAGAAATACTATTACCTTTGTATTGATTGTTTACTGACACACTATATCCTTGTGAGTTTTATCACAGTTGGATCTATGGAGTAAGAAATAAATAAATACAACTTTTTTGACTGTCGACAGTAAACTACATACCATCATTTGGGGTTACTCTGCTCCACTTTTTACAGATCTTTAAAGAAATTCGATTCAAAACAGGGTTTCTTTAACACTTTTGTTTTTCAAAATATTTCAGTAGTTAATATAGTCTTTTGCAAAGTAATCTACATTCATATCTCTTAATATAACCTTTGCTCCACTTTTTTGTAAATGATCTAAAATAGAAAGAAAACTTTCCTTGCCCTTGGGATACCTCTCACAGGATGTCTAAATTACAGTAAAAATAAGGTTTACAGAGGGCTGGAGTAATGTTTTACTCTAGGAATGAAAGAAAAGGCAGCAGTTACATTAGAAATAGTGATGGCTACTGCACCCTAACTTTCGACACCTTGCGAAGTTATTGGTTATTTTCCTTTGAATGCTGTTAAACGTAACACAGTGTTGCAACCTGGAAGAAGTGGCACTTAAATCTACTGTACTACTGGTCTTCCAGACTTTGCAAAACTTGGTGTCAGGATCGTGAGCACACATTCAGTCATGCACGTTTTAAGGAGGTTTAGCGCATGTGGAAGTGGGGTGACGTAATTGCCTTATGGGCCAAATACTTGTGGATTTGACAAGCAATGTGCATGGTTCACGATGTGCACACCTAGACTTTACAAGCCAACTGCAAGTTTACATCAATGCCACCAGGTGGTAGCACATTGCGGCAGACTTTTATCCCTGTTCGTTCGGTGTAAATACTGCTAGATGATATCACACTCCTCAGATACGCCAGTGCACTCACTGTATAGTAAAATTAGATCATACATCAGTATATTTTATAGTTATACCGACAGAAAAAACTATAGTGCGTGTTTCAAATGGAAATGGAAATGAAGTCCTAGCCTTCTTGACAGAGCGTAGGGGAACGATGCAGTAGACCCGTACTGCTGTGATAGGCGAATTCCTGATGGAGGCGGCTCGCCAATACCTTCCTCTGACCGTAATCTGGATGAATGATGATGATGATGACACAACACCGAGTCATCTCGGGGCAGGCGGAAATCCCTGACCCCACCAGGAATCAAACACGGGACCCCGTGCTCGGGAAGCGAAAACACTACCTTGAGACCGTGAGCTGCAGACATTTCTCAATGAGTTACAGTGTATTAAGTTTTGAATTTTATCATACAGTAATCCATTTGAGTTGCTGACAAGGTAACCTCCCCATCGCACCCCCCTCAAATTTAGTTATAAGTTGGCACAGTGGATAGGCCTTGAAAAAACTGAACACAGATCAATCGAGGAAACAAGAAGAAGTTGTGTGGAACTATGAAAAAAATACGTAAGATATATATGTTGAGCATGGACTACTCAGTTTGTATAACATTAAGGATAGTACTACCTCAGTAGCGCCGTGGTCCTGTGGTTAGCGTGAGCAGCTGTGGAACCAGAGGTCCTTGGTTCGAATCTAATTTTTTATTTTCAGACAATTATTAAAGTTCAGGCACACACACACACAATCAACTTCGCTCTCCAACATTCCAGGACATGTTCAGATTTTCTTGGACATATGCAGGATTTGACGGTCTACACACGGAAAAATTTCAAAACGTTAAAAACATATGTTTTGACAGAGCACAGGGAAAACTCTGCGACCGTGTAACTGTTGCATTCATTTGTTGCAGTTTGTCACATAAACTTGTGATAATCACTCCCAAAAAAGTGATGAAAACATATCTACAAGAAAACCTAAATCGGGCAAGGTAGAAGAATCATTTTAACCATTCGCCAAGTGTACAAGTTAGGTGGGTCGACAACATATTCCTGTCACGTGACGCACATGCCGTCACCAGTGTCGTATAGAATATATCAGACGTGTTTTCCTATGGAGAAATCGGTTGACCTATGACCTTGCGATCAAATGTTTTCGGTTCCCATTGGTGAGGCACGTCCTTTCGTCTACTAATCGCACGGTTTTGCGGGGCGGTCGCAAAACACAGACACTAAACTTATTACAGTGAACAGAGACGTCAATGAACGAACGGACAGAGCATAACTGCGAAAATAAAGAAATTTAACTTTTCACTCGACGGGGGGGGACTTGAACCAAGGACCTCTCCTTCCACAGCTGCTCACGCTAACCACGGGACCACGGCACTCCTGATCTCACAGTCTCCTTGATGTTGCTTATCTTGCACATGAACTACTCAGATCAATCGAGAAAACAGGAAGAAGTTGTGTGGAACTATGTAAAAATAAGCAAAATATACGAACTGTGTTCAGTTTTTCAAGGCCTATCCACTGTGCCAACTTATAACTAAGTCTGAGGGGGGTGCGATGGGGAGGTTCCCTTGTCAGTACCTTTAAGTGAGTATAATAGGAGTCGTTTGGTATGGTGTATCTGGTATTTCAAAAATAGCAATTCCTGTTAGCTCACAACAAAGAGGTCGAGGATCTCTCAGGCCAGCTGCGTGCACTGGTGTCAGTTTATTGTTAGCTCCGCCAAGGTTATTCACCGGCGCGTATATTTGTGGTATCTGCTTAGGTTAGTGGTTAAACAGATTTTTTCGTGCTTTGTACCTTATTTTAGTGTGTTGTAGCTGCATCATGGATTTTTCTTACGAGGCACAGGAGGAGAGAGTTAGGAACTTGATTGAAGAAGTAAAGGCTGAAAGTGACGCAGGTGATTCTGAAGATGGGGAAATCGACTTTGAAGAAATCCAGGACCCAGAGTCGAAAAGTGATCCCGGCACCGAACAAAAAACGTCGAGTGATGAATCAGAAGACAGTGATTGTGGTGCTGAGAGTGATGTGTTTGTCGGTAAAGACAGAACAGTATGGAACTCACATGCTCCGCCAATAACTCCCGCACACGTTTTCACAACATCATAACTCATTTACTAGGTGTGAAAGGTGCTGCGAAAAGTGCTACGAATCCCCTACAGTGCTGGGAACTGTTTTTTGATGAAAACATTATACACATACTAGTTGACTGCAATAAAAGGTACATTCAAAGTATCCAGGGAAACTTTCGAAGGGAAAGAGATGCACAACAAACTAATAAACCTAAAATAAAGGTCTTATTGGGATTATTGTACTACGCTGGTGTCATTCATGCCGATCACCTAAGTCTACAAGATTTGAGGAGGAAAAGAGTGCACAGGAATTGAAATATTTCATCTCACAATGGGCATGAACAGATTTCGTTTTCTCCTTCGATGCCTCAGATTCGCCGATAAACAAACGAAAGTGAAATGGCTGGGTCTATACCCATGATGTGTTTGAAGAGCCAGCGTCCTTGAAAACGCTATGTCTTACGAATTAGAACTTAGTGGTGCGGATTCGGGGGTTATATGGTAATGGTTAGGGGTCGTTTCTCCCCTGGGTTGATGATGTTAGTGGAGGCGGCGGCGATGATGATGTTAGTGGAGGCGGCAGTGATGATGATGTTAGTGTATGTTTGAGTGTGGTTTTATATGACTATCGCCTGAATTGGCGATGAATTGTGGTGATTGGTGCTCTCTGATCAGGGTTTTCGTCCCTTCCCAGAGAGTTGATGAGTTGGTGTGGTGATGCGTTTGATGATAGGTAGAAGTTTAATGATTTTTGTTTAATGATATGATAGAATGAGGGCTGTCCTAACATTGCTCTAATCTCCTCATTGCTCGAGAACCACGGAGCGTCTGCAACGATTCGGAAGGCTTTGTTTTGGATGATCTCCAACTGTTTGAGATTGGTGTCTGTTGCCATACTCCACGCTTCTGAACCGTAGAGCATGGCTGGGAGGATGATCGTTTTCCAAATTTTGAGTTTGGCAGGTACTGTGAGTCCCCTGCCTTTAAGGAGTGGGTATAGCTGAAAGAGCCGGGCAGAGCCCTTGTTTCTGGCCTCTTTGGATAAGAATTTGACATTTACGCATCACATCAGTTTTAGCCCGAGGTAGGTAACTACTTCTTTCCAGGGTAGTATCTGGTCGTCGTGCGTGATGTTCAGTATGGGGCGTTTGATTTTGTGGCTGAATAATATAGTTTGGCATTTGTCTGCGTTGATTTTTATTTTCCACAGATTGCACCACTTTGTCACTTTGTCTAGGTGTCGTTGTAGGCGGTAGGCTAGATAGTTGATGTTCCTGCCACTGTGGTATAATGCAGTGTCATCTGCATATAGGGCAATGTTACCGCCCGGCTCCTTCGGCAGATCATTTGTGTATAGTAGATATAGGAGGGGGCCAAGCACAGATCCCTGTGGGACACCTGCTTCTATTTGTTTTTGCTCGCTGTTTGCTCGATCTATTGTAGAGAAAAATTTCCTTTCCACCAGGAACGAGTGAACTATTTTGAGCAGGTGAAGTGGGCAATTCATCTTCGACAGTTTGTATAGCAGGCTGCCATGCCAAACCCGGTCGAACGCTTTTTCAATGTCCAGGAAAATGGCAGCTGTGCTATTGCCCTGGCTCTTCTCTGTGCAGATGTGCTCCACCAGACGAATGGCTTGTTGCGTTGTGCTATGCCCGGTATGAAAACCAAATTGTTCGGGAATAAGGATATTGTTGGCAGATAGGAATTGTAGTAGGGAGTTTTGGATGAGGATTTCAAGTAGCTTAGACAGGTGGTTGAGGAGAAAACAGACTGAACACCTGTCATATCGCCGCCATGTGATCTAATTGTTGAAAACTTTCAGAAGGCTTATACAGTTTCTGAATACGTGACAGTTGATGACAAACTAGAAACATTCCGTGGAAGATGCAGATTCCGACAGTACATGCCAAATAAGCCAAACAAGTACGGAGTAAAGATTTTTGCAGCAGTCGATGCCAGAATGTTTTACACATTCAACATGGAGGTGTGTGTTGGGCAAAAGCCTGAGGGCGCTTACAGACAATTGAACTTGTTCAGAGACTTTGCCAACCTATCCTGAATACAGGGCGCAACATAACTTGCGACAATTACTTTGCAAGTTACAAGCTTGCAAACACGTTGCTTACGAAGAAGACGACCATCGTTGGTACCCAGAGGAAGAGACAAGTCCCGAGGGGATTTATTAACACTAAAAACCGACAAGAAAAGTAATCTATGTTTGGGTTTCAGAAAAATTGCACCTTGTGCCGAAACGAAATAGAGTGGTATTACTACTGTCAACGATGCACCACAATGGAAATATTGACGAAGATACAAGGAATGATAAAAAACCTTACTAAGGGTGGAGTTGATGTTGTAGACGGAACGAGTGCAACATATAATGTAGCTAGAAATACAAGAAGATGGCCAATGGTTGTTTTTTATAGCATCATGAACACAGCTGCGATAAATGCTGCTGTTATTTTCAACTCGAATCAGAAAGAACAACTGAGAAGAAGAGAGTTTTTGAGGCAGCTTTCTTTTGCGCTTCTGCAGGATCGTCTTCAGCAACGAGTAATGTCAAAAATATTGCCAAGGAAAATAACTGAGAGAATTGGAGAGCTTTGCAGTGTGAAAATTTCTGAAGTGGAATCAACTGCGACTTCACGAGGATGGTGTGTGGACTGCAGAAGCAAAAACGGAAAAGCAAGATATATTTGTAAGAATTGTAAGAAATACATTTGCCTTTAACATTCTGTTACTGTGTGCCAAGACAGTATCGACAAAATATCTGATTGAATACATGCATTATTTTGGTAACAGCTAAATTTTATGTATGTCCATTTGTGTAAATATTTTTGGCCAAAATATTAAATTTATCCCTTAAATATGTTTATTAAACTGATTTTCAATGATATTACTTCATTTAATAACGGTTCCCTCCATAATATACATCTAAATGCCAATTCAGAAAGATAGGACGGCAGTACACGCAGCTGGTCTCGCAGACCTTTGCAGTTTCTGTTTGCAGGTGCGTGCACCATCGGGTTAAGGAACCAAGACTCTTCTACTGACAATTCCAATTACATCTTCTGTGTTATGCGTTCGCTAATGTAATATGACATATGCTTCTAGACACCACTAAGATTTTCTTTTTCTCCCTGCATTACAGTATCTAGTAGCTACTGGCTTAGTGGGGTGTATATGTCACAAAGCTCTATTACCGCATCATATGGAACTGTGTGGCACTGATCTTAACAATACTACTCAGCTGGGGCGAAAATTATATTTTTTAATGTTGACACAACAGTGGTATTTTCTGTCAGTTCTATGTTTCGACACTTAAAATTCATGATTCTTCAACGCAGGTTGGGAGGTGTTAAGATCGGAGTGTGATGATAGCTATCGCATTAAGAGCAGACCTAAGTGTGATTGATGTATGAGAAAACATGAAAAGGATGCATTTTAACGATAATGCTTTGTTCTTCATAATGTGAGAGTATTACTAATGTATCAAAAATACATCATAAAATAATACTAAATAACATCACTGTTTTCGTCAAAGTACTCTTACTATAGTTAAAACAGGTCTCTTACATACAGCACACGAGGAAAGGGTGGGTCCCCACTTAATGTGGGCAACAGTACATCTGCAGGGGACGAATAGCATCCCCATTTCTTCCTGGAAGCAGATGTCGCCCATGTGAGCAGTGTCAGAAGCTTTTATAGTCAGTGTTCTGATGCTTCTTCCGGAAGATTTGATGGAGGTTTAATATTAGCTGCCCACTTTGCCGCAATATTTGCATCTATATTCGGACAAATGTTATCCACAAAATTCTTAACCTTTCCAAGGAGCACAAAGAAGCACTTTGTTAATCACACAGCATGTTCTGCCCATATGTTGTTCATTCCAACATTCGAACCTTTCACCACACTGGAAACACGCTGTTTCCTTCCGTCAGTGGTGTAAAAGAATCCAGCTTCATTTAGTTTGTCAATATTTTGCTTAATGGCTAAATAGCAACCTTAGAAAGATGCCAGCCTCACAACGTCCATTCTATATTTAGGGTGAGCTGGTTTAATTTCCTACACATCACCTGTTGAACAGCATAACGATGTTGATTATGGAGATGAATGTGGGAGTATCTCCAAACCGCACAGGTTACAATTACAGTACAAAAGAAACAGTTCGACCCACCACAAACGCATTTTCACAGACATACTTCTACAACACGCTTAGACTGTCACTTTGTTACTGAGCGACCTACTTTCAAAGCTCCCTATATATCGTTTTCATTCTTAAAAGCCATGATACCGACACTTGTGCTCACGTGATTATGACGTCACTTCTCGTCGCTTTTTCTACATTTGCTTGTAATTGCGATTATGACGTCACTTCTCGTCGCTTATTTTACATTTACTTGTAATTGCAGAAGATCTGTAAATACCTAGCGCAACTGCTCTATTTTTCCGCATTACCTACACCACCCATTGGCTATAGCTGTCTGTGCAGCTGTCATTCTTAAATATAAACCACTGTAATGTACTCAACATTTACTTTTTAAACTACTGCGTATTATTTATTATTCTGTAGAAGTATGTACGTACACCGAACTGCAACCTGGTGGCAGTTCAATTACTCAAAAATCAGCATGAGTAAGACCGATCAGTCGGCCTATTGCTGTCACCTGGATAGTTTCATCAGGTACCGTCAACAGATAAGATAGCCCTTAACTTTTCTCATTACATGAACATGGTGCATCTGTTACACAGTGCAGTGAAATGGCGCCGAGCGTACCTAATATATATGTACTGTAAACAGAATTTTTGAGGTATGTGTTGTTCAGAAAATCCTTTTGTACAAGCTTTTTACCGATGACTGAATTATTTCCGTAAATTTTATTCCACATATCTTACAGTTTGAAATTGTGAACATGACTAACAAAGCGTCTTGCTTCAGTAGTCTACGTTTGTGTTTTGCGGTATGCATTCTTAAAATTATTACGAAACCATAAATTTCCTCCATTCTTTTCATTATGAATTTTGGCCTGTAGTCTTCCGCATACTTTCAGATCTGAAGATGGTATTTTAATTGTTAGTCGATGGATCCTTCCTTGCGGTCCTGGTGAATAAAAAGTTTTCCTGAAGACAACGAAACTATTCAAATTAAAGCTGTTTGCAGTAAGAAAAATCGTTTATTCGGGGGGAGACAAGACTAAGATATTAAGTTCCATTTACGTATGAGCGAAAATAAGAAAACAGCAAATATTCGCCAACAATGCATAAAAAGTCGTCACAGCAAGGAGAGAAGTGCCACAATGGTCTATAAAAAGACAAAGTTGCTGATTCTGGAGAGAGATGTTACCCAGTAATGCAATTATCGCCTGACAACGTACTGTGTAAACTCAGCTTAAAGGAATGAGTAGAATTCGATGAGATACCTCAGAAGTCATCAAAAACAGTAGCAAATACCGAAACCTTTTGAATTTTATAAAATAAAACATTCTTACGTTTATTTTCCATTGTTTAATGACCTGACATGTTTGGACAGTATGCTTACTTATATATAACTTGTTAATTACGAATTCATGTGATGTCCGAAAAGATTATTTCCTGTGTGTGTCAATGAGACGGTGTTCCGAAAACCTAGAACGACAACCAGAAATACACACAGACTGATGACCAAATTGATTCTTAGATCAAGAACAGCTTGGGTTACAAAATCACATACAAATATAACTAGGTAGTAACCAAGGCATACACACGCACACAAAACTACTAAAAAAGGTCAGCAGCTAGAAGAAAACATTTTAAAACGTCGACATCTGTTAAACAGACCAGCTATTGTCAAGTGACATTATAAACCCTTACGCACACACAGCCAGTGCAGAATCACTTAAAGCCTGGAAGTCAAACCTTATAAAACAGAAAAAGCTATCATTAGCAGAAATTATGGAACTCGTGGATTCACTTCGACTAGTACCAAGCAAAATCTACTTCCCAATACAATAACGACATTTGCAAGCAACATAAATATTTGCAAGAGCTTCAAGAAATGAAGGAAGGTTATGGTTTAAAGACCGGTAGACATGGAAGTCATTAGAGACGGGGCACAAGCTGTGAATGATTCAAGGATGGGGAAGGAAATCAGCCGTATCCTTTGAAAGGAACCGTCCCAGCACCCGCCTGGAGCAATTTGTGTAAATCACGGAACACCTAAATGAAGATGGTCGTACGCAGTGGCTTCAATTACAGCACGGTTAGGTGTCAGTAACTGGAATACAAGATGTTCTCAATGAACATGTATTGTCATGTTTCAGTATCAATCACAGGGGGGATTCGTTGAATACAACAGCTCTTAGTTTCCGCACAATATCCTGGTACTAATACAACCAAGAAAGTTTTTCCTCTATATCCAGTATTCAGAATTTAAAATTTAAAATGTTACACGTGGCTGGTTATTTCTTCATTTTGTGATATTAAAATTTCGCTTTTATGACAGTTCTCTGTCTAATTGTATGCACCGTATTTCATTATAATTGACAATATGATCTCAGTTAGAAAATAATTTTACTCACTACACTTGTTGCTTATTGCTTACGTCAGATGTCAGATGTTTTGAAATTACACTTGAGGCATCAAAAAGAAGACAAATTTATAAATTATCTGTCATGTTTAAGGGAAATGCTTGATAGACGTATGTTAAGGAATGCAGTGTACCTGGAAATGAATCCCGTGGCGCTCCTCTCTGTTCACTATGTAATCAAATTAAAATCTGTTACCTGTGTGATAGCACTAGAGGGAATCATCTGCTTAGAAATGAAATGACCCACCGGGAAGAAATTTATCTGCTTGCACCAATTCCAACTTGTGCAAAACTATAACATGGCTGGCACAATTAAATGCTTTTCTTGTTTATCAGAGGAGGTACCAACTATCCACATCTTATAACTTAACCCTGGAAGTGCACAGGCACATAAGAACAAACTGCATTTCTTGTTGCTGCCCCCATCCTAAGTCCAAACATCAACACTCCCAGCAAGTGTACTGAGACGATTTACAACTCTCTTATACAGTTCCTTCTCTGCCGTCTCACAAAATCTGTCTTGGAAAACACTGTCATAAGGAAACGTCTGTAGTTAACCACATTATTCTTTTTGTTTCTTTTATGAAGTGTTCTTACTAATAAATGTTTTTTCAGGTACTTCCAGACAGTTTAAATCAGAGTACACTAATGACAGATTCGTGAAGACCAGTGCATCATAAATTAGCTCGTACTAACAGATTTTTCTTCGAAGTTGTATGGCTCTTTAATCTTCAGTAATTTCATAATTTATTTATTTTCTTCCTTGCTTGTTTCCTATAGATGCATGTACTGTAATAACCTATGAATACAAGCTTTCAGAATACTGTAAATTCTTACATACATTCAATCCACGTATGAAATCACCTACGCATTGCAGTATGGCTGTTAACAGTTTTTGATGTTGCTGAGCTAGTCTCACAATGATTTTTAGGTGTACACACCGTCATTTACATATGATCCAGGTTCCGGCATTTTATGCCATTTTGAAGTGATTAAGTTTATGTGTAACACATATTGCAGGTGAGCAAGCTCAAAATTGGCCCTGAAGTAAGAAAAATATTCGCTCCCAAAATTTGCTATTTCGTGGGGGAGCGAATGTTCTATTACTTGAAAATGGCATTAAAGGCCGAAACCTGGGTCGTAATGAAAAACAGTACACTCAAATGGCTGTGTGCGCATAAAAAGTACAGTAGTATGCTCTGTATCCGACACCCAGTGAACAGCAGTGAAATATGCCACACTCTTGCTGTATAATTTGAGGTGGAAGATTCTGTCATTTCACTCCAGGACCTCTTTATATCATGTGTAAACCATAACTAACTTATAAGTAACAACATACAAATCCTCATCAGCTGCTCTGCCTTCCGACAAACAGAGACTAAAATACTAAGTCAAACGATAACGTAGTCTTATGGCTATTATCTCAAACAAAAGATTCGTCGGAGTTGAATTACGTATATCATTTACGTATGGGAAGAGCAGGACTGGTCTCCGTACTGATGCTCAGGAACAACATATTTCATCTCTTGTCAGCATCCAATGGACACAAGCAACCCTGGATCGAGTGTGGCTACTTTGTGCTGCACACACCACTCTCAAAACAACCGGAGGATTAGTCGGTAAGTCGCAGGCAAGCGCTAGCAGCGAACTGTCGCCAGTAGGAACAGCGTGCGGTGCCTATGCGTACAGAATCTTATTTTCTTATTTTGGTTTTGTTTACTGGGGAAGAAATCACGACCATTGATGAAGTGCACAACGAGATTGGTGCTGAACTAAAAGCATGTGTCAGCTAACGTCCTAAATACAGTCAGAAACAAGATTCTCGCCCTCGTATTCCAACTGACATCGGCCGAGTCCAGAGTGCAGCTTCTGCAGAAACAGAACAAAGATCCCTTACGTGAACTACAGTGTGCCGCAGACCCAGATGAAGATCTACGAATCGAGTCCTTAAGTGAACTGGTTACCAAACTCCAAGAAGACCACAACGAACGTGCCACAATAAAACAGGATCAGAGAGACCAAGTGGAAGACCTCACAGGCAAAGTCGCTGAACAGGCATAACAGCGGTTACAAACACACACATACGCCGCAGCACACGCCACCACCCATGAAGAGCACGAATGGATCGACTTTGCGAAGGCAAAACAGGCAACCACACTTTTCATTGAGTCTACCAACAATCAGGGCATGAAGGCTGTAAAACACAAGACATCAATCCCAGACGGGGTAACCTACAAATAAAATCAATAAGCAACACGGAAACAGCAATAACCGTCGAGGCAGCAACTAAGGAAGACAGCCGTTAAACAATTGGAAAAACGAAGGACATCGAAATTACCGCCTGTGAAGGACCTAGGAAAAGGAAACCTTTAGCAGCCGTGTATCGTGTGACAGACATTTCGGACAAGGAATTTCTGGAGTGTCTGTATGAACAAAATCTTAGTGGTGACATCACCGAAGTAGAGTTCGAGAGGAAGGTTAAAATCCGCTTTCATAGGGCACCAAATGGCAGAGGTTACGATCAAGTCGTCTTGTGGACGCACAACACATTGGAAATATGTTTGGTGCAGACATTACAGTGTTGTTTGAGCACACTCTCTCTTCTACATATTTTATATTTAACGACTAAGTTTACTAACAATCTGACGGTGTCACCATGGGGAATCCTTTGTCTCCCATGGTGGCCAGGGGGAGAGCACTTGACTCTCCCACTTTTAAACTGACAGTATTTTGGCGATACGTTGACGAGGCAGAACGTACCTTCACCGAGGAGTCAAGCAGTACATTGCTCCCTTGTAAGTGTATATCGCTAAGAGACCATGGGGATAAAATCAGAGAGATTAGAACCCACACTGAGGCATACCGACAATCCTCCTTTCCACGAACAATACGAGACTGGAATAGAACCGATAGAGGTACACAAGGTACCCTCCGCCACACACCGTCGGGTGGCTTGCGGAGTATGGATGTAGATTTAGACGACGCTTTTACAGTGTGGCGTCATGGTTTGGACTGTCTCCAAGAATTTTTACGTCACATCAACTCCATACATGAAAAAGTTTACCACGGAGATGGAAAAAGACGGTTGCTTGCCATTTTAGACGTCTTGGTGCGACGTAAGAGTGATGGCACACTTTGTGTACAGAAAGCCCACTCATGCAGACCTGTATCTGCAAGCTACTAGTTGCCACCATCCCGCGCAAACAACGAGCGTTCTCAAAACCTTAGTCGGCGTCAGAGATGGTATGGGCACGGTGGACTGTCTTTAAGCGGAACTGGAACACCTGGAAAAAGTATTTCTGAAGAATTGCTTTTCAACTAGGCAAATGAACAGAGTGATGCAGACCTACAAACGACGGAACAAGGAAGAGGAAGAGGCCTTCTGATCGACTGCTTTCTACCATTTATTGGGAATATTTCTTCACAGATAGAATATTAAGTATCAAGTGTGAGTCATCTTCCGGCCTCGTTCCAAAATTTCGTCACTGGTGGGATCCGTTAAAGTCGACCTGGGCCTGCGTGAATCAGGTGTTTACAAGATTCCGTGTGAATGCGGCAAATCATATATATAGGGAAAACAACACGAACTGTGCAGGAATGCATTGTGGAACACCAGCGACATACTCGCCTTCTCCAACCCACCAAGTCTGCAGTCTCCGAACAGTTTTTCCCCAGACCACTCCATGAACCGCAACGACACAATTTTGGTTCATACATCAGACTTTTGGAGCTCGATTATCAAAGAGTCTCGTTGTCAATCTTATTTCCACAGATTCAAACAGGATTCCAAGCAGACAGAGTTTAGCTGATAATCGGTATCAAGATTGATCAGAGAAACTTCGTAGTCTACGTAGTTATTTGCATAAAGATGAAAATCGACCTGATATCGATACGCCAAGCTTTCACCGTGGAGGGCGCGAGGCGCAGCGCACGGAGTTACGAACGCGCACGCTGAGCAGCGCATGCGCATGTGACCTCAGTATGGTTTCAAGTAACAGAGCTCAGCGCGTACTCGCCAGTGCTACTACAGTGGTACTCACCTGAAGATGATCAGAAGACTGTGCCGAAATATCGTGGCAGGAAGTTATTGACATCCGGCAGTTCTCCCGTGTTTTTATGGAACAATCAGTACGCTGGGAAAGCTTCAAACATCACAAAGGCTGAAACGTCCTGGCAGATAAAAACTGTGTGCCCGACCGAGACTCGAACTCGGGACCTTTGCCATTCGCGGGCAGAGACCTTGCCCGCGAAAGGCAAAGGTCCCGAGTTCGACTCTCGGTCGGGCATACAGTTTTAATCTGCCAGAACGTTTCGTATCAGCGCACACTCCGCAGCAGAGTGAAAATCTCATTCTGATCACAAAGGCTCTGTCAATAGCGGTAATTCGTAGATGCAGAACTCCACAAAGTGTTCTGCAATCGTGTTAAGGTCAGTACAGACTGCTCCATGCAGGGAAAGCCCAGGGACGCTAACGGTGATCTGAAACCCATAGAGCCGCCTGCTCTTGGTCCAAACATGCGATGGAGAGGTACTTATGCCAATGGTGGTGACATTTGCAGACAGAAGCACGAGTGCTGGGAAAGGTACAAGGCGTCGGGCTCGGACACGAAACCACTGAAAGGCAATGAGGTGTTCCAGTGACGGGTGCCGCTTATGACGTCGAAGAGACTTCCTGCGATCGCGCATCGCTTAAGCGATCTCTCGTGGCCACTAAGGCAATCATCCACCGCCAGGACCCAGAATAACAGCGAAATGCTGATTCCACTGCTGAAACGATGCCGGTGATTATGTTGTTAACCACCGCATCAATGACATCATGGGAAAAATGCTCAATAGTGGCAATGGAGGCGATAAAGTCCCATTCAGCCTTATTCAAAGCCCATCTGGGGAGTGACGCTGGGGCAGTGGCAGAAAGATCGGAAGGTGGTCACTACCTCGCAAGTCGTCATGCACATTCCATTGGACAGAGGATGAAGGTCAGACCAAAAGGGCGATGGTTGAGTATGTGCCATGCACCATACTGAAATGTGTGGAGTCACCATCATTTAAAAGAGAAAGGTCAAGCTGTGCTAACACTTGCTCAACGACAGGGCCTCGGCCTGTTGCCACCAATCCACCCCACAAACGGTTATAGGCGTTGAAGTCGCCCAATAACTGAAAAGGTGGCGGCAGTTGGGCTCTCAGCGCAGGCAATACACGCTGTGGGACATCACCATCCAGTGGAAGATAGATACCGTCTGCAGTAATAGCCAATGACGTCCACACCGTAACAGCGACACCGTCTAAATGTGTTTGAAGTGGCACACGCTTGCTGAAAAGAGTTACAGACATAAACGCGAACTCCACCAGATAGCCTCTCATAAGCTGCCCGATTCTTATACTAACACCGATAGTCATAGAGGACAGGGGTTCGAAATACCGGAAACCAAGACTCCTGGAGAGCAATGCAGAATACAGGCTGAAGACCGATTAATTGTCACAGCTCAGCAAGGTGGTGGACAAAATCGAAGCAACTCCAATGGAGAATGTCATTGTCCAAGACCGAAAAATGCATGAAGGGACAGAGGAGGCAGATTGTGCTACTGGGTCACCTCCTGCCACCGATTGAGTACCTCTGTGAGCGACATTCATCGTGTCTGAGGGTCCGGCGAGTTCTAGGTCCTCAGCAGATGCCAGCTTCTCCACCTAATCCTCAGATGCTTGTAGAGAGCGGTGGGATGGGTGCCACTGCAAGGTGTAGATTCTTGGATGCCTTCTGCTTTTTTAGTTTCTCTCGCTGTTCCTTCGGTGATTCTGGCTGTGAGAGCTTCACTGTGTCAGTCTCTGGGACTGAGGAGGACTGTGAAGCCTTACAGCTACCTGTGACTGGAAAAGCGGACGACTGCCAGTAGCTGAAGCAATGGTCGGAACCCAGGAAAGGAGTGACCCAAGGGACCCCTTCCTGGCGAGAGGAGCCAAACAAGACTGTAGCTTCTCTGGCTGAGAAGTGGGGAATGATCACTTATGACTGGGGGGGGGGGAGGGGGAGGGTGCTGCTCCCGAGGGAGGTGGTGTGGTATCAACAGGGAGGGAAGATCCCCACCATCAAGAGAGCAGGTGGAATCTGACTGCTCTGAGAGGCAACTGGATGTGGCGAAACGGGAGGTGGTAGAACCATTGTCGCAGTGGCAGCTTAGGTATTTGTGATACTGACAGGATGGAGTCACTTATATCTTCACTTAGCCTCAGTACAGGTCAGACGGTCCAGGGTCTTGCATTTCTGTATCTTCTGTTGTTTCTGTAGAATCATACACTTCAGCGAGCAAGAGGAACGGTGCTCTCTGCAGTTAACACACATGGGAGGCGGGGCACATGGACTATTGGGATGCAAAGGAAGTCCACACCTCGACACGTGAGTCTTGAAGTACACCAGGAAGACATGACCGATCTTCCAGCATTTAAAACATCACATTGGGGGAACTATGTATGGCTCCACATCACAGCGTTAAACCATAATCTTGACACTTTCAGGTAAGACATATCCCTCAAAGGCCAAGATGAAGGCACTAGTGGCAACCTGATTACCCCTCGAACCCTGATGACTTCGTCCAGCGTATCCAACACCCCACGGTTCATCGTCAAACTGCAAAAGACGATCCCTGTGGAATATAAGACCCTGAACCATATTCAAGCTGTTACAGGGCCTAATGGAAACAAACATCCCCAAGCTTGTCAGAGGCGAGGAGCACCCGTGACTAGGCATAGGACACTGTCTTGATCAAAACAGACACACAGCGCACTTTGCACAAGCCCTTCTCCTCCCCAAACTTGTCCTCTAAATGCTCTACAAAAAACTGAGGCTTCGTTGACGTAAGTGATTCTTCATCAACTCGCTTACAGACGAGGTGCCACAACGAATAAGTACTGCTGCCATCCTTAGCCTTTCGCTCCTCCAAAGATGTGGCCAGGGAGGGGATAGATTTGGGGTCATACCTCTGTGCGCTTAAGTGATTCCTTTAGAGCATAGCGACTGCTGGCGGCTGCCCACCAGCAAGAGATGATGTACCACGCTTCATTGGAGGTGTCATCCATTCTGATGCCCCCCACTCCAATCAGGGGCGCCGCCCAGCCACAGCAAAGGCCACCTGGCATGATGGCCGTTGCTGGGAGTCCTGATGCCCCAGGAAGATGAGCATCTACTCCTTTGCATACATTGGGAATTAACAGCTGAGACATCAGCAGTGCGATCCCTGTGTTGTCAGAGGGGCTACCACCAAATGAATAGATCATTGCCCCACCACAACGGACTGGCTACTGTGCTGCATATTGAGCGGAGAGGAATCTAACGGTGTCTTGGAGGCGAAAGAGGAGATGAGACAATGGAAGTGGATTACATACCTCCAGGAAATGTTTTCGCCCGAATAGTTGAGTAACGGGTGGAGATGCAAAACCATGACAAGAGGTTCACTAGATCAAATCGAAGGATACTATGTATAACTCGTGCACCACATAAGGCGTCTTTCTTCCCCAAAGAGCGTACACATCTGTGGATTTAGGAAATTGGCACGTCAAACAATAGAATGGAATTTCAACTTGGGCGACTAAAAGGAATCTCACACTTCTCAGCCACTTACTGCGACAGGCAGGGATACTTCGGGCCACAGGCGTAACATATTCAAGAATATCGCGACGAACGAAAACAGGGGAATATTACCGTATTTTTTAACAGCCACCATTATCATTGCAGCACTAGCACTCATTTGTGAAGTTTATGTATTCGGAAGACTAAAACACAAAGTTATGAAACACACACGAGATCCCTCTGGAATGGACTGTACCAGAAAACATACAGCAATGTTAATATTAGGTGTGCTTGGTAACGAATTTTGTAACTAGAGGTGGGTGTTTATATTTAAGGTTAAGATCTCAGAGGACTTGAGCAGGAATATAGTGGACCTCTACAGATGGACACAATCTCGTGAAGTTTATTACTTCATGAAAGAATCGCTGTTGCTAATGCAGCAACGCATACATAGATTTTTATTGTCCTGTTGCATATTATAATAAATACGATAAGCAATTATGGCGGAGAGAACTGCTGATACCATTGTATTAGCAAGAGCTGAGCTGTCATGACAAATGACGTCAGTGAAACAGTAGTCACTACCTAGCTCCAAATATACTCCATTTGTTTGGAAGGCAGTTGGGTTATGTATGTTACGTATGTCTTAGACATCACTTAATCCGTAATCAGGGAATCGGTAAGACAGATCTGTCACCAGTATGATGCAGATTTCCTGCAGCTATTCAGAAAGACAGTTCTAATTTGGAGAGATGGCTCCCCATGAACTCCGCAAATGATGATTAAAATCACAGCTTGTTGCTGTCGCCGATTTGTGGATCCATGGGTCTATCCTATTGCCGAACTTAGGATAACAGCGTTCCTTATACGTCGGCGTATAGGAAAGGGCCTACTTCAACAGCAGGCCAGGATTATAGTACCACACAGTTACATCAAAAGCGTCATTATGGTTCAGCAGCTAATGATGAATTATCGTAAGCCAGAGCAGGCGCAGCACATCCCAAATAGGTTTCATTGAGTCAACCACATATTCCACTTGAACTCACTCATGGGGCATCTTAATATGGCAACGACCTGTGATGAACCACTGTATCACCTGCTGGGCATAATGAATTAGGGTCACTGAACTACCTCCTTCGAAAACAAGAAGTAACTGTAAACCAAAACCAGTTTAAAGTACGTCCAGGTAAGTTCCCCATGGGGCACGAATCTTACGGATGGTATTTTATTCTATTGTAAATAAATGAGTTTTCGAAACACTGGTGCCGTACAAATGGAGGCAGTAATGTGTAGTGTGACGGTGTTATGTACAATAACATGCCAACAGATGGTTGCGATACGAGGCTCCACCGTACAGTTGTTACATATTTATGACCAGTCTGTGCTTATCGAATGACAAAACAGAGCATTGGTGGAAACTTGGATAACCCTCTTCCCTCTTCACTCTTCGCTTTTTTTATTATTGCTGACGGCCACAATAATGGGTCCTCTTCTGCGCGCTAGCTTGGCGAAGTCAAAGGTCATCTCTCCCCTACCCCTGTCCCCCTTGATGAGAAACTCCAGAATTCTAAGGTTGAGAAGAATGAGCTGTTGACCCGTCACTCATTACCCACCAATCTGACGTTAGAATGCGGAAGAACAATGTGCTAGCAACAGTGACTATTATAAATGCGTTTTCACTGCTGTCTTGACTGCTGTAGTTGTGCCAACGGATGCTTATATACAAAGTGAACTTAACAGTTCGCAGCATAGAACAGTAAAGCTGTAAGATCAACGTAGTTCTTGACGGATTTGTATGACGAGTTACAAAACGGTTAGGGACAGTATCATACTAAATATAATCAAATATATTATAATATTTTGGTTTAAATATCCAATTTTCCTTTCAGTGCGCAACACACATTTCGTAGTCAGTACGAGGATGTTAAGCCTTAGTAGTGGAGAGCCGAGCCAATGCCTTCAAATCAGGAACCACAGTTGGCGTTGAAAGGTAATATGAAGGAGCAGTCGTCAGAAGATGCACCGGCCACAAAGGAGACGTTTCCTTAACCCTCATTCTCTGAAGAGCCACGTACATCGAGGTTGCAGTGCAATCCTATGGCAGTCAGTATGGAGCTCTTAGAAGAGGATTAAGCGTTCAGATGAGAGAGATGTTACTGTGTCTCGTTTCAGTGTTGAACAACCAGAAACTTTCATCAGAGATAGAGGTAGCTTGGTAGCTCCATGGTTTCTTGATGATGCTCCGCCTGGAAGATTGTTTTTCAGCCTTGTAGATGAAAGCAGAGAAAGAGTTCGCAGTAGTAGGGAGCATTGTTTACAAAGTTCATATTCTACAAACAATGCATCTGAGAACACAGAGTTACTCGCTGAACTTAAGGCACCATAGTGAGAGGAACTCCTCTGCTCTACCTTCGAGCAGTGCAATTTTAGGTAGTGAAGGTGTAAATGAAGTCCGCTGCTTTACGTCAATCGTCAGGTCCTTAACGCAGAAAAATTCTTACAGATGAAAATGTGAATAGAAACGTGTAGTACAAGCGGCTATATTTTTCGAACTGTTGCTCCATTACGCTACACAGTGATCTACCGCTTAATAACTTCCTTATGGAAGAGGGAGACACTATCAACCATGCTCTCTTCCAGTTTCGCATTTGTGCCCTCACCCATGAGATGAAGGTGAGGAGATAATACTGGTCGGTTGCCGACCTCACAGAAGGCCCAAGACAGGCTGCGTGTCATGAACTTCATTGCCACAGAAGAAGTCATGCGGCGTTTGCTCCCTAGATCTGCGGGGCCACTGCATATTGTCAGCTGCATAATCTCCGATTTATAAAAGAATGGTCTGTTTCCCTCTTTTTTAGTGAGGACAACTTATCGTAACGACGAAACAAAAGAGAAAGTAAAATATTCGCTGCAACAGGTTTCCATGGTCGCTCATTAACAGGGTGACGCCTTCTCAGTAATCAAAGTTTGAATCGTCCATGCTAGCAATCTAAAAATGCTTTAACTGATCATCAGACCACGTAAATCATGAGAAGATAATGGTTCATCACACAAATTTGCACATAGGAGGCTGTAACGGCATCTGATCTATCTAATCAACGTAGTGAGACTGCCATGTCGGCTCGTCCTACAAACTATAAAACAAATGGAAAGTCGAGTATGACAAGGGAAATGAATGTATTAGTAAACATTAGTATTCCACACTAACGTATATATTATCACAAAATGTACAAACACAATGGAATAGCCCACTTCCATTATTACTTCAGTTATCAGTGAAGAGAAAAGAAGGCTAGTGAGCGGGCGCGTGACTAGGGATACAAAATCCCTCGCCACGGAATATAATGTCATTTGTTTCGAACGTTTCAACGTAGCGTTGTGCCATATATTGAATAATCGATAGTGGACTTCACTTTGAAGAAAAAGTGGTGACAGATGCCTGACGCTTGTCACCTTGGATACTCGCACAAGGCGCTCATTAAGGGTGCAGCTGGCTTCCAGTAGGTATGTGCCGCGCAGCTTACGTAAGGTTTAATTCCGTGCATAGAAGGGGAGCTCTTCAGGTGTGTATCATAAGCAAGGGGTAGTGGCATTCGTGATATTTCATCGTATTCTGTGTTTCGTCATGCACTTACTGGAGATAAGCGCTCAACGTCGTAACTGTGCATGTAAAACCTTTTATCACCATGTTTGACCGTTAGCCTTATTTGAAGGTCACACTCGTGTCAATGAGGCGGTTTGAGTGACGGAGGGGTTATGGGGGACGGGGTGAGTTGTTCGGGGGGGGGGGGGGGGGGGCGGGGGAGATATCATAGGTACCATCGCGTCACTTGCCAACAGCACTTAATTCAAAACTCCTGCTGCCCATCTGGGCGTTTCCTGGAGGGACTGCAAGAGAACTTTCTGCCATGCCGCAAAAACTGGAACAGCTGCATCCCCTTGACTGTCTCCAGAAGTCTCCACCCTAAGGTCAGTCACCTCCGAGTGGAACCTCAGAGGGCTCAATAACAATATTCTGGTTTTGGTTTGCATCTCATAATCTGAAGCATATTAATGCAACGTCTTGTACAGCAAGGAAACTCTTCTGTGTCGTAGGCCACCATTTTGATTCTGTTGCTGACTAATAACCTTCACAGCTAGTCAGGCAGGCGCTAACTTTAGGCTGTAACAAAATGCTCTTGGAACGGTTACTAAAATTAAACCAGGAAAGTCCTGAGTCATACGCAAATATTACAGCCTGAAGTCAGCGCCTGCCCGCCAGTCCGGAAGAAAAGTGAAGAGACGGTCTGAGAAGAGGTCAGCCAATCGCGCGCTGGCTGACCGACCTGTTTGTGTTCTGTAGTTTTGACTTGTGCACCTGACTCCATTTGCTTTTTGCACCCTAAAACAAAACAACACAAACACGGAGAGGAGTTTAACGTCTGTACGTCAGTCCCAATGGACAGAATACGAGACAGCTAAAATCAAGCACGTCGAAAGAGGGTTGAAGAACAACAGATACAAATGGAGGTTCAGAACTAAAAATTCAATGACCTGACGGCAAACCCAAGCTGGAACGTATGTTGTTAAAAAAAAAAGGGCATTCCAGTAGGAAGTGGCGGACAGTTAAAACTTGGACGCAATGTGTACAATGTGGTGGGATAGCGCAACTTAGCAAATGACGATGGGTAAAAAGGTAGTGCCCAATACGCAGCCTAGTTGAAGTAATCTTCTCCCAGCGGGAGAGCTGAGAGGAGGTCGTCCAAGCCACTGGGAGAGGCTTAATAAGCCTAAGCGTATTCCCGCGAAGGGAAAACCGCTGGCGATGCTAAACGGACACCACATCCTGACAACATCGGAAGGAATAGAGGTACTCACCGGCTGAGGTAGGAAAAGGAGATGGACAATAGCCCTTGTGCGAATCCCTACCACAGATTACACATTTGGCCGGGTTTTGACGAGACATTGTAGTGTGGTTGATGACACTGGTAGCAGCACTTCGTGTTCGGGATGTACAATCTGACAATTTCCTCGCCTGCTCTTATCTTTGATAGAAGTACCACTTTATCAAAAATGAGGAAATGAGTGCGTGTAGGCAATAAGGAGTAAGCTCCCTTTTTCATCACCTCATGGACGCCAATGACACCCGGATCAGAGAGATGTGTATGAACTTCGTCCACTGTCAGACCGCCGAGCAGCATAGAGTAAACACCACCACGGTAAGAGTTCATCATTCTATGCGCCGTGACATAAACAGGGTAGTTGTGGAGAAGTGAAGCAGCAAGCAGTTTTACTGAACGAGAATCACAGGTAGTCTCCAAAAGCAAAGTTCCATTCTGCAAGCGAGAGGATTTCACAGGACCGGTAATTGCATGAAGGTCTTTCTGAATAATAAAATGACTTACGTCGTAGGACATGAAACCACGAGGAACCGTAGTGCAGCTGGAAGGGTCTTCGAATCGTTAGCCACATTCCGTTGACGTTCCATAGACGTAAATTGTGAAGATGATTGACAAACATGGGATTTCCTGCCAATTAGACAACGTCTCCAATGGCGTGCTCCTTCCATCTGGGGATCCCCTTCACATGGGGGCGCACCTGCCTTAGGCGATTGTTCACAACTCAGGTCACACCTGAACACCTGACGGTCTGAGCTGCCACCTTCTCAAACTGCCGATGGGTCCATCACCTCTCCCTGGGCCTGGCCTGTACCAGGGGGGACGTGCGAAACCTCTTTGTCGAGCCAGGTCTGGAAATTACGAGTTACAAAGTCACCTGTTACATGTCAGACACGTAGTCTGGCCTTAAGGAGAGCACAGAGGAAAAAGAGGAGCCTCAAACGTCGAAGCGAGGGAAGGATAGCAGAAGGTGAACGAAGGAAGGGAAAGGGAACGAGCAACAGTGGTGATATTGTTGGTCTGTGAGCTGGGGACGATGTGGAACATTCCAAAAAACGTCCCAGAGAAAGGTTAGAGTCTGCTCCCACTCCGAAGAGACTACCTCTCCCAGAACTTATCTGGTCAGTACGACAAGCAGTACACAGCCTCCCCGAGGACCAGGCTGCAGAAGTAAGGCTAGAAGTGTTCCACACATTACGCCATCGCGGGTCACGACTTATCTGCAGAGGGAGCGACGTTTCGTTCGTTTGGGGACGATGATGAAATTTTACCAGCTCACAAGGGGAATGCCACGGTTGTAACGACACTGGACGATTACGTCCTTAAAATGGATTTATTACTGAACAACACGGCTTACAGAGGAATATCTAGTGACCCCATAGGAAGGATTAAGCGCAAGACACCTTCACTTTTGAAAGAAAACTCGTTGTCCGTAAATTTACATAAGGAACTTCATCCTGGTGCTGCCGTACAACCTAGATTTTGTGTGCAAAAGCTGCATAAGGAAGGGGTTCCTGTACATCCTATCATTAGCAATTTAGGTGCACCCACTTATAACCTGGCGAAGTATTTAACGTGTGTTTTCAGTCCATATGTTGCAAGTGTGAAGACCGTATATCCAATTCGGTGGATTTTATGCGATGATTGCGATCTTTGAGGCTGGGTCCTTCTGATTTATTGGTGAGTTTTGATGTGGTATCTCTTTTTACAGAAGTCCCTCTGAAAGAATCCTTTAGTTTGTTTAGTGAAAAACTTGAGGAGCTTATGAATCTGCCGTGTGCTGACATCCACGTATTTTTCAGTTAACGACAATATTTTTGAACAGAACGACGGGGTGGCTATGGACAATGGTTTGTCACTCAGTCGTCTTCTTACTTAATGAGTACTTCGAGGAAATGGCACTGAGGACTTTGGGCTTGCAACCAACGTGCTTCTGGAGGTATGTGCATGACACCCCCTCCGTCTGGCCACATGGACGTGACGGTCCAAAAATCTCTTTAGAACTGATCAACTATCTTCAAACCAGCAATAAATTTACCACGGACGTTGAAAGTGATTTGAATCTTCTATTCGTCGTCGTTATGGTTTACTAAAAAGAAAGCAGATGGTACGCTGCAGGGACACGTCAACTGTTCCGAAATTTCTGCAAGTGAAGAAGACGTTCCGCTCGGCACAAGCTCATCGAATTTGCATCCGCGTGGAATCAGCAATGTTACGAGGGAGGATTCACCAGACGCGGCGAGCACTGGTGGAAACCAACAGTAAGCTATTTAAACTTCATATTCTCATTAGTAATTCCACGCAGTATGACGATTGGAGTAAGACTGAATACCTTACATTTAGAACTATGGAAGTAGGTGCAGAAATATCAGTGGTTAGACAAAAGAGGAAGTTTGATAGCTTACAGAGGATCAAGTCTGGAGGCATTAGAGAGGATATTTCTCCAACAGTTATTAACCTGTCAGACGAAGTCTTGACGGTAGATGAAGTTTCAGTACTTGTTAAGGGTGGAAATATCGGAGTGACGCCCCGAATGGTTTCCACTGAAGATACTGTGGCTAAAGTTGAGACAGGTATCCGTCAGCTGCTACAGCAGTCCGCTGATGTAAGAATGGAAAACTATTAGGTGGCTTACACGTGCTCGAGATTCTATCACAGGCAGAAAGGAAGGCACTGTGGGACATCAACGCAGATGAAATCTTGTTTTCTGTAGATAAAGGCAACGCTACTATCGTAATGAAGAGTAAAGGTTATCATGAAAAAATCATGGACATTTTGGATCCCAACAATTACAAACAACTCCAGAAGGATCCGACATCGAGGATTTTAAAAATGATCCATTAATTGGTAAAAGCGTCTTCCCTCTCTTTAGCGGACAAGAAGCAACTATTTAAATCAGAAACTTACTCGGCCAGACTCTTTGGGATACCAAAGGTACACAAACCGCTGGTACTTTCTGAGACCTATAGTCAGCGCAATAGGGTCTCCCACACATGAATTAGCTGGACACCTTGCGTCGCTGCTGAAACATGGTGGTGGAACTGACAGTATGTTAAAAATTCGTGTAACTTCCTCGATATTCCGAGGAGAGGCGAGGACAGTACTGTATTACCCCGCTGGGAGCAGCGCGGGCTTCCTACTAGCTAAGAGCTTGCGAGCAGCCGAGGTGGACACTTTCTCTTTGACCCGAATTTCTTGGATACAGCGTTCTTCCTTATAGACAGGACAGTCGCGGGAGGATGCGGCATGGTCACCCTGACAGTTCACACAATGAGGAGACGGAGGTGGACAGTCACCCTCATGGGCATCCCTGCCACAAGTGACACATTTAGCCGCATTGGAACAAGACTGTCGAGTGTGATTGAAACGCTGACACTGGTAGCAGCGCGCAGGTGTCGGGACATAGGGGCGAACAGAAATAACCTCGTAGCCCGCCTTGATGCGCGATGGCAGCTTAACACTATCGAAGGTCAAGAAAAGTGTCCGGGTCGGTACAAGGTCATTGTTGACCTTTTTCATGACCCTATGGACAGCCGTCACGCCCTGCTCAGCGAGGAAAGATTGAATCTCCTCGTCAGTCAATCCGTCGAGGGAGCTACTATAGACTACACCACAAGACGAATTCAAAGTTCGGTGGGCCTCCACCCGGACAGGGAACGTGTACAGGAGTGTGGCCCGAATCAGTTTTTGTGCCTGAAAGGCACCTTCAGTTTCTAGTAATAAGGTACCGTTAAGCAACCTGGTACAAGATTTGACAGATCCGGCTATGGTATCTACGCCCTTCTGGATAACGAAAGGGTTGACAGAGGCAAAATCCTTTCCGTCCTCAGATCGAGAAACGACGAGGAACTGTGGGGCAGGCGGTAGTACTTTTGTCACTGGTGGCTGGTCACGTTTCCGTTTTTGGGCAGAAGTCGAGAGAGATGGAGTAGAATCCATTGCGGAGGAATCCCTCATGATTGCCAGCGTCTCCGATGGCGCGCTCCTTCCTTGTGGGGACCCTCTCAGAGGGCACTCCTGCCTTAGGTGAATGTTTACACCTCAGGTCACACCTCCCGAGAAACAGACGGAGGGACCAATCGGCATGGTCAGAAGGTATCAGCTCAGGCACTCACCCCTCCCCGGGCCTGGCCTTTACCAGGGGGTACGCGCGTGCCTTACATGTCCACCCAGGGCGGGGAATTACGCGTTACCCCGTCACCGGCCCCGCGTGCGAACGCGTGGGTCAGCCTTCAGGCACGCACAGGGAGGAAGGAAGAAGAGGAAAAAGAAGAGAGAGAGGGAGAAAGAGGACAGACTGTCTCAAACGCCGAGGGGGAGACCAGAGAAGGCAAGGAGAAGAAGGCAATGAGAAGGCAAGGAGAAGTCAAGGGAAAGAGTAAGGAAGACAGTGAGGTGGAGAAGAGCAAAGAAAGGAACCAACAAAAGGAAGGAAGAAACGAGAAGTGAAAAACCAAAAGGACCACAATCATAGGTCGTGAAACCGTACGTCTCCGGACGCAGGCGCTAACTACCCCCGTGAGGGGGATGGACTCCTTTTAGTCGCCTCTTACGACAGGCAGAAATACCTCGGGCCTATTCTAATCCCTGGACCCGCATGGGGGAACAACGACGCGTGTCCCTGTGCTAGTCCCTCGATGTGATACATCGTTAGCTTGGACCGTTCCCCGTTTCTATTTCGCTTCTTTTTGCACAGCTCCGCACACCTTGTTTTCATTCCATGCTCGACCTGTGTTTAGTTTTTGACGGGCCATCCGCGTACCATTTCGCATGAGAGGGTGTGATGGGGGTCGCCAGCTGCAGCTCTTTGTAAAACTGTCTGCCTCTCAGGAGGCTGCTTCACTGCGACACCTGACAGGCCCTTCTACAACATTTTCAAGCTGGACTATATAAAAACAACTGTCCAACAACAACATTTACTTAGCGATCACTTCACAGTTCATATGCATGAAAGTTATTAAAAAGTAGACGTTTCCCTGTTTTAATTATATGTCCACGTACAATACAAATCACACGCAGTAAAAGAATACGCTGGAAGAAAATTTACTTTTTATGTTTGCCTTTCACTTCTGCAGTAAAAACGAGAGTATAGAGAAAGTGGTAGAAGTAAGAGCCAAATGTGGAGCAAACCTCTGGGAATTGACAATGGTATCTTACACAGACATTTACTAAGTGATAATGGTAAGTATGTCAGTGTGATAACCTTAATTCACGTTTAATCCATATGAGTTTAGGCCTATACAGCCAAACAATTAATGCGCAGCACGCTTCAGACTAGAGAAAGCTGGAGTGCAGCGAACTAACTGCAACATGCACAACATGTACAGTGACCTATTTCAGTTGCATAGCAAACGGTCATATTTGTTAAGAAATTATCTGCAAAATTACTTTAATTACCACAAGAATGAACCCTGTAGCTGCTTGGTGGTAATGAGACTGAAGCTTCGTATATAGTTGTCTCTGCTCATTCATGGGTGTCTCCCTTCTAATGTACATTCTGTGCTTGTTCTTGGTAGAAACGTGAGGCAGTGTAGCACTGCAGATATTCCCAGTTGCTCATCTGTTTACAGTGCCCGCTTGCTCGCGGAGCATGATTTTCGGACCATTTCCTGACAAACTTGGCACAGTAGTTGCCTGTCACCTGGACTACGTTTTTTTTTTTTTTTTTTTTTTTTTTTTTTTTTTTTTTTTTTGGTTGGGTTTAAGGGCGCTCAACTGCTGAGGTCATTAGCGCCCAGTCACTGTTGTTTGAGCACATGGAATCTGGTAAAACTCAAGGGGATGGAGGGGACACCAGAAGGACCCGACAAAGATGCAGACAAAATAAGTAAAAAGATTAAATGTCCTTGGACAAGCCAGTTAAAGTTATAAAACGCAGAATACGAGCAGCTGCTCGAGCGTCATCAGCTAAAACATCCGGTAAAGTAGATGGCAGGGACAGGACAACACGAAAGTGACTAAAACGGGGACACGACAATAAAACATGGCGCACTGTTAATGCCTGACCACAAGGGCACTGCGGGGCTGGGTCACCGGAGAGCAGGTAGCGGTGGCTAAACCGGCAATGCCCAATCCGCAACCTGGTCAGAAGGACCTCCTCGCGCCGAGATGGTCGGGAGGATGTTGTCCAAGCAGTTGGTAGCGGTTTTACTGCCCGGAGCTTGTTTCCTTGGAGGGATGACCAAGCATCCCACCACAACGACACAAGCCTCTTACATACATCCCCACGAACGTCGGATGACGGGACACAATGGGAGGCTGGCCGAGGCAGGAGGACTGCAGCCCTGGCTGCAGCATCCGCAGCCTCATTCCCAGGCACTCCCACATGTCCGGGAACCCACAGAAAGCTGACAGAACCACCATTATCAGCCAAAGAATGGAGGGACTGCTGTATCCGTTGTATCAAGGGATGGACCGGATAGGGAGCTCCAAGGCTCTGAAGAGCACTGAGTGAGTCAGAGCACAGTACATATGATGAATGGTGGTGGCGGCGGGCATACTGAACGGCCTGATGGAGAGCAAAAAGCTCGGCCGTAAAGCTGGAACACTGGTCGAGGAGCCTGTATTTAAATGTGGCGGCCCCGACGACAAAGGCACAGCCGACACCATCGTCAGTTTTGGAGCCATCGGTGTAAATAAGGGTGTGACCGGCAAGTCGAGCACGAAGTTCGGCAAACCGTGAGCAATACATTGCAGCCGGAGTACCATCCTTCGGGAGTGAGCTGAGGTCGAGATAAATATGAACCGGAGCCTGGAGCCAAGGTGGTGTCGGGCTCTCACCCTCTCTGAAGGTGGTAGGGAGGGCAAAATCCAATTGTCGAAGCAGGTGACGGAAGCGGACTCCGGGGGGCAGCAGGGCAGACACATACAACCCGTACTGACGGTCGAGAGAATCGGCGAAGAAGGACTTGTAAGTGGGGTGGTCGGGCATAGACGACAGCCGGCAGGCATACCGACACAGCAGTACGTCGCGCCGGTAGGTCAACGGTAACTCGGCAGCTTCAGCATAAAGACTCTCGACAGGACTAGTGTAGAAGGCTCCGGTCGCAAGACGTAACCCCCGATGGTGGATGGAGTTGAGCCGGCGTAAGAGGGACGGCCGAGCGGACGAGTAGACGAAGCTCCCATAATCCAGCTTCGATCGGACTATGGACCGATACAAGCGAAGCAGGACAGTGCGATCCGCTCCCCAAGATGAACCGCTAAGAACTCTGAGGACATTAAGGGAACGTGTACAACGGGCCGCCAAATAAGAGACGTGTGGAGACCAACACAGTTTCCTGTCCAACGTGAGCCCTAGAAACTTAGTTGTGTCCACGAATCGGAGAACAACGGGACCGAGATGTAAGGATGGCGGAAGGAACGCTTTATATCGCCAAAAGTTGATACAAACCGTCTTTTCTTCGGAGAACCGGAAGCCATTTGCCACGCTCCATGAGTAGAGGCTGTCTAGACAACGCTGAAGGCAGCGCTCCAGGAGGCATGTTCTCTGGGCACTGCAGTAGATCGCGAAGTCATCGACAAAGAGAGAGCCTGAGACATTAGGTGGAATGCAATCCATAATGGGATTGATCGCGATGGCAAAAAGGGCTACGCTCAAGACGGAGCCCTGAGGCACTCCGTTCTCCTGGAGGAAGACGTCGGACAATACGGAGCCCACACGTACCCTAAACTTTCGTTCCGTTAAAAAGGAATCAATAAAAAGGGGCAGGCGACCGCGTAGGCCCCACCTGTGCATAGTGCGGAGGATACCTCCTCTCCAACAGGTGTCATAAGCCTTCTCCAAGTCGAAGAACACGGCTACCATTTGGCGCCTTCGCAAAAAGTTGTTCATGATGAATGTCGACAAGGTCACGAGGTGGTCAACAGCGGAGCGGCGGCGACGAAAGCCACATTGGACATTAGTAAGGAGCCGTCGAGATTCAAGAATCCAGACTAACCGAGCATTAACCATGCGCTCCATCACCTTACAGACACAGCTTGTAAGAGAAATGGGGCGGTAACTAGAAGGAAGGTGTCTATCCTTCCCGGGTTTGGGTATAGGAACAACAACGGCGTCACGCCAACGCATGGGGACTTGACCTTCGGTCCAGACGCGATTGTAGGTACGGAGAAGGAAGCTTTTGCCCGCCGGAGAAAGGTGTGCCAGCATCTGAACGTGAATGGCATCCGGCCCCGGAGCAGAGGGCCGGGACAGTGCAAGCGCACGTTCGAGTTCCCGCATAGTAAAGGGGGCATTATAGGTTTCCAGATTCAGCGAGTGGAAGGAAGGTCGCCGAGCCTCTTCTGCCTCTTTCCTGGGAAGGAAGGCAGGATGGTAATGGGCGGAGCTTGAAACCTCCTCGAAAAAGCGGCCAAAGGCGTTGGCGACAGCCACCGGATCAACAAGGACCGCATTACCTGAGGTCAGGCCAGGTACCGAGGAGTGGGCCTTAATGCCCGACAGCCGGCGCAGGCTACCCCAAACGACGGAAGAAGGAGTAAAACTGTTAAAGGAGCCGGTGAAAGAGGCCCAACAAGCTTTTTTGCTGTCTTTGATGACTCTACGGCATTGCGCTCGGAGTCGTTTGTATTCAATACAATTCGCCAACGTAGGATGGCGGCGAAAGGTGCGTAAAGCACGTCGTCGAGCACGGGTAGCGTCCCTACAAGCCTCGTTCCACCAGGGGACGGAAACGCGACGTGAAGAAGTAGTACGAGGAATGGAACGTTCGGCAGCATGGATGATAACAGCCGAGAGGTATTCGACCTGACTGTCACAACTGGGAAAATCGTGGTCCGGAAAGGTTGCCAGGGATGAGTAAAGTCCCTAGTCAGCTTTCAGTATGTTCCAGCTCGAAGGACGTGGGGATGGGGTGTGGTGCAGGAGACTAACGACACAGGGGAAGTGGTCGCTCGAATAGGTGTCAGAAAGGACATACCACTCGAACCGACGGGCAAGAGTGGTAGAACATATTGAGAGGTCCAAGTGGGAGAAGGTATGAGTGGAGTCCGAGAGGAAAGTCGGGGCGCCGGTATTGAGGCAGACAAGATTGAGATGGTTGAAGACATCTGCCAAGAGTGAGCCTCTTGGACAGGATGCAGGAGAGCCCCAAAGGGGATGATGGGCATTGAAGTCGCCAAACAATAAAAACGGCGGGGTAAGCTGAACGATCAGGTGCATCATGTCAGCCCGACTAACGGCAGACGACGGTGGAGTGTAGATGGTACAAACTGAAAAAGTAAAAGCAGAAAGAGTAAGGCGGACAGCTATTGCTTGGAGTGGGGTGGTCAATGGGATGGGATGGTAATAGACGTCGTCCCGAATGAGCAACATGACCCCACCATGAGCTGGGACACCGTCCACAGGGGTAAGGTCATACCGCTCCGAGGTATAGTGGGTAAAGGCAATACGGTCAGTCGGGCGCAACTTGGTTTCCTGGAGTCCAAGGACGAGCGGACAGTGCAGGCGGAGGAGCAGTTGTAATTCCTCCCGATGAGATCGAATACCTCTTATGTTCCAATGAAACAACGCCATCGCTAGTCAAAAAGTTGTGGGAACGAGACGGGGGAAGAGCTGGTCACCTCGACGGCCGCGGAGGGCCAGGTTGCGAGGGAACAACGCTACAACCGACGGGAGGCGGATCCGGTTCCATCGACTGGTCGCCAGCTGCGGCCGCTGTCCCTGGTTGTGTAGGAGGGGCAGCATCATTTGCCGACGAAAGGCCAGCTGAGCGCCTGGCAGCAGAGCGTCCCGGCGAAACTGAGGACGGCCGGGAGCGGCGACTCACGGATGGAGCGTCAGTCGAAACGCGCCGGGGTGGAGAGGGGGATAAAGATTTCTTCTTGGAGGCCTTCTTGGAAGGCCGAGGAGGCACAGGGACGGTGGGCTGGACCCGAAGAAGGTCCTCACGCGCGGGGTCCGTTTTGGAACGCCGGACCTCGGAAGCCGGGGTCCGGAACGTTTCCCCGATGGACGCCTGAGAAGAGGATCGCTTCTCAGGTGGCGTGTGGGGGGAAGGAGGAGGAGGAAGGATGGCCCCTGGGGCAGAGGGGGTGGGGGCCACGGGGGAGGAGGATTTGGAAGGGAGGGATTTGGGAGGCGGAGGCAGAGCCCCCTGATGGGCGGAGGAGGCGGAGGGGGGATAGGAGAGGGGTGAGGATACCGCGGAAGGAGTGGACACAACTGAGGCAAATGAAGTGGTCAATGGCACGGGATGGAGGCGGTCGTACTTCTTCCTGGCCTCAGAATAAGACAGCCGATCCAAAGTTTTGATTTCTTGTATTTTCTTCTCCTTCTGATATGCGGGGCAGTCTGAGGATCTAGGCGAGTGGACGCCAGGACAATTAACGCACCGAGGTGGTGGGGTGCATGTATGTTCCTCACGAAGAGGACGGCCACAATCGCCACAGAGGGGCTCAGCCTCACACCGTGACGACATGTGCCCAAAGCGCAAACACCGAAAACAGCGCATAGGAGGCGGAACGTAGGGTCGCACGTCACACCGGTAGCACATTACCTTTACCTTCTCTGGGAGAACGTCCCCCTCGAAGGCGAGGATAAAGGCCCCAGTGTCGATGCGACGGTCTTTGGGGCCGCGCTGGACTCGCCGGACGAAATGCACGCCTCGGCGCTCCAGGTTGGCCCTGAGCTCCTCATCAGATTGTAGCAGGAGGTCACGATGAAAAATAACCCCCTGCGTCCTATTGAGTGCCAGATGTGGGACAATGGAGACTGGGATGTCCCCTAGGCGGTCGCACGCCTGGAGCGCCGCCGACTGTGTGGCGGACGTGGTCTTGATAAGTACGGACCCTGAACGCATCTTGCTGAGAGCCTCGATTTCCCCGAAGATGTCCTCAATGTGCTGAACAAAGAACATGGGCTTGGAGGTGGCGAATATCCCCCCATCGGTCCGAGAACAGACTAAATAGCGGGGGAAGTACTTCGCTCCAAGCCGGCGGGCCTGTCCCTCCTCCCATGGAGTGGCCAAGGGGGAAGGGGCAGGAGAACCAGAACCAGAAACGGTACTTTTTCTTTTAAAAGACTCGGCCGCAGAGCGACCCGATACGTGGTGACGTTTCATCTGCGAAACGTCCGCCCCGATACCACCCACTCCGACCAGGGGCTCTCCCCACGGGCGCCACCCAGCCGCAGCAAGGGCCACCTGGCAGGATGACCATTGCCGGGAGTCCTGATGCCCCAAGGAGACGGGCATCTACTCCTTGGCCAACGTGGGGAGGGTGCAGCTCAGGTATCGGCAGTACGATCCCTGTGTTGTCAGGGGGCTACAACCTAGAGGGTACATGACGACCCCACCACAACGGGCTGGCTACCGTGCTGGATTTCTGGTGCCATGGAAAGTCCATCATGATCGCTGGTGCAGATGGAGACGCACTATGGGCGTAACTGGGACAACCCAAAAGGCGTTTAGGTCCAATTTGAGCAATAGTGGGTATGGTTACAACGCCGGTGCAATGCTGAGTGCCAAGGTCTGAGTGCACTTAGGACCAGTGGTACACCACGTAAGGTGTCCTTCCCCAAAAGGCTCGTACTTCTGTAGAAATTTAGAAAAATGGAGGTCAAACCCCAAGGGGGACCATCACATGGAAGGCTGAAACGGTTGAACTCCTTTTAGTCGCCTCGTACGACAGGCAGGAATACCTCGGGCCTATTCTTACCCCGGGCCCGCAGGGGGGACCTGGACTACGGAACGCGTTGTGGTATCTGGCAGTCAGTGTGCCCCTACGTTATTGAAGATATTTGCGCAATTACGCTTTCAGCTCTGCTTTGCTGCACGTTCTCGAAACCGCAATTACTAAAATAACGAACGGTTCATTAGAAGATCAAAGATGTCCAAATGTTCTTAAATAACCGTCTGCGAGCGGTAGTAATGCATGAAAGCAAACAGGCTGTTGCACGAAACAGAACTCACTGCTTTTTTTTCAGAAATGTTCAAATGTGTGTGAATTCCTAAGGGACCAAACTGCTGACCTCATCGGTCCCTCGACTTACACACTACTTAAACTGACTTATTCTAGGAGCAACACAAACACTCATGATTAAGGAAGGACCCGCAACCTCCGGCGCGAAATGCTGCGTAATCCGCGAGGTGGTGCCTCAAACCGTGTGGTCACTCCGCGCGGTCCTAATTTTCTTCAACGTTTGTGACTGGGACTACGGTAGTAATCTCATTATGCTACAGATCCCGAAAATTTTAATTTTCTCACTTCATACCACACCAAGGTAGGTGGGAGGATAAAAATGAATCATGAACTTCTGAGAAGAAAATATTTTTGTCCCACTATGTAGTACGGAACAGATTAATTTCTTTTGTATAATGTATATATTGTTATCACCTGATCTTACTGTTCTTGGAATCAACAGCGTTGGAGAGTTCCACTGGTTGACACCCTGGTGACTAATGACGTGTTTCCACCTGCTCCTTCGAATCTGAATAGAGTTTCACGTTGACTACGCGACGAACGTGCAAGTAGTATTGCCCACATGTTGACATCGTAGCGAAGATGATGTCTTCATGTATTTCTAGGATGATATGACCAGAAGTAAATGAAACTGTAATACTGCGGACATTAGGAAAATACCAAGCAACAGCATGGGGCTACTTGCTGCTGTTCCGAGAAGCCGCGTGGTCTATCCTGGCGGTGCGAGACGAGTTGACGGGAGAAGGCTGTAGCTCTTGCTATGAACATCCGGGGGCCGCGGCTGTGGTTCCGAATCACTACTTGGTGGGAGCGGCAACGGATGTCTTAATTTTTCCATCTGGAGGCGGGAATGATGGACTAGTAACTCGCCTAACCTGAGGACTGGTATTTCGCCGTGAGAAGACGAGGGCTTCGGTGACAGAGCGCGTGGCTGCGTGACTGTGCCCAGCTGGGTACGCTGGCGACGTGGGCACGGTCGGGTGTGAGGAACCTTTGCATCGGAGCTCACCTGCTGTTTCTCTGATAAACCGCAAGTTGGTTAAATATTTAGACGTTAATTGAAGGATTTTGTTTTGTGCAACCAGCGTCTTTTCTGCCTTGTGGCCTCCTGCGTTCGGGTTTCCTGTCCCTGTCGCCGGTGTATTTGTAGACAGTGATGTGTCGGTCCGCTTCTAGCCTGAGCAACCTTTGGGAGACAATTGTGGCCGCCCTTACACCCGGTCGATTAATTATTTCTATCCCAGGACATGGTATTAAAGTTGTTAGTTATTGTAAAGTTCTTAAATGGTTGTTTTATTTTACTCTGTTTTTGGCCACTCTATGAAAAGGTTAACTTTGCCTTTCGTTGGTGATTTTTTTTAAATTACGTGGCTTTAAAATTGTTAGTGTAAAAGGTGAATGTATCTTTAATTTGATTGTTTTAATCTACTTGGCGTCTTCTGAAAATGCTAGTTCTGCCTCCCTGTTAGCGAGCCCTTGTAATTTAATATCTTGTTGTGCCAGAATTTAAAAGAAGTGGTTCCCTACATTTTTTTTTTTTTTTGTGGTTTTAGGGCGCACAACTTCAATGGTCATTAGCGCCCTGACTACTCTAAGAATGCACCGCAAGGCACAAGTGGACAACAACTAAAAGGGAAAACACGATAAAAGACAGACTGCCAGGCATAGGATTAAAAAACAGCATCATCAAATGTCCTGAGAGAGGTTCGTCAAATTGATAAAACGAAGAACACGAGCAACTGCTCATGGGTCATCCGCTAAAATGGCATCGAAAGTACTTGGCAGGTTAAGATCTAGACGCAGTGTGTTAAAATATGGACAGGACATTAAAATGTGTCGAACCGTCAGCAAGTGCCCACATGGGCAGAACGGCGCTGGCGCATCCGTCAGCAGATGGCGATGGCTGAACCGGCAGTGTCCTATTCTTAACCAGGCCAAAACTACCTCCTCCCGCCGAGAAGGGCGTGAGGAGGACGTCCAAGCCACGGGAAAAGGTTTTAAGGCCCGAAGCTTGTTGTCTAAGTGCAGCCCAATTGGCATGCCACAGCGACACAATGCGCCGACAAATGACCCTGCTAAAATCGGATGAAGGGACACAACAAGAAGCTGTCCGAGGCTGGAGGACCGCAGCCTTTGCCGCGGCATCTGCAGCTTCGTTCCCAGGGATACCGACATGGCCAGGAACCCACATAAAGCTAACCGGAGAACCGACGTCCACCAGCTGCTGAAGAGAGCGTTGGATCCGGTGTACGAAAGGGTGAACCGGGTACGGATCACTGAGGCTCTGGATGGCGCTCAGGGAGTCGGAGCAGATGACATAAGCAGAATGTCGGTGGCGGCAGATGTAAAGAACAGCCTGGTAGAGGGCAAAGAGCTCAGCTGTGAAGACCGAACAATGGCCATGGAGCCGGTATTTGAAACTTTGTGCCCCGACAATAAAGGAACACCCGACCCCGTCATTGGTCTTAGAGCCATCTGTATAAATGAAAGTCATGTTGATGAACTTCGAACGAAGTTCCAAAAAACGGGAGTGGTAGACCGAACCGGGGGTAACCTCTTTTGGGAGCGAGCTAAGGTCAAGGTGAACGCGGACCTGAGCCTGGAGCCATGGTGGCGTGTGGCTCTCGCCCACTCGAAAGGTTGCAGGGAGTGAAAAAGTAAGGTGTTGAAGGAGGCGACGAAAGCGAACTCCAGGGGGTAGCAGGGCAGAGACATACAACCCGTATTGACGGTCGAGAGTCGTCAAAAAGGAACGATAAGACGGATGGTCGGGCATTGACAGTAGCCGATAGGCATACCGACAAAGCAGTATATCGCGCCGGTAGGTGAGTGGCAATTCGCCAGCGTCAGCATGAAGACTCTCTACGGGACTAGTATAAAATGCTCCGATTGCAAGTCGTAAACCCCAATGTTGTATGCAGTTGAGGCGGCGTAAGATGGATGGCCGTGCAGAGGAGTATACAAAGCTCCCATAATCCAGCTTGGAGCGGACGATCGACCGATATAGACGAAGTAGGACGGTTCGATCCGCTCCCCACGACATACCACTGAGAACACGGAGGACGTTTAAAGAACGGGTGCAACGGGCGGCCAAATATGACATGTGGAGACCAGCTAAGTTTCCTGTCAAATGTAAGGCCTAAAAATTTGGTTGTCTCCACGATTGGGAGAGCAACGGGACTGAGTCGTAAGGACGGTGGGAGAAACTCTTTGTAGCGCCAGAAGTTAATACAGACCGGTTCCCTACATGTTCGGTAGCGAAATCGTATGCAAATTGGTGTTTTCCTTTCATTACTTGGTAAGTTTGATTTGTTATTAAATGGTTTATCGAAGTCTGTTTTAAGTAAAATGGCTTTGATATTGACGGTAAAGTAAAGTTTTTTAATTTGATTACTAGGAAAATTTTGATTTGTTATCCAATGTTTTATTGAAGCCGGTTTTAAGTAGAATGGCTTGGCCGTTAACTGTAAAGTGTTTTGAAAAGGCACTCATGGCCGCTAACTTTTTTGGATCTGTTCCTCGTCAAGTGGTAAAGACATAACTTAATGTTTGAAATAATCAATAAAGAAATTGTAAATTGCAACTCGACAGTAACCAACTAATTGTGTCCCCGTTTCCCAACTGGGGGGGTGGGGCTTTCCTTGGTTAGTCGTCTCAGCGGAGGACGCAGTTTTGTCGGAATTCTGCACATATGGGAATAGGATGCTTTTTGAGCTTACGAGTTGTGGTGGACACAGTGTCTCTATCTTCGTTTCCCATCGGTAGAGTAAGGGAGAGGGGAGAGTGCCAGAAGGAGAGGGTGGCAGAATGAGCCGGTGTCAGTGAGAGGGGATAGAGTCCACCGGGGAGATACAAGTGCCTACGGATGAAGCGAAGGAGGAGCCAAATGTATACCAGTCACCGTGTCCGCTATTTCTGGGAGGGTGTAGGTGGAGGACTTGTCTGCTTCCCCAGTTCTCCTGCAACCTAGTCTAAGTTCCCTGGTCCAGGGGAGTATGAAGGCGTAACAGTAGAGAGACTGAGTACAAATATTTACAGTGTTCTGTATTAGAAGAGCGCGAGTATGTTCGCATGCCACTATTTCTGGTGAAGTCTGAATGAGACAGCTGCTTTCAAACTTTTGTCAGTGTCTATTAAAGATAAACATACGCACTTTTGTGCTCTGACAGGAGCAGCATTCGACTTGTGTAATATTTCATGTGAGCATAGAGGGAACTCATGAATAAACGAATTCGCTGAGGGTAAATATGTAACGAATGAGAAGTGTAATAAAAGCATGCAAGAAACACAGATGGAAATGTAGTGACATTAATAATAACTCAGGCTTAATATATTGAGTCACTATATGCTCAAAGTATCATTAAGCTAACTTCGATGATTGTAGCCAAAGCTGTTACTGTGACTTGCAAAACAAAAATGCTGTCACTGGAATAGCTGTTACGGTAGCTGACACTCAAATGTTCCGTATGCCTGTGTACACACACCTGTAAGACCTGCATTACTGACCAACTATCCTGAAGCCCTGTACTTTCAGATGTCCGAAATAATGGCTTCGAAGGGCAACAAAAAATTTTATTTTCATTACATTGCATAATTATTGACCAAATTTAGGAATTTAAAATGCCATGTATCCTTATATGCAATATAGTCTTATAAAGATCTGTGGACTAATGAAGTATTACTGTCATGTAGTAACTTAGTGCTTGACGCAGCATAACTGATGGCACATATATACAGTGACTTTATTCATCTAGTATATGGGAATGAGAGCACTTGGTGACTTGAAAAGAACGTACTTCAACACGTAACTTTTAGCAAAGGATTGACATTATGAACAATTAAGGAACAGATGAACTCATTTGCGGAGCAATCAGAAGTTTGCAGCTGTTTTGTGTGTGGGAGCTCGTAAAACCTGTATGTAAAGGTATAAAATTTTCAGATAAACTATACAGACATGTTATTGCACTAGTTTAGCATGTTAGTGTTCAAAATATAACACAGGTTTGTTGTTCGTAAGTAATCTATATCCACATATGATCTTAATAAGATAAAGGTACATTATCTTGCAAAGCAGTCTGTGATAACACTATCCGACTGCTTATATTACGAACAAAGTAAGTATTCGTTCACACTCTTACTCAATAAAGCCACTGCTGGAATTCGTAAGGAAACATAATTCAGTTTTACAGCTGGAGTGAAATTTCTGCAATAAAATCTGAACGTACGATTATATGGGCATCCCACGATAGTTTTTTATACCACTGCATGCCGACATTCAGTAACGGAGACTGAAGCGAAGCTTTGGAAGAGCATGTAATTTATCGCACCATGCACATAAATTAATCCAAAACCAAGTTTCAGACTTTACATGAACATGAGAATACGCTTTTCACCAATAACGAGCTTCGAAAGCATCCTACTGACAACGTAAGACTTTATAAATGAACATTGTGCATGGTTTTGTGTGTACTAGTAGCACAAATTGAAATGCGTACAGTATCTTATGTTCCCAAATTAGATGTAAGGGACACTAAATTACAAACACTTAGTAAGCTACATGAGACATTTGCAAGCAATATGGTCGCTAATAAATACGGTGCATTTCGAAATTCCTGTCGCGTTCGCAAGGGTTGTAGAGCTAGCTTAGTTGATAAAGTTTTGATAGTGAACCAATGTTTGACAATGGATCAAGGAGCGTACAACCTGTAGAAACCTGCAACAGGAATTTTGAAACACCCTGCACATAACAGACAAGAACGAGAGGAACTTGCTGATTTAGTATTCTGCTTGCGCCAGTGAGGACCTTCAGTGGTCCTAACAGTTATTACAAAAATATCCTTATTACAAAAATATCCTTATTACAAAAATATCCTTATTACAAAAATATCCTTATTACAAAAATATCCTTATTACAAAAATATCCTTATTACAAAAATATCCTTATTACAAAAATATCCTTATTACAAAAATATCCTTATTACAAAAATATCCTTATTACAAAAATATCCTTATTACAAAAATATCCTTATTACAAAAATATCCTTATTACAAAAATATCCTTATTACAAAAATATCCTTATTACAAAAATATCCTTATTACAAAAATATCCTTATTACAAAAATATCCTTATTACAAAAATATCCTTATTACAAAAATATCCTTATTACAAAAATATCCTTATTACAAAAATATCCTTACAACCGGATGCAACTGCCCACTTGGCTTTCTTGAAAGATTTGAGAGATTTTCTCCATACATTCAAACATACAGAACATGTCTCTGTACATTATGTATGAAAATATAGTTACAACTCGCTTCTTAATTTTTTGGGTTTACGAAATTGTTTGACTGCGATAGTACAACTAACAAGTAGAATTCAGTATGAAAGGTTGAAATTCCGAAACAATTTCAGTGACTTACAAAAATGGAGTCGAAAACTCGATTTCACAATGTCTCAAATATGATAATTGAAAACAGTAATATCAGACGACATATGTATTGAAACATTAATTGTGACCACAGCTCGTTAAGCGACATTTTGTCATAACAATAGCACACCGAACTAGTTGCAGAGTAATGGAATAACGTTCAACAGCTTGGTGTGCTTATTCTGCAACAAAATGCGCCTATATTAAACGTATGTATCGGCACTGGGCGGGAGTATACAGAAACTGGTGCAGCGTTTTAGACTATACAAACAGACGGTCTAAGTATGGACAGTGCCCTTTCATTGGAGGATTTAATTCTGAAGTTCGAGTACTCTGCCTATAGATTATCGGTAGAATTCTTGTTTTTTGTTATATTGTAGCTGCAAAGTAACCTGAACACTCATCCAGTGCCTTCATTTGAATATGCACATTACATACAAAAAGTTACGTTACATAAGTGGTAACTATATTGCCCACCTATTCATCTGAGACATTTTATCACCTGTACAAAGTGGGCATTCCACAGCTTCTCTGCTGCAGTATTGTACCAGAACGAAGGCAGAGAATAATAATATAATCACAGATGTTTATGTACATATTCTTTTGTTAAACAATTTACAGTTCATGGGCAAAGAACCTAAATAGCAAAGCTGTAGAAAAGGTACACAAATAGAATGTGAAGTCCATCTGAAGTGAAATTAAACAGTCATTTTATCCCAGTAATGCGACCTGCGCTCATGGAATGTTTTTCCTCCTCCTGATCATAACTGATGCCATGGCACTCACATCCCAAAAGTGGTAACTGTGGCTGATACTACAGTGAAGACAGGTTGACGGAATTGACGAGGACAGAGCAAGTTATTCCTGGTGACGATAGGTTTCTTTGTAGTCTTCTGTGTAGTCTTTTTTTTAAAGTTGTTCAGTGTGAAACAGATACAGACCTTGGAAGGTGGGTCATAGTTTGCCATACCCCACACTGCACTCCTCTGGTTATCCTGTCTTCCTCGACAAATGTTTGTATGCGAGTCCAGCTCTGTTTTCTTAGGTACAATGAGCCATTAAGCTACTGTTGGCCGTTCAACCTTTTATAGAACAAACACACAGCGACAGCTCCACCGCATCTCGCTAACTGGCCCACGATACATTTGGGAAGCATTTCCTCATCTGAGATGTTTGGCAAAGGCTGGTATCTTGCACTGAATTAATTCAAAGCTGTCTGCTTCCACGTCAGACGAAAGTAGTAGTCCACTGCGTTCAGTTGAATACTCGTTGAAATACCACCACGTGTTGCGACTAATGTAGCATCTTGTCAGAATCCACGGCGTGTTGTCAGAGGCACGCGTGAACTGCATCGTACCTTTATAATCTCCCCGTTACAATGCTGATTGACGTTTTAGGAAAGGTGAGGCAGGTACCTAACCCGGAGACCCAGGCTGCTTGGCAGGTAGAGCTTATGATTTGTCACAGTTTCAACGCTTCTGTGGAAGGATATTTGTCCACAGGCAGCTAATGTCAATTTCCCAAGTGAAAGACAGCAGGTGGAGATGCTTCAGGCATCTAGTAAAGCTGGTTGGATCCATGTCATTTTCCCGTTAACGGACGTGCAGCACAATGTTATGTGTGTCGACAGAAGTGCCGACACAGTGTTATTATGAAGGGGCCGAATAGGGCACGCGTCAACTCACGCCGTCCTGCGTTAAGTCTGAAACAGGATACTTCATAAATGCTAATAAGAAAAGAACGGAGCTTCTCGTATACTCAACTTTATTCTCCTGTGTGGTACATCTCCATGGTGAATACAAGTAAGACTCTCTCCAGATATGGTTAACTGCGCCTTGCTAGGTCGTAGCTATGGACTTAGCTGAAGGCTATTCTGTCTGTCTCTCGGCAAATGAGAGGAAGGCTTCGTACGTCTAGTCGCTAGCAATGTCGTCCGTACAACTGGGGCGAGTGCTAGTCCGTCTTTTTAGACCTGCCATGTGGTGGCGCTAGGTCTGCAAGTACTGATGGCGGCGACACGCGGGTCCGACATGTACTAATGGACCGCGGCCGATTTAAGCTACCACCTAGCAAGTGTGGTGTCTGGCGGTGACACCACACACAATACTCTGCAGTGACGATGTTCCTCCCTGCAGTAGTCACCAGAACACCGTTGACGTTAGGTGTAGACGTCCAGGATGATTGGTAATTCGGAACAGTATCATCTGGGAGACTAGGCAACGGAGGTACCACTGTACTCCCTCCCACGACACGTATTTTCAGCAATGATACTTCACAATGTTTCGTTACCTCACCAATTTCCAACCTGGTGCATAAAGTCACCGGAATTTTGAAGAACAGCCTTCTCTGCGTCGCAATTTTTCACTTGCAATCAAATTCACATCGGTATTGTGCTGAAGCGCTGTCCTCTCCAATATTGTCCCTGTAGTGATGGCACCGTTTGAGATATTCCTCATTATTTGTTGACGACACTTTCGAGAGCAGTAACAATTGCTTACATATCCGCAGATTTCAATTTTCTCTGCATGAAGCTTCTCCAATTCCAGGTCAAATTTTATTCCCATACCTGAGTTCTTGTGAGCATGTGATCGCCGAAACACTGCTGTCTATACACTCAGCATGATTTGTTCTGGCCTCACCATCTCTCTCAGCCATCATGTCCGAGACCTATTTTCAGGCTGATGAGTATGGACAGTCTTCGATCAACAGTTTACCAGCCTTTACACACAACCACAGTGGGCGGGACCAGGCATTTTCTTGTGAGTTTACAACCCCAGGAAAGCTCGCTTCACTGCACGTGAGGAAGTCGCCATCTGCCACTGAATGTAGGATTGGAAATGGAAAATGAACGACACCCTCGGGCCTCGCAACCTAATACCGTCGGGGTCGAAGAAAGCAAGAGTTGGCCAAGAGAGGCCGACAGACAATAGAAACAGAACTGTGAGGAAGAGGAAGCGGTTTCGGCAGTTACACACGCGCTGGTCTTTCGAAAAATGGTCGAACACATCTGACAGACAGGAAATATTACTGTGGTAAGCATTACACTGTGATGATTACTTCGATTTGCTTGCATGAATTACTGAGATTACTGGCATCGTTTTTACTAGTGGATAAAAAAGAAATCAGTTATCACTTTACATTCATGGAGTAACAGTTCTGTTACAGTTAATTTTCAAAACATATAGACACTTTATAAGAGACTTACATTCAATGATACAGCGAAGGCAGTCAACATTACCTCCCGCATGTAAGTTACATCTTTACTAAAAATTAATACCAAATTTAAACCATTGTATCTGAAATCTCTGAAATACTGAATTTTACACACATTTAATTTGTGCCATGAAACAGAAATAATGCTGTGCATATTTAACACAAAGCTGGGTGATTTTGGAGCTGATATGTATCCATCAGTTGAAAAATTTTACAGTGAAATGGATTATCGTGGCAACTCGAATGAGTTTGGTTAATATCTTAATTTAGCTAAATCGAACTATGTTATCTGCCTATATTCACAGGTTATAGAACAGAAAGTACTATTTTCGGCAAGTTCCTCCATACTAACAGAGAAATTAAAGGTTTCTTTAAATAAACCAAATTTTGATATTAACAATAATATTTAGAAGTTGATTGACATTCTGAACTGTAGCTGCATCGTCTTGGCGAACTATTCCTGCATCTACCGTTTAACAAGATTGATAGATTTTTATAAATGGGTCCACCGACTAAGTATTTCATGAAAGAAAACGTCGACAGTAATTGACTTATTTCTATCACTTATTTACTGTACTACAGGCCTATTTTTATTACAATATCATTACGAACCATCTATAAAATCAACGTGTCAATATACCAACATACAAGATTAATACTGAATTTCTATACAGTCCAAAAGTTGAAAAACGTAACCATGACAGATCTAATTTCAGCTTAAGGTATCGGTCATTATTTAAAAATATGTGAGCACTATGGACCATGTCGCACAAGATACCACATGAATTCTCAATCCACGTATGAAACCACCTACGCGTTGCAGTATGCCCTGTAAACAGTTTGATATTTATGATTTTCACGAGTTTGCAGCCGGGTTCCATCGTCCTGGCAACACGATATTTCTGAGGAAGCCTGGGGTGTAAAAGATGCCCTGTCACTGCGGAAAGGCCTACATTCGACAAACTTTTCGTACAGTTCAAGATCGATGTGTCGAACATCGGCATACACGTCTGCTCTAGCTGGAAAAATCAGCCGTTGCTGAACACTGTCTTAATGAAGGTCACAGTATGTCGTACAATGAGACGCAAATCATTGCCTCGGCTTCCCTTTACTGGGATTGCGTATTGAAAGAATTAATTGAAATACGTCTGTCTGACGATATTAATAGACATAAAGGTTTTCTTTTAAGTAAGACGTGGAATCCTATTTTATCACAGATAAATAAACGGTCTGGTTTCCGACCGGCTGCATTTTAATTTTGCCATTCCTCACTTTTGACAGTTTTCACCACTGGTGCTGCTGCAATTCTTCGCCTCACACGCTATGGCCAGTACCTGTGGTATAAACGAGCCGCCAAATCTGAGGTCTCTTCAGTTCCGGCGTGATTGTGCACTCAATCTCACCTGAAGATGGCGGCCAGATGGTCCACCGAAATATCGTGTTGTCAGGACGATGGAACCCGGCTGCAAACCCGTGAAAATCAGCATTTGATACGCCGGGAAAATCTACTTTGTCACAGTTTTTTATATTGCTGAGCTAGTCATACAATGGTTTTTAAGTCCACACACCGTTATTTATATACGACCCACGTTCCGGCATTTTATGCCATTTTTAAGTGATTAAATTTATGTTTTTAACATATATTGCAGGTCCGCAAGCTCAAAATTGACCCTGAATTAAGAAAAATTTTCGCTCCCAGCATCTGCTATTTCGTGGGGAGCGAATATTCTATTACTTGAAAATGGCATTGAAGGCCGAAACCTGGGTCGTAATTAAATAAACAACAATACACTAAATTGGCGGTGTGTTCATAAAGAAAGTATGCTCTTTATCAGACACCCAGTGAACAGCAGTAAAATATGTCACAGATTCATACACTCTTGCTGTATAATTTTAGGAGGACGATTCCGTCCTTTTACTCCAGGACCTCTTCGTATCACGTGTAAACCATAACTATCTTACATACAAATAACATACAGGCATATCCTGATCAGCAGTTCTACCTTCCGCCAACAAGAGACAAAAACACTATACAAGTCAAACGGTAATGTATGCTTATGGGTATTAAATTAATCGTTGGCAAGCTAACTGGTGACAGTTAAATTAACATTGCAAAATCCACTAGCCAACATTTCTAACGTCAAAAACGTACGTATACAACTACATGAATGTGAACATAAGGTATAAATAGTGATTAAACTGCTCTATGTACATTTCTGTTAAGGAATGTACTTAACTATTATCTAACTGCTTGTCAGAGTTGTCATGTATGTAACCTGGACACAGACAAATCAGCTAGTTCTGAATAATGTAACTGTCAGTTGTGTCTGTTACAACCACGTATCACAGGTATGTATCTATGACGTAAAGTTTTAAGACTTAAGTAACATATATCATTGAACACATCTTTAAAGGTGGCGAATAATGTCATAGATGCAGCTGGTACGAGAATTTCAGGCACAAGTGACTAGTAACATGTTAAATATTTCGTAACTATGAAATATTCAGCGACAGTACTAGCAGTATATTAAATGATGGGTTAATACCATTTTCTACATAAATAGCATTTATGTTCATGTAGTACGTACATCTGCAAATATCGTTACATATACATTGAAGATACAAAAAGACTTTGCATGATCTGACTTGATAAGATTCTGATTGTTACAAATACATCTTGAACACTTGTTTTTACATTGCTTGGACGAACAGATACTAATGTAATGATAATATGGAATATTCCCGTTTCCTTTCAAGAAGTGGAAATTCAAGTGACTTAACTGGTAGTACAAATTTATATTGCGATAAATTTATGCAATACAATATTTTAGAGCATTTTCCTTATTAGAGGCACAATCTTTTCAAATCATACAGAATACTTTAAGCACAGAGCGAATACCAGTTTCGTTGACTACTGTGAAAAACTCAAGTTGATAATAGTAATAAAAGTTATTAAAATGCAGATGAACAGGAAAAATTATTTAACTTCACCCAAACTGTTCGTATGACAGAATGTAACTAACTATGGAAAGACATTTCATACTGAGAAATTAGTGATGTCAACAGGAAAATCCACCTGAAAAAGCTATGCCTTCTCACTAGTAATTCCTTCGACCAGAAAGATTGATTCATTGGCAGAGGTTAAACAAACAGAAGATAGCCACTCAGAACCGAGGATGAGAAGGATCCGCCTATAGTGGCTTTGAGGATACAGTATGATGGAACATACATACATAATACACACATAATACATATATACATTCAAATGTGTGTGTTGGTAATAAATTCCATCTTCATACAACGAATTTTGCACACACTACGACAAAGGCTTGACGAAAGTATTTTAATACTTATTAGGGATGGTTTCGTCATTTGAAGTCCTCACTGCACTCCACAAGAACATAAAAGGACACTTAACATTAAAACATAACAGAAGATCCCATTAGATTACACAACCCACTTTAAATACTTTTGAAGTAATCACAATTGTTTTGTCACGTCTATTTTTTGACAAATGAACGATTATCATCAAAATTTGTGGAACAGTGAAAAGTTTCCAGTACTACAGCAAAACATTGGCTTTGAGGTACACAGATACAATGTAAATATCTTACAAAGAGCATATATGCACATAGTAGTATCATTTATACCGTACGAGTAAGTTATTAGTACATAGAAGTGGGACAGTGAAACATGTACGTCCAAAGAAGGGAATCAGTTTCTTGAAATGTCCACATAACCGAACACACGCCATCCCAACGTAATACACAAACCTGTTTACATGGCATAGAATTCAAATTTCATAGTGAGCACAATCGTTAATTATATCATGTTTAGGAATATGGTTACAGAGCCATGTCCAATTTTTCTGTCGTATGACATCACAAAGCGATGGCACTATGGGAATCAGATACTCCGGTGAAATACCTAACCATGCATAAGCTTATGCACTATCACATTACATTACCAGCAACAAATCAGTATAAGTTCACGTCCTTAATAATTTAACCAAATCTTAGATTACCATCAAACTTAGGCAATAAGTTTTGAAGATGATACTAAGAGTGCATGGTTTTATTCCATATCCACAATATGTAACTGTAAATTAAACTATTCGCAACTTAACCAAAACAATGTGCACAAAAGTAATTTTCCAGCAAAACACACTATACTAAGCCCCTAATTTCTGGAGTAGGCATTCTTATAAACTGAAGAAATGGGGCGGGATGATAACCACGACAGTAATAATACATTCTATTGTATCTATACAAATTTCAACTTGCACTGAAAACAAAATTGTTAACAGAAAACTAAGCTGAAACTACCATGTGATGTACTTAACTAAAACCTATTATCTAATATGACAAAACGGAAGTCGTAACAGAATATTGTTACTATTTAAGAACATAGAAAATGAAGTTAATACAGTATACAGTAAGTGCCACAGTTAACGTAAAGGCTAAAGGGCACAAAAGCAGGAACATAAAAGTTTGGCTTTATTTCAAATGCTTATTACAGAATTGAAAATTAAGCAATAGGATAGCAAAGTTTGTGCTAAAATCTAAAATGAGAACTTAGTTCTGGTACATCAAAATTTATTAGAGCTAATGCAGATTTTGGGTAATATTAAATGAAGTCATATATGAACTGGAGGAAGATACTTTTGTAAGCAGCAACATTAACAGTACGAGTGTAATTAGTGAACCTCCAATTCTTTCAAGTTATTTTATACTTTGGTGATTGAACTTCTGATTGCTTTACAGATGAGTTTATGTCTTGAAGAACCATGTATCTGTCATCAAGCATTTACAAAATGATTGCAATTGTGTTGGAAGTCTGTTGGTAGCAACTGAGTGCTGTCATGAAAAACTGGTTGTACACCATGAGCCGTACTGCATGAAGTCCTCCACAATTTCTGGCTGAAACTTTTCTTACTGTGCCAAACCTGTAACGTCAGATGGTAACTCTTCCTTAGTAGATCGTGACAGGAATGTTATTTTCGGTATTTCGTATAACTGTGGATTGTATTTTAAGAAACTAGATTTTTGTTGCCCCTGGAAGTCTTAATATAGGCGACATGAAGCTGTTCATTCATGTCAAACAGGTTTAGTCTTAATATTATCACTGGAACAGTGTCTGGCCTCCTGTCCTCGGTCCTCCATCTAGCCTGCTTTACCCTAATTATCTACCTGGAGTTGTGAATGGCACAGAGCACGAATATGCCATGTTAGCAGGTAACACCAGCATTGTGACATACCTGTATGACTAAATTCGCAACTGAAATTCCGCCATCTTTACCCGCGCTAGTGACGCCATCAGAGTTCCTGAGAAGCAGCATGGATGAAGGGCGGAATCGAGTGATAAAGGCCGATCCAGTGAGACGAAGTCAGCAGTATACGAACAGTACTACAGTGTTCGAAGTAATTATCTGACGAATGGCTGTTATACCAACACTTACACAGGTTTATGTCTTAACCTGCATGATGAGATGTCTTACAATTGTGGAGTGAGGTGGGGATCCAGGAGGATCATTGGCCCTCTTACATAAAACACTTTCAAATTTGAGGCCGGCATATAACATTCTATGTGACAAGTTGTACATACCGATCTTAGATACTTCGTTGTGTTTAAACGCTTCTGACCTTTTACTGGTTTCATTTGCATAGAAGGAATGGCAGATTATTCCCTGTATCGAAGTATTTCCGATGATCTAGGCCGTGTTAATGATTTGGCATTATGAAATTGGTTCAAATGTCTCTGAGCACTATGGGACTTAACTTCTGAGGTCATCAGTCCCCTACAACTTAGAACTAAATTTAACTAACCTAAGGACATCACACACATCCATGCCCGAGGCAGGATTCGAACCAGCGACCGCAGCGGTCGCGCGGTTCCAGAACCGCTCTGACACTACGGCCGGCTGACATGAGTCTAATATAATAATCTGTTACCCAAAATCGTTCCGAACTTGCTATAGCGTTTCCGAGATTTAAATACCACGCCACTACTTGTTGGTCGGATACGGCATATAGTATTGTATGTATGTTGTGAATCTGAAGCCTTTTATTACTTCTACATACGGACACACAATACAGAGTACTGGATTCTCATTGGTCATAGTAAGTGGAAGATTACTGAAGCATTGCCGCTAACTTTCGATTGATTTTGATATAATCCGTATATGTATCTGTGTACGGTCTTATCTGAAGATCCTAGGAATATTTCAGTAATGCCGGAGACAGCTGTGTGATTAGTATGGCGAGTAAATTTGAAAAAGAGGATATCCTCAATGAGGTTATGACTTTTTTTTGTTTTGGTTTTAGGGCGCAAAACTGCTATGGTCATTAGCGCCCGGACCGGGACTTAACAGTAAAAAACCGAAAATGGAAACCAGCAGCAATGGGAACGAAAGTCATAAAATTGGAGAAACTCAAAACAGAAGGAAGGCTTAAAAATCCTCTACAGAAAGGGGTTGGTTGTCCCCAAAAAAGCTTCAAATGACTGACGTCATTTCACTGGCACCAATAAACTCGAGAACGCGATCGGCTGAGCGCGTGTCATCTGCTAAAGTCTACGATATATCAGGCGACAGCTGTAGACGGGAGCGTAACGGATTAAAATAGGGGCACTCAAAAGGTGTCTTACCGTCCACAGCTGAGAGCAGTGGGGACAGAGTGGGGAACGATCGCCGCTTAAAAGATGTCAATGGCTAGAAAGACAGTGCCCTATCCGGAGTCTAGTCAAAATTACCTCCTCCCGACGACGCGTTCGGGAGGAAGAGGTCTAAGCACAAGGAAGAGCTTTCACGTCCCGCAATTTATTTTGGGGAAGTGTCAACCAGTGCGAGTGCCATAAATGAACAACACGACGACATAAAACGCTCCGTAGATCGGCGACGGGAATCAATGGAATAGCTGGCCGAAGAAGAGAGACTGCAGCCTTGGCTGCAATATCGGCCGCCTCATTTCCGCAGATACCAATGTGTCCCGGGAGCAAGAGGAACGCCACCGAGACGCCCCCCAGGTGGAGCAAGCGCAGATAGTCCTGAATCCGGTGGACCAGAGGGTGCACAGGGTAAAGAACGTGGAGACAGAGGAGAGAGCTGAGAGAATCGGAGCAATTTTTTTTTGTGGTTTTAGGGCGCACAACTTCAATGGTCATTAGCGCCCTGAATACTCTAAGAATGCACCGCGAGGCACAAGTTGACAACAACAACTAAAAGGGAAAACATGATAAAAGACAGACTGACAGGCATAGGATTAAAAAACAGCATCATCAAATGTCCTTAGAGAGGTTTGTCAAATTGATAAAACGAAGAACACGAGCAGCTGCTCGTGGGTCATCCGCTAATGGTTGGTTGGTTTGGGGGGGATTAAAGGGACCAGACTGCGACGGTCATCGGTCCCTTTTTCCAAAAAAAAGTAAAACCACCCAAAGAGAATAAAAAACGAACAACAGGAAAGATGTCAGACGACACAGGACAAGAAATACTACTACAGAGATCAGACGAAACAAATTAAAATCACACAGTGTGACAGTGGTTGGCCGACCATAGAGATAAAAAGGAAAAGCCAACCACCGAGAACACATTAAAAACTCAGCGTAAAATCGTAGGCCAATGGCCAGAATCAACACAAAAGAACAGAACAAACAGAGTAAATAATAAAAACCCCCTGCCCGAATAAAACGGTAAACTAAGTCAGCCATACCAGGGTCATCACATAAGAGGGCAGGGAGCGTATCAGGCAGCGCAAATGTCTGCCTGACCACAGCTAAAAGGGGGCAGGCCAACAAAATGTGGGCCACTGTCAAAGCCGCCCCGCAGCGACATACAGGAGGGTCCTCCCGGCGCAGTAAATAACTGTGTGTCAGGTGGGAGTGGCCAATGCGGAGCCGACAAAGGACGACAGAGTCCCTGCGGTTGGCTCGCAGGGATGACCGCCACACAGTCGTCGTCTCCTTGATGGCACGGAGTTTATTGGGCATGATCCGATTGCGCCATTCAGCGTCCCAAAGCGCAAAAACTTTTCGGCGGAGGACTGCCTGCAAATCAGTCTCTGGGAGGCCAACGTCCAGAGACTGTTTACTCGTGGCCTCTTTCGCCAGGCGGTCAACATGTTCATTGCCCGGGATACCGACATGACTGGGGGTCCACACAAAGACCACAGAGCGGCCGCAACGCGCAAGAGTATGCAGGGACTCGTGGATAGCCATCACCAGACGAGAACGAGGAAAACACTGGTCGAGAGCTCGTAAACCGCTCAGGGAATCGCTACAGATAACGAAGGACTCACCTGAGCAGGAGCGGATATACTCTAGGGCACGAAAGATGGCGACTAGCTCAGCAGTGTAAACGCTGCAGCCAGCCGCCAAGGACCGTTGTTCAGAATGGTCCCCTAGAGTTAGCGCATACCCGACACGACCAGCAACCATCGAACCGTCGATATAAACAATTCCAGAGCCCTGATACGTGGCCAGGATGGAATAAAAGCGGCGGCGGAAGGCCTCTGGAGGGACTGAGTCCTTCGAGCCCTGTGCCAAGTCGAGCCGAAGGCAAGGGCGAGGAACACACCATGGGGGTGTACGCAGAGGCGCCCGGAAAGGAGGTGGAACTGGGAAAAACCCAAGCCCGCAGAGAAGCTCCTTGATGCGTACGGCGATCGGACAACCCGACCGGGGCCGACGGTCTGGCAGATGGACGACTGACTGCGGGAACAGGACACGATAATTTGGATGCCCGGGCAAGCTAAAAACATGGGCAGCATAAGCGGCCAGCAAACGTTGGCGTCGGAACCGCAGTGGAGGTACACCTGCCTCCACTAGGACGCTGTCCACAGGGCTGGTGCGGAAAGCACCAGTGGCAAGGCGTATCCCGCTGTGGAGAATTGGGTCCAGCACCCACAACGCAGATGGGGATGCTGAGCCATAAGCTAGGCACCCATAATCCAGGCGAGACTGGATTAACGCCTGGTAGAGCCACAACAGGGTAGATCGGTCGGCGCCCCAGCGGGTGTGGCTCAAACAATGCAGGGCGTTGAGATGCCGCCAACATGCTTGTTTAAGCTGCCGGATATGAGGCAGCCAAGTCAACCGGGCATCAAAAAGGACACCCAAAAACCTGTGGGTCTCCACCACAGCAAGAAGTTCGTCGGCAAGACAAAGCCACGGCTCAGGATGGACCGTTCGGCGCCGGCAGAAATGCATAACGCGGGTCTTGGCAGCCGAAAACTGAAAACCACGCGCTACAGCCCAAGACTGCGCCTTGCGGATTGCGCCCTGTAGCTGACGTTCAGCTGCTGCAATGCTAATAGAACTATAGTAAAGACAGAAGTCGTCAGCATACAGGGAAGCGGAGACAGTATTTCCTACTGCCGCAGCGAGACCGTTTATTGCAATTAAAAACAGGCAGACACTGAGGACAGAGCCCTGGGGTACCCCGTTCTCCTGGACGAGGGAGGAACTATACGAGGCCGCGACTTGCACGCGGAAGGTACGATACGACAGAAAATTTCTGATAAAGATCGACAGAGGGCCCCGAAGACCCCATCCATGAAGCGTAGAAAGGATGTGATGACGCCATGTCGTATCGTACGCCTTCCGCATGTCGAAAAAGACAGCGACCAGGTGCTGACGGCGGGCAAAGGCTGTACGGATGGCCAACTCAAGGCTCACCAGATTGTCGGTGGCGGAGCGGCCTTTACGGAACCCACTCTGAGACGGAGCCAGAAGGCCCCGAGACTCCAGCACCCAATTTAAGCGCCGGCTCACCATCCGTTCAAGCAACTTGCAAAGAACGTTGGTGAGACTAATGGGACGGTAGCTGTCCACCTCCAGAGGGTTCGTTCCATGTTTCAAAATGGGGATGACAATACTTTCCCGCCATTGCGACGGAAACTCACCCTCGACCCAGAGACGGTTGTAAAGGTCGAGGAGGCGTCGCTTGCAATCCACTGAAAGGTGTTTCAGCATCTGACAGTGGATGCGATCTGGCCCGGGAGCGGTATCAGGGCAAGCGGCAAGGGCACTCTGAAATTCCCACTCACTGAATGGAGCGTTGTAGGGTTCAGAAGCGTTGGTGCGAAAAGAAAGGCTCCGACGTTCCATCCGCTCTTTAATGGAGCGGAAGGCCTGGGGGTAATTCGCAGAAGCGGAACTCATAGCAAAATGCTCTGCTAAGCGGTTTGCAATGACGTCGGAGTCAGTACAAACTGCTCCATTCAGTGAGAGCGCAGGGACGCTGGCAGGGGTCCGATAGCCGAAGACCCGTCGAATCTTGGCCCAGACCTGCGATGGAGTGACATGGAGTCCAATGGTGGACACATACCGCTCCCAGCACTCCTCCTTGCCTTGGCGGATAAGGAGGCGGGCCCGCGCACGCAGCCGTTTGAAGGCGATAAGGTGGTCCATGGAGGGATGTCGCTTGTGACGCTGGAGCGCCCGCCGGCGATCTTTAATCGCTTCAGCGATCTCAGGCGACCACCAAGGCACAGCCCTCCGCCGAGGGGACCCAGAAGAACGGGGAATGGCAGACTCGGCGGCAGTGACGATGCCGGCGGTGACCGATGTAACCACCGCATCAATGGCATCAGTTGAGAGAGGCTCAATAGCGGCAGTGGAGGAGAACAAGTCCCAGTCAGCCTTATTCATAGCCCATCTGCTAGGGCGCCCAGAAGAGTGACGCTGTGGTAGTGACAGAAAAATCGGAAAGTGGTCACTACCACACAGGTCGTCATGCACACTCCAGTGGACAGATGGTAAGAGGCTGGGGCTACAGATTGAAAGGTCAATGGCGGAGTAGGTGCCATGCGCCACACTGAAGTGTGTGGAGGCACCATCATTCAAAATCGAGAGATCGAGCTGCGACAATAAATGCTCAACGGTGGCGCCTCGACCTGTTGCCACTGACCCACCCCACAGAGGGTTATGGGCGTTAAAGTCGCCCAGTAATAAGAAAGGTGGCGGCAATTGGGCTATCAGCGCAGCCAGGACATGCTGCGCGACATCACCCTCCGGTGGAAGGTAAAGACTGCAGACGGTAAGAGCCTGCGGCATCCACACCCTAACAGCGACAGCCTCTAAAGCTGTTTGTAGAGGGACAGACTCGCTGTGAAGAGAGTTAAGGACATAGATGCAGACGCCACCAGACACCCTTTCATAAGCTGCTCGGTTCTTATAATAACCCCGATAGCCACGGAGGGCGGGGGTGCGCATTGCTGGAAACCAAGTTTCCTGCAGAGCAATGCAGAGGAAAGGGTGAAGGCTGATAAGTTGGCGGAGCTCAGCTAGATGGTGGAAGAAACCGCTGCAGTTCCACTGGAGGATGGTTTTGTCCATGGCTGAGAAAGGCGTGCCGGGACTGGGACGGCAGATTACGCCGCTGGGTCACCTGCTGCCTCCGATTGAGCACCCGTGCTAGTGCTATTGCTATTCACGGCGTCTGAGGGACCGGCGAGATCGAGGTCCTCAGCGGACGCCAGAATCTCCACCTCGTCCTCAGACGCAAAGCTAGAAGGTAGCGATGGGGTGGCTACCACCGCGCGTTCCTTGGGCTTAGAGCTGCTCTTCTTTGATTTCTCACGCTGCTCCTTGGGTGTAACTGGCTGGGAGGGCTTCACCAATTCAGTCTCCGGGACTGAGGAGGATCGGGAAGCCCTTCGACCTGCAGATTGTGGGCACTTACGCCACTGTCTATCGTCAGCCTTCCCACCGGTGGAAACCTGGGAAGGGAGGGACCCAAGGGACCCCTTGCGAGCGTGAGAAGCCGAAGAAGTTGGACACTTCTCCGGCTTAGAAGCGGGGACCGACGTCCCCGATGGGGGGGATGGTGTTGCTCCTGAGGTAGGTGGCACAGGAGCAACCCGGTGGGTAGAGCCCCCCACTGGCAAGGGGGCAGGAGGAGTTGTACCACTCGTCGATCCGGCCGGAAGGCGCGAAACTGATGGGGCTAGCACAGGTGTTGTAGCAGCGGCGTAGGAAGTTGTCATTCGCACTGGATGTAATCGGTCGTATTTCCGTTTGGCCTCAGTATAAGTCAGTCGGTCCAGGGTCTTATATTCCATGATTTTGCGCTCTTTCTGGAATATTCTGCAGTCTGGCGAGCAAGGTGAATGGTGCTCCCCGCAGTTGATGCAGATGGGAGGCGGGGCACATGGAGTATCGGGATGAGATGGGCATCCGCAATCTCGACATGTGAGGCTGGAAGTGCAGCGGGAAGACATATGGCCGAACTTCCAGCACTTGAAGCACCGCATCGGGGGAGGGATATAGGGCTTGACGTCACATCGGTAGACCATCACCTTGACCTTTTCCGGTAACGTATCACCCTCGAAGGCCAAGATGAAGGCACCGGTAGCAACCTGATTGTCCCTCGGACCCCGATGAACGCGCCGGACGAAATGAACACCTCTACGTTCTAAGTTGGCGCGCAGCTCATCAGACTGCAAAAGGAGGTCCCTATGGAAAATAACACCCTGGACCATATTTAAACTCTTATGTGGAGTAATAGTAACGTTAACATCCCATAACTTGTCACAAGCAAGTAACCTGCGTGACTGGGCGGAGGATGCCGTTTGTATCAGTACTGAGCCAGAGCGTATTTTAGACAAGCCCTCCACCTCCCCAAACTTGTCCTCTAAATGCTCGACGAAGAACTGAGGCTTTGTGGAGAGAAAAGACTCCCCATCAGCTCTCGTGCAAACTAAGAATCGGGGCGAATAACTGTTACCTCCATCCTGGGACTTACGCTCTTCCCACGGCGTGGCCAGGGAGGGGAACGTTTTCGGATTGTACTTTTCAGCATTAAATTGAGCCCGAGAACGCTTAGAGACTGCTGGCGGCTGGCCGCCAGCGAGAGATGATGTACCACACTTCATTGCGGGTCATCCGCCCTGATGCCACCTACTCCGACCAAGGGCCCTCCCCACGGGCGCCACCCAGCCACAGCAAAGGCCACCTGGCAGGATGGCCGTTGCCGGGAGTCCTGATACCCCAGGAGGATAGGCATCTACTCCTTGGCATACGTGGGGAGTTAACGGCGCAGGCATCAGTAGAGCGATCCCTGTGTTGTCAGGGGGCTACAACCAAGAGGGTACATGGCGGCCCCACCACAACGGACTGGCTACCGTGCTGGATCTTAGGTGCAAAACTGTCCAAGGTCGTCGTCGCAGTTAAAAGAAACACTGCAGAGGGCAGCGTGGTAATCGCACCCAGGGACGTATCCCCGCCCTAAAGATCGAAAACGAGCGGGACACCATTGCAACGACGTGAAAGCCGGCTAAAGGTCTAATTGCACGACGGATACAGTGCACCATGTAAGGCACCCTTCCCCAATTGGCTCGCTCTTCGGAATAATTTAGAAAGATGGAGGTCAAACCCGAGAGGGGACCATCACATAAGGCCAAAACATGTGAGACTCCTTTTAGTCACCTCTTACGACAGGCAGGAATACCACGGGCCTATTCTAACCCCTGAACCCGCAGGGGGCCATAAAATGGGACTGTGTGGAAAACTGTACCAGTGGATTCTACTGCAGGTTAGTAATATTTCTACTCTGTGTAGAGTTTTAGTTTGTAAAATTACAATTAAGATATAATACAAATCTGGTGTAACAAATAGTAGTAATAACTTAGTATGCTACAGTAGAACGAAATAGGATGCCATACAGGAACGGATGTAATTCTATTATCAGTACACTACACTTACAAATCATTTTTCGTTTCTTCAGGTCGCCTGCAAAGTCTTATCACTTTGCAAGACAGCCCAGGTCCGCCATCAAATGTTAAAAGGAAAATTCAGAGTGGGGAACTTTTTTTTTTGTTTGGCGGCTAGTTTTAAGCGCTTCCATGAAGCGCCACATCAAGCACTGCACTGAAGCTGAGGTTCGTCGTCGGACTGCAGACGATTCCTGGACAGTAGAGTTTGAAGAAGTTGATGCTTTTCTCACCGTAATGAATGCAAGAGGAGCGCAAAAGCCTGCAGTCAATAGTATGGGGTACTCCGTTATTCAGAAACTATGGGGCGAAATAGTTACCGAAATAAGCATGTGGCGTTTGACATCAAATCCACTGCAGCTTAACGCCTCAAAACTGGAAAACATGCTCTCGTCTCACATTTGAAATGCCTTCATAGAAAACCGGTGTGTCATGTTGTAAAGCATAACCTTATCCTACAACTGAACAGATTTTGCCGTCTAAACCAAGATGCCCATTCGCACAATATACTGCAAGCAAGCCAGACAGGTTTGGTATAGAATTCTCGTCACTTTTGTTTGTAGTAAATACATACTGAATGTATTCCCAAACACTGGCGTTGATCCCCTTCTACCAGTTGACCAAGACGTAGGTAAAAATGTTCTTGGACTTACGGAACCATAGTTAGGCGAAAGTTTCAATGTCACTACTGATTAGCACTTTTTCGTCTTCGCTGCTTTGAAACAAATCTTAATGAAGATGTGTTTCTAATATTCCTAATTATTAAGATATGTATTTTAGGGCACATGTTTATTGGATTTTTAGATTTTTTATTGTTTTGGTCTGCACTAACACTTCTCAAAATACGGAAAGCAAAGAGCTTGCAGTGGAAGGAATTTCACAGTATCCAAGATCGAGAATTGCCCATAGCTCTTAATGTATGAATTTTAGAGTCCATGTTTACTTTTATGTTTCGAATGATGATTCCTGTCATATCCCTGAATACTGACCACTTCTGAAACACTATTTTATTCATAAGCTCAACAAACTATTTTTATGTTATATTCTGTTATCCATCAATCTAACCATACAGAAACACAAGCTGACCTTACAAGCAATAAAAAAGCATGGAGCCACTTTGGCTCTGGTGGTCCATCCTCACGCTCGACAAATTTCGTAATTTCCTAGACGCCAGACTCCACCTGAACGGAGGCTACGTTTTTCAATTTTGTATTTCTTGCATCATTAGTGAGCTTCATTTCTATTTCTAGTAGCATGTAGAGGAGCTAAGCATATCCAATCACATCTGAACAGAAGTGTCTCCTCAGTTGTACTTTTACATCGCCATAGCATGAACAATCTTCCACGGTTCCCATGCATACTTTTCATGAATTTCTACTTCGAAACTTACGGTGTCATTCCTTACAGTAATACCATCACACTAATATTTGACACTCCATGCAATTTTCGGTTTCTTTATTCATACTATCAGAAGCGGTATTTTATACCGTTTTCTCTCTGTAATCCATAAACTTAACGTGTGCTTCCTTTGGAAGCCAGATGGAATTGCATAGAAATCGCTTCACAGCGTAACCTCAGCGCGCTATACAATCAAACCCTAGCTTCCTGCAGTTTGCTGAAAAGCGGGAAGATACCCACCGAAGTCGCGGGTAGCAATGCTCTTTGAGTACTATCTTCATTTCCAGTAAATTACGCAAACACAGAAGCGCGTGCGTAGTTGCGCTGTTCAAAACGTATGTGCATATGCACAAAAAAGGCATCTTGTGGATGCGCTTTATACTTATATTTACATACTTCCTCTTTGGGTAACACTAATACTTTTTCCAGAACTGCAGAGAAGTATGGGTCAACCTCATCTTTTTCTTCTATTTCTGGATAAATGTTCTCAAGCTTACGTATAATTTTCTGGCTGTAGTCATAAGTACACATTTCCATCGACTACAATGATTCCGCTGATCAGGTATCAGCTTAGTAAAATGTTCTTTAACTTCAGTGGTTAGCTTATCATCAACTATGATTATTTTCTGCATGGTGGTACTTCCACATTACTGACTAGCACTTCCGTAGTAACACGCAACAGTGAAGTATGCCGTCCGTTTTAACAAATACGCAACAGGGAAGGTTAATCCTTCGAACAGGAAACCCGTTCAGGTACATGCGCGTTAGCAAAAAACATTTAAAGGGAGCCGGAGGACGTCAAATCCAAAAAATTACGATTTTTTTTGCTACCGAAAATTAATTGGAACATTCCTCTTTAATGTAAACTTTGAATTATTGTTCTAATCGCCCTAGAAGTGGAGTTATTACCATTTTCCCCCACGCCTGCAGAGGAAATTGGCGGCCGCTGAATGCATCTAACACCCTCTCGTGACTTCCTGGCGAACTGCTTGGGATTTTCTCGGCCTGTTACGCATACAGCGCCTTATGTTACGCATACAGCGAGTGTGCAAGGGTTGGCTACATTGTTTTCTGTGACAAATGAAGGGCTAAGAGCGGTTTTTTATTTTGTTGTATAGTGTTTGTTAAGGTGGCTAAATTTGTTTATCTTTAGTTTCTCCCCACACAAAATCCCCCAATTTCCCACGCTTGTCCCGTTAGAGTCATTAGGCTTTTTGTGAAACCTGTGTGTGTGTTTTTCTATGTATTTTCGTCTTTATGATACGTATGCAACGATTTTATATCCGCCATATTGGAATTGTCGTTTATGGTCGTTTCCGCCATATTTGTGACGTCATGGGTCAAAGCCGATGGGTGGGATCGGACGCTTCCGTATTTCCACTAAAACACCTCAAGGGATGGTGGGCGGATAACGCACCGCCTCCACATCGCATGACTGGTGGACACTCGTTTTCTATGCTTCTGCTAAACCAGAACTGAATCAAATTCGTAAGGATTGTCGTTCACGTCTTGTGTGGGTCTTACTCTGCAGTCAGTATTTTCACTCATTTGAAAATTAGATAACGAAGCACGCACAACAGGAGTAAATCTCAGCGCACAAAACTTTTGGTCAAGTCTTATGTGCTACACTTGAAGTTTGCGCTGGCAGTATCGTGGACGAGATAAGAGGTCTTTATCGTTACCTAAAACAACCCGAGTTCACTCCTACTCCTTTCTTCCCTTGCACCTCCCTTCCAAACCGAAACTGTCGCATTCCAGTTGCCACGTAGCCATTTGTACAAGTTTAAACAGTCTCGATGCAATTACGACACCTTTCGTGCCCGACATAACATCAATGCCAACTGCTGTTCATCTTTCGTCTTCTACCACATTTGACTATACAGCGCTACGACGATGCTTAAGTTGACTCAGCAGTTAGTGCACAAACCAATAATCCAAAGCATTGTACTTAGGAGTTCACTTTTGTTCGAATAAATATTGTTTAATGTCGCTACCGAAGTTTTCCGAATACGTTAGTAAAAATTATCTTAGGGAATACGAAGTGATCCATGGTACACTAAAAGCACGACTTGGTCATAGCCTGGCCGTGAACAGTTCAGTACTACTTACATCAGATGTACAAGTTAACGCAACGTTGTAACGACTGCTCCAATACTAGGCTTACCATATTCTACAGCTACAGCCCAGGACATGTGTAAATACTTTAATATGTTTAACAAAACTTACTTTATTCAGTTTCATTTTTCACCTAACACGTGTTTTAAATTACATCAAAATTAACGACTTTGTAATCTTGTTCCAGGTTAGCAAACAACGAGAACATGGATATAGAAAGCGACAAAAGAGCAGACTGATTACTTCATCCACAGAAACAACAAACTGCTCCTGCTTTGCTGCTTAATGACCTACAGCAAGTGGGAGTTGTAACAAACGGTTCCGTCTGCGTCAGGACTTGCTGCAAGGTCGGCTAAAACAAAGTATACCTATCTGTAGAGCTATGTGAGGCTGTTCAAAGTACTATGTAGCTAAAATTTGGCAATACTTATCTTCGTTTAATAAGCTGCAAAATAGTGAGATCTGTGTTCGCGCTGTACATCAGAGAAACTACGGGGGTAAGTAACGTACTGTCACACGTATTAAACGGTAGAATATCTTACATTAACCACACCCACTCGTTCGATTCTAAGCGTTTTCTGGCTTGCGTGGCCATTTCCTGCTTTCAGCATATTTCGATTGACATCCTCCTAAGGTTTCAGTTAGCAAAATAATCTCAAACTCTAGTGGTTAATGTATCACCAATTACGATTTTATTTTCTACCTGATAATACAGCATTGGCAATTTTCTTTATTGCCACGTAAGACGTACCAACTACCTCACCTCTGTTACAGTGTTCCTTTTAATTCGAACGCAAAGATATACGCAGCAGTGAATGAATCTCTCCATTCGTACAGAAAACCTGATACCAATAGCTGCGCGCTTACGGAAAATTATAATCGTAATATTCCGGTAACATTACGCGAACGAAATTTTCGGTCAACCAACAAAGATTTCAGCACGTGAAATGTCACCTACCTCCGAACTATAATCAAGGTACCTATTTCTGTATGAGGTAAACGTTCACACCAAAATTAAATGCTGAAGTATTTACGGCGAGTAACTTACGTTTTAATATTTGCAAAGACATTTTGATTTCGACGGAACGAGAGAAGTTAACGTCCAAGCAGTGTATGAAACAACTAGCATGAAGCCAAAGTTCAAGCTGCTGTCAACGATATGTTTCTTTTCAACCGAAGAAAAACCTGCCTGCATGGAAGCACGACATAACTCAATTTTGTTTGACGAAAAATCCAAGAAATGGCCGTAAGCATCTTTTATTGCGAATACTTCGTAAAAACAATGCTACCTTATTCAGTTTTTCAAGAAACTTCCATGCCGTACTAATATCTTTCTAGTCAGAACAATGAGCACACGTCGAAGCTGGGTGGCACCTGGAGAAAATTTAGCAGCGGACCCCCATTTTCATTTTCAGTACTTTGTGTGCTCTAAGTGCGTAATACGCATTAGGATACTCTATCACCGCCTATTACATGTTTCCTGAGTGTACGTTGTTTTCCTTTTTATGATGAAAGGTGCACCGAAACATAGCGTGGAACATTAGGCTCCACTAAAGATCAGTCTCAGCAACCTCCTTTGGCTTTACCTCTCAGCACATTATCCTTTAAACCTAACCTGGACTTCGATCTGAGCTGCAGATCGATCTTTCTGATAATTTAACGGAAGGAGCGTATCACTTTTGCAGTTCATACATTCCCAAAATTTCAGAGGGAACAGTTGTCACTGAAACCACAAATTCACCTGTAGTAAAGACGCCACAAAATGGTCATCTGCTATCGCGAGCGTAAGGAATTTAGACCTCCTTGGCAGAGGGGGGAGGGGGTGAAAGATGGTTGGTTTCAGATACACCCGCACCCACCGCCCGTATTTCAGAGCTGGCTGCCTTGACCGTGTTCTGTACCTAGGGATCCCCGAACCTTTGCGTTTGAGTTAAACCGTCGTAAATGCAAAAACTTTGCAGAATTGTCCCTTTTCTAGCTGCGGATTTCTTGAACGAGCCCTTCGTGTACCAAGAAAGTTTGACGATTTAACGTTACTTTTGAAGCAGGCGGTTTTAGTGTGAGCTATATTTTGACATTAGGGGAGTAACTACAAATGGACATTAAACATTTTTAACATCAACTCAGACCATCTACAGAAGTAAACAAGACAGTGTAAGGATTGGTTTAAAATGGAAGATAAATGGAAGTTATGCTGAGCACCTGATAATTACATGATATTCCTGCAAGTAGATAGTGAGCAATTTTATGTTAACTCGCAGTCGCAATGAAAAACCACTATAATTGTGCCTCTAACGACATTCATTAACATAGCGCTACGTGGTTACATAGCCCATATCATTCGTGGAATAAACTGAGAACTTCCATTTTTTTTCATTTCAGTTTACTCCCGCTAGTACTTTGTATGCTAAATGTAGAATATTAATGTTCTTAACCTCGTCATGCGTAATACATGTCTGGGAAAGACGCAACACAGTTCCCATTTTAGTAAGAGACAGTGCTATTTTGTTCCTATAGTTTGGGAACTAACGATATAGTGACACTTACTTGAATGAAAATTTTTCACTAAACACATGCAATGAAATCCACAGACGCTTCACAAACACATCAAAACACACCGTAAACGTTCAATTGTTTCGCAAACGCACTAAACTTAGCAAATTGTTAGATAATGTATGAACCCCACCCCGCCTTAAACTGACGTTCTGGTCGCCACATAATAGCTTTTCGACCAAGTTCTCAACGTATTTCGCACCATTAGTTACTAGCATTTACGGGACACACTTGGCACATGACATTTAACACTGATGTTCAACTTTGAAGCACGTCTTCTACGTATTAAAAATTCTTCCACACTTCAATACAGAGCGCAACTAGGATGCTAAGCTCCAACAGTTATTGCACAAACCGCCAGAAAAAATTAACGTTTGTTCAAAATTTGTTCAGCTACTAAATACGTGGACGTAACTGACGTTACATCATTTTTCCGAATACATACGTGAGAAAGCTGTAAGGATATAACTAGTGATCCAAATGTCGATTTACAAAGTACATCAACATCACGACTTAGCTTTCCCGTAGCCTGTCAAACAGGCCACATTTAGTAACAGCTGCGCCGTGCAGAACATCGGCAAAGCATGCTCCGTACTTACCAAGGACTGCAGCGTCAACCAGTAAACAGCAATGAGATACAGACCTAGAACATTCCGCTCGTCGGATACAGACAACAGCTGCCTCCAAAGCTATTGTCATCGTCTTTATTCCATTATTGACACGCAAGTGGTCAACGTGGCACTAAATAAAAAATAATTGCACCTAACGCCCGAACTCTCCGTCCACGATACGACGTACGCGCACATCATCACCGTAAGCTCTGATACTACGACTAGACCCACAGCAAATGACAGCGGTAAGCCACACGCCTAAACCACAGCAGTCACCGCTAGACGAGTTAATGCGGCGCAGCAGTATGGCAAATACCGCGTGTATCGACTCTAGCGCCGTCCGTACTAGCAATCGAAATCGAACACCTCTCGATGTCAGACAGTTCTCGCACTCTACATATCGGAAGCGAACTCTCTGGGCAGGCTTCCCAGTCAAGATTGCCCTCATCGGATTTACATTTTAATACGAAAAGCCTTGGTTTCTGGGACTGTGCAGCGTATTGAGTTTTGGCTGAGGTGTTCGGTGCATCCATTCATTAGGGGTATGATAAATAGTTTCAGTTAACATACAAAGGAAATTTAATCAACGCGATAATCCACTTACGTAAGGAAGAAAACAGTGTAGTGTCTGCTGTAATTCATCTGTCGTTACTGGCGGGTAAATGTGAGAGAAATATTTAAATTAATAAAAAAATGCTATGCGGGAGTATGAGTTTTCCCCGAAATGCGATGATACGATGTGGTTAGTAGCCTTACCCACGCATACTGAACCATTACAATTTTTTGTACCTTTGGGCCATCGCCGTTGTATTCTTTTGATACATCAGACTCTGGTGGTTAAAGAGTACCATTACTGTTTGAAGGCTCCTTAGCGGAAAGTACTATTGTGACTTCCACGTAAGAAGGCAGCATTCGATCGCACTTCGTGGAACTACATCTGAAGGTTCGACTTGTGGAGAATAATATTCTTAAAACGACACGACGCGTAAGCAAATTGTCGCTTTGACTTCAAATAATGTGAGCACAATTTCCTGATACATCTTCCTGATAAACATAAATTCATTAAATAAATTCAGTACGGCAATATTAACAGTTTCGCCAGAACAGCTGCAGACGCCGATATTTATGAACTATAATATTATTATTCCACAAACAAGATTTAAGACGGGGATTTCGACAACATACCTTTTAGTACAGCGAATGTCAAAACAGAAGTGAATCGTAAACAAAGAAAGTCGCCGTTTCTTTCCAAGACCACTCGTTTCGTTAGAAAAATGAACGTAGTCTTTCCTACAGATGTTTCTGTGCTGTGGGAGGATCCACACTATACCTAGAACGAAAGTCACGCTTAACAGTTATTACTCACCCACACTGCGCAAAACGTAGAACATAGAACGCTTTCTGTTGTCCCTGCAGCATTGTTAGTAAAACTGTAGCGGGCCCACACTGTTGCTACCTAGCGGGAACCATGTAAAACTCGAGAGTTTGCTCTTTCCAACAGTACGTTGTTCAGGCACATATCTCAAATTACATAATATTTATGACTTTTTAAAAATTGGATGATTCTTTCTGATACACCCTGTACGATCGTTCACTGAGGAGCATTTGTCATTTCATGGTTAGCCAAAAGTTGCCTTACATGAAATTTAGAAATATTGATTAATCTTTATATGTTCATCATTTCCTCCTGTTAATTGCTTCACTGCAGTTTTAGTACTGCTCCAGAGCTATAAACATAAAACCTTCACCGAAGAGTCAAGCAGTATATTGCTCCCTCCTACGTATATCTCACGAAGAGACCATGAGGATAAAATCAGAGAGATTAGAGCCCACACAGACGCAGACAGACAATCCTTCTTTCCACGAACAATACGAGACTGGAATAGAAGGGAGAACCGATAGAGGTACTCTAGGTACCCTCCGCCAAACACCGTCAGGTGGCTTGCAGACTATGGATGTAGATGTAGAGCCAAAGAACAGAATCTTCAAAACGATACTCCTGTGGACACTAAACGGCATTGTTATTTTTGTATTGAATCCCGATGCAATTTCTATGTTTCATCGTAAATGTGATGGTCGAAGGGTAACAGTAAACCTGCTGTGGTGCATCGGAGTCTAACACTGAGCCCCCAGGGAAAAGCCAAAGTACATACTCTTCGAAACGGTACTCATGTGGACATAATCGGCATAGTGAATTTTGTATTGTATCCCGATGCAATTTCTATGTTTCATCGTAAACGTGATGGTCGAAGGGTAACAGTAAACCTGCTGTGGTGCATCGGAGTATAACACTGGGCCCCCAGGGAAGAGCCAAAGAACAGACTCTTCGAAACGGTACTCCTGTGGACAGAAATCGGTATAGTGAATTTTACATTGAATCCCGATGCAATTTCTATGATCCATCGTAAATGTGTTGGTCGAAGGGTTAGAGTAAAACTGCTGTGCTGCATCGGAGTCTAAAACTGGGCCCCCAGTGAAGAGCCAAAGTACATACTTTTCGAAACGGTACTCCTGTGGACAGAAATCAGCATTGTGAATTTTGTATTGATTCCCGATGTAATTTATGTGTTTCGTCGTCAATGTGATGGTCGAAGGGTTCCAGTAAACCTGCTGTGGTGCATCGGAGTCTAACATTGGGCCCCCAGTGTAGACCCAAAGAACACACTCCTCGAAACGTTTCTCCTGTGGACAGAAAACGGCATTGTTAGTTTTGTATTGAAACCCGATGCAATATCTATGTATCATCGTAAATGTGATGGTCGAAGGGTTACAGTAAACCTGCTGTGGTGCAACGGAGGCTAACACTGGGCCCCCAGGGAAGAGCCAAAGAACATACTCATCGAAACGGTACTCCTGTGGACAGAAATCGGCATTGTGAATTTTGTATTGATTCCCGATGCAATTTCTATGTTTCATCGTATATGTGATGAGCGAAAGGTAACAGTAAACCAGCTGTGGTGCATCGGAGTATAACACTGGGCCCCCAGGGAAGAGCCAAAGAACAGTCTCTTCGAAACGTTTCTCCTGTGGACAGAAAACGGCATTGTTAGTTTTGTATTGAAACTCGATGCAATTTCTATGTATCATCGTAAATGTGATGCTCGAAAAGTTACAGTAAACCTGCTGTGGTGCATCGGAGGCTAACACTGGGCCCCCAGGGAAGAGCCAAAGAACATACTCATCGAAACGGTACTCCTGTGGACAGAAATCGGCATTGTGAATTTTGTAATGATTCCCGATGCAATTTCTGTGTTTCATTGTCAATGTGATGGTCGGAGGGATACAGTAGACCTGCTGTGGTGCATCGGAGTCTAACACTGGACCCCAGGGAAGAGCCAAAGTACATACTCTTCCAAACGATACTCCTATGGACAGAAATCGGCATTGCTAATTTTTTATTGAATCCGGATGCAATTTCTGTGTTTCATTGTCAATTTTATGGTCGAAAAGTTACAGTAAACCTGCTGTGGTGCATCGGAGTCTAACACTGAGCCCCCAGGGAAGAGCCAAAGGACATAATCTTCAAACGATACTCCTGTGGATAGAAATCAGCATAGTGAATTTTGTATTGACCCTGATGCAATTTCTGTGTTTCATCGTCAATTTGATGGTTGAAGGGTTACAGTAAACCTGCTGTGGTGCATCGGAGTCTAACACTGGGCCCCAGTGATGAGCCAAAGAACATAAACTTCGAATCGGTACTCCTGTGGACAAAAGTCGGCATAGTGAATTTTGTAATGAATCCCGATGCAATATCTATGTTTCATCGTAAATTTGATGGTCGAAGGGTAACAGTAAACTTGCTGTGGTGCATCGGAGTATAACACTGGACCCCAGGGAAGAGCCAAAGAACAGACTCTTCGAAACGTTACACCTGTGGACACTAAACGGCATTGTTATTTTTCTATTGAAACCCGATGCAATTTCTGTGTTTCATCGTCAATGTGATGGTCGAAGGGTAACAGTAAACCTGCTGTGGTGAATCGGAGAATAACACTGGACCCCCAGGGAAGAGCCAAAGAACATACCCTTCTAAACAGTATTCCTGTGGACAGAAGTCGGCATAGTGATATTTCTATTGAATCCCGATGCAATTTCTATATTTCATCGTATATGTGATGTTCGAAGGGTTACAGTAAACCTGCTGTGGTGCATCGGAGTCTAACACAGGGCCCCCAGGGCAAAGCAAAAGTACGTACTCTTCGAATCTTTGCTCCTATGGACAGAAATCGGCATAGTGAATTTTGTATTGAATCACGATGCAATTTCTATGTTTCATCGTCAATGTGATGAGCGAAGGGTTACAGTAAACCTGCTGTGACGTATCAGAGCCTAACTCTGAGCCCCCAGGGAAGAGCCAAGGAACAGACTCCCCGAAACGTTACTGTCGTCAAAATAAATCGGCATTGGGAAATTTGTATTGATTCCGGATGCAATTTCTGTGTTTCATCGTCAATGTGATGGTCGAAAAGTTACAATAAACCTGCTGTGGTGCGTCGGAGTCTAACACTGAGCCCCCAGGGAAGAGTCAAAGTACATACTCTTCGAAACGGTACTCCTGTGGACAGAAATGGGCATTGCTAATTTTTTATTGAATCCGGATGCAATTTCTGCGTTTCATTGTTAATATTGTGGTCGAAAAGTTACAGTAAACCAGCTATGGTGCATCGGAGTCTGACACTGAGCCCCCAGGGAAGCGCCAAAGAACATACTCCTCGAAACGTTAGTCCTGTGGACAGAAATCGGCATAGTGATTATTGTATTGACCCTGATGCAATTTCTGTGTTTCATCGTCAATTTCATGGTCGAAGGGTTACAGTAAACCTGCTGTGGTGCATCTGAGTCTAACACTGGGCCCCCAGAGAAGAGCCAAAGAACATACCCTTCGAAACAGTACTCCTGTGGACAGAAATCGGCATAGTGAATTTTGTATTGATTCCCGATGCAATTTCTATGTATCATCGTAAATGTGATGGTCGAAGAGTTACAGTAAACCTGCTGTGGAGCATCGTAGTACAACACTGGGCCCCCAGGGAAGAGCCAAAGAACATACTCTTCGAAACGGTACTCTTGTCAATATATAAAGCGGCATTTCAAAATTTGTATTGAAACCGGATGCAATTTCTGTGTTTCATCGTCAATGTGATGGTCGAAATGTTACAGTAAACCTGCTGTGGTGCATCGGAGTCTAACACTGGGCCCTCAGGGAAGAGCCAAAGTACATACTCTTCAAAATGGTACCCATTGGCTAGAAATCGGCATAGTGAATTTTGTATTGTATCCCGATGCAATTACTATGTTTCATCGTAAATGTGATGCTCGAAGGGTAACAGTAAACCTGCTGTGGTGCATCGGAGTATAACACAGGGACCCCAGGGAAGCGCCAAAGAACATACTCTTCGAAACGGTACTCCTGTGGACAGAAATCGGCATAGTGAATTTTGCATTGAATCCCGATGCAATTTCTATGTATCATCGTTATTGTGATGGTCGTAGGGTTACAGTAAACCTGCTGTGGTGCATCGGAGTCTAACTCTGAGCCGCCAGGGAAGAGCCAAGTAACAGACTCCCCGAAACGTTACTCTCGTCAATATAAATCGGCATTTCGAATTTTGTATTGAATCCGGATGCAATTTCTGTGTCTCATCGTCAATGTGATGGTCGAAGGGTTACAGTGAACCTGCTGTGGTGCATCGGAGTCTATCACTGAGCCCCCAGGGAAGAGCCAAAAAACAGACTCCCCGAAACGTTAGTCTCGTCAATATAAATTGGCATTGCGAATCTTGTATTGAATCCGAATGCAATTTCTGTGTTTCATCGCCAATGTGATGGTCGAAAGTTCCAGTAAACCTGCTGTGGTGCATCGGAGTCTAACACGGGGTCCCAGGGAAGAGCCAAAGTACATACTCTTCGAAACGGTACTCCTGTGGACAGAAATCGGCATTGCTAATTTTGTATTGAATCCGGATGCCATTTCTGTGTTTCATTGTCAATTTTATGGTCGAATAGTTACAGTAAACCTGCTGTGGTGCATCGGAGTCCGACACTTAGCCCCCAGGAAAGAGCCAAAGAACACACTCTTCGAAATGTTACTCCTGTGGAGAGAAATCGGCATAGTGAATTTTGTATTGACCCTGATGTAATTTCTGTGTTTGATCGTCAATTTGATGGTCGAAGGGTTACAGAAAAACCTGCTGTGGTGCATCGGAGTCTAACACTGAGCCCCAAGGGAAGAGTCAAAGAACATACTCCTCGAAACGTTACTCCTGTTGACAGAAATCGGCATAGTGAATTTTGTATTGAATAACGATGCAATTTCTATGTTTCATCGTAAGTGTGATGGTCGAAGGGTAACATTAAACCTGCTGTGGTGAATCGGAGTATAACACTGGACCCCCAGGGAAAAGTCAAAGAACATACTCTTCGAAACGGTACTCCTGTGGACAGAAATCGCCATAGTGAATTTTGCATTGAATCCCGATGCAATTTCTATGTTCCATCGTAAATGTGTTGGTCGAAGGGTTACAGTAAACCGGCTGTGGTGAATCGGAGTATAACACTGGCCCCCAGGGAAGAGCCAAAGTAAATACTCTACGAAACGGTACTCCTGTGGACAGAAATCGCCATAGAGAATTTGGTATTGAATCCCGATGCAATTTCTATGTTTCATCGTAAATGTGATGGTCGAAGGATAACAGTAAACCTGCTGTGGTGCATCGGAGAATAACACTGGGCCCCCAGGCAAGACCTAAATAACAGACTCTTCGAAACGATACTCCTGTGGACACTAAACGGCATTGTTATTTTTGTATTGAATCCCGAAGCAATTTCTATGTGTAATCGTTGTTGTGATGGTCGAAAGGTTACAGTAAACCTGCTGCGGTGCATTGGAGTCTAACCCTGGGTCCCCAGGGAAGAGCCAATGTACATACTCTTCGAAGCGGTACTCCTGTGGGCAGAAATCGGCATAGTGAATCTTGTATTGAATCCCGATGCAATTTCAATGTTTCATCGTAAATGTGATGGTCGAAGGGTAACAGTAAATTTGCTGTGGTGCATTGGAGTTTAACACTCGGCCCCCAGGGAAGAGCCAAAGTACATACTTTTCGCAACGATACTCCTGTGGACAGAATTTGGCATAGGAATTTTTATTGTATCCCGATGCAATTTCTGAGTTTCATCTTAATGTGATGGTCGAAGGGTAACAGTAAACCTATAGTGGTGCATCGGAGTCTAACACTGTGCCCCCAGGGAAGAGCCAAAGAACATACTCTTCGTATCGGTACTCCTGTGGTCAAACATCGGCATAGTGAATTTTGTATTGATTCCCAATGCAATTTCTATGTAACATCGTTATTGTGATGGTCGAAGGGTTACAGTAAACCTGCTGTGGTACATCGGAGTCTAACACTGGGCCCCCAGGGAAGGGCCAAAGAACATACTTTTCGAAACGGTACTCCTGTGCACAGAAATCGGCATTGCTAATTTTGTATTGAATCCGGATGCCTTTTCTGTGTTTCATTGTCAATTTTATGGTCGAAAAGTTACAGTAAACCTGCTGTGGTGCATCGGAGTCTGACACTGAGCCCCCAGGGAAGAGCCAAAGAACATACTCTTCGAAACGTTACTCCTGTGGGGAGAAATCGGCATAGTGAATTTTGTATTGACCCTGATGCAATTTCTGTGTTTGATCGTCAATTTGATGGTCGATGCTTAACAGTAAATTTGCTGTGGTGCATTGGAGTATAGCACTCGGCCCCCAGGGAAGAGCCAAAGTACATACTCTTCGAAACGATTCTCCTGTGGACAGAAATCGGCAAAGAAATTTTGTATTGTATCCCGATGCAATTTCTGAGTTTCATCGTAAATGTGATGGCCGAAGGGTAACAGTAAACCTGCTGTGGTGCATCGGAGTATAACACTGGGCCCCCAGGGAAGAGCTAAAGTACATACTCTTCGAAACGGTACTCATGTGCTTAGAAATCGGCATAGTGAATTTTGTATTGAATCCCGATGCAATATCTATGCTTCATTGTAAATGTGATGGTCGAAGGGTAACAGTTAACCTTTCGTGGTGCATCGGAGTCTAACACTGAGCCCTCAGGGAAGAGCCAAAAAACATAATCCTCGAAACGTTACTCCTGTGGACAGAAATCGGCATAGTAAAATTTGTTTGAATCATGATGCAATTACTAGGTTTCATCGTAAATGTGATAGTCGAAGGGTAACAGTAATCCTGCTGTGGTTTATCGGAGTATAACACTGGACCCCCAGGGAAGAGCCTAACAACATACTCTTCGAAACGGTACTCCTGTGAACATAAATCGGCATTGTGAATTTTGTATTGATTCCCGATGCAATTTCAGTGCTTCATTGTAAATGTGATGGTCGAAGGGTAACAGTAAACCTGCTGATGTGCATCGGAGTATGACACTGGGTCCCCAGGGAAGTGCTAAAGAACAGACTCTTCGAAACGGTACTCCTGTGGAGAGAAATCGGCATAGTGAATTTGGTATTGAATCCCGATGCAATTTCTATGTTTAATCGTCAATGTGATGAGCGAAGGGTTACAGTAAACCTGCTGTGGTGCATCGGAGGCTAACACTGAGCCCTCAGGGAAGAGCCGAAGAACATACTCTTCGAAACGTGACTCATGTGGACAGAAATCGGGATAGTGAATTTTCTATTGAATCCCGATGAAATTTCTATGTTTCATCGTCAATGTGATGGTCGAAGGGTTACAGTAAACCTGCTGTGGTGCATCAGATTCTAACACTGGGCCCCTAGTGAAGAGCCAAAGAACACACTCTTCGAAACGGTACTCCTGTGGACAGAAATCCGCATAGTTAAGTTTGTATTGAATCCCGATGCAAATTATATGCTTTATTGTAAATGTGATGGTCGAAGGGTAACAGTAAAGCTGATGTTGTGCATCGGAGTATGACACTGGGCCGCCAGGGAAGTGCCAAAGAACAGACTCTTCGAAACGGTACTCCTGTGGACAGAAATCGGCATAGTGAATTTGGTATTCATTCCCGATGCAATTTCTATGTTTCGTCGTAAATGTGATTTTCGAAGGGTTACAGTAAACCAGCTGTGGTGCATCGTAGTCTAACACTGAGCCCTCAGGGAAGACCCAAAGAACATACTCTTCGAAACGTTACTCGTGTGGACAGAAATCGGCATAGTGAATTTTCTATTGAATCCAGATGCAATTTCTATGTTTCATCGTCAATGTGATGAGCGAAGGGTAACAGTAAACCTGCTGTGGTGCATCGGAGTATAACACTGGACCCGCAGGGAAGAGCCAAACAACATACTCTTCGAAACGGTACTCCTGTGGACATAAATCGGCGTTGTGAATTTTGTATTGATTCGCGATTCAATTTCTGTGTTTCATTTGCAATGTGATGGTCGAAGGGTTACAGTAAACCTGCTATGGTGCATCGGAGTCTAACACTGGGCCCCCAGGGAAGACCCAAAGAACATACTCTTCGAAACGTTACTCGTGTTGACAGAAATCGGCATAGTGAATTTTCTATTGAATCCCGATGCAATTTTTGTGTTTCATCGTCAATGTGATGGTCGAAGGGTTACAGTAAACCAGCTGTGGTGCATCGGAGTCTAACACTGAGCCCTCAGGGAAGACCCAAAGAACATACTCTTCGAAACGTTACTCGTGTGGACAGAAATCGGCATAGTGAATTTTCTATTGAATCCCGATGCAATTTCTATGTTTCATCGACAATGTGATGAGCGAAGGGTAACAGTAAACCTGCTGTGTGCATCGGAGTATAACACTGGACCCGCAGGGAAGAGCCAAACAACATACTCTTCGAAACGGTACTCCTGTGGACATAAATCGGCGTTGTGAATTTTGTATTGATTCCCGATTCAATTTCTGTGTTTCATTTGCAATGTGATGGTCGAAGGGTTACAGTAAACCTGCTATGGTGCATCGGAGTCTAACACTGGGCCCCCAGGGAAGACCCAAAGAACATACTCTTCGAAACGTTACTCGTGTTGACAGAAATCGGCATAGTGAATTTTCTATTGAATCCCGATGCAATTTTTGTGTTTCATCGTCAATGTGATGGTCGAAGGGATACAGTAAACATGCTGTGGTGCATAGGAGACTAACACTGAGACCCCAGGGAAGAGCCAAAAAACAGACTGCCCGAAACGTTACTCTCGTCAATATAAATCGGCACTGCGAATATTGTATTGAATCCGGATTCAATTTCTGTGTTTCATCGTCAACATGATGGTCGAAGGGTAACCGTAAACCTGCTGTGGTGCATCGGAGTCTGTACTTTGGCTCTTCCCTGTGAGCCCAGTGTTATACTCTTCGAAACGATACTCCTGTGGACAGAAATCGGCAAAAAAAATTTTGTATTGTATCCCGATGCAATTTCTGAGTTTCATCGAAAATGTGATGGTCGAAGGGTAACAGTAAACCAGCTGTGGTGCATCGGAGTCTAACACTGGGCCCCCAGTGAAGAGCCAAAGTACATACTCTTCGAAACGGTACTCCTGTGGACAGAAATCGACTATGTGAATTTTGTATTGATTCCCGCTGCAATTTCCGTGTTTCATCGTCAATGTGGTGGTCGAAGGGATACAGTAAACCTGCTGTGGTGCATCGGAGTCCAACACTGGGCCCCCAGGGAAGAGCCAAAGTACATAGTCTTCGAAACGGTACTCCTGTGGACAGAAATCGGCATTGTGAATTTTGTATTGAATCCGGATGCAATTTCTGTCTTTCATCGTCAATGTGATGGTCGAAGGGATCCAGTAAACCTGCTGTGGTGAATCGGAGTCTAACACTAAGTATAGAGGGAAGAGCCAAAAAACCGACTTCCCGAAACGTTACTCTCGTCAATATAAATTGGCATTGCGAATTTTGTATTGAATCCGGATTCAATATCTGTGTTTCAACGTTAATATGATGGTCAAAGGGAAACAGTAAACCTGCTGTGGTGCATCGGATTCTAACACTGGGCCCTAGGGAAGAGCCAAAAGTACATACTCTTCGAAACGGTACTCCTGTGGACAGAAATCGGCATTGTACATTTTGTATTGAAACCGGATGAAATTTCTGTGTTTCATCGTCAATGTGATGGTCAAAGGGATATAGTAAATCTTCTGTGGTGCATCGGAGTATAACAGTGGGCCTCCAGGGAAGAGCCAAAGAACATACTCTTCGAAACGGCACTCCTGTGGCCAGAAATCGGCATTGTGAATTTTGTATCGATTCCCGATGCAATTTCTATGTTTCATGGTAAATGTGATGGTCGAAGGTTAACAGTAAAGCTGCTGTGGTGCATCGGAGTATAACACTGGGCCCCCAGGGAAGAGCCAAAGTACATACTCTTCTAAATGGTACTCCTGTGGACAGAAATCGGCATAGGAATTTTGCATTGTATCCCGATGCAATTTCTACGTTTCATCGTAAGTGTGATGGTCGAAGAGTAACAGTAAACCTGCTGTGGTGCATCGGCGTATATCACTGGGGCCATTGGGATGAGGCAAAGAACATACTCTTGGAAACGGTACTCCTGTGGACAGAAATCGGCATTGTGAATTTTTTATTGATTCCCGATGCAATTTCTGTGTTTCGTAGTCAATGTGATGGTCGAAGGGATCCAGTAGACCTGCTGTGGTGCATCGGAGTCTAACACTCTCCCCCAGGGAAGAGCCAAGGAACATACTCATCGAAACGTTACTCCTGTGTACAGAAATCGGCATAGTGAATTTTGTATTGACCCTGAAGCATTTTCTGTGTCCTATCGTCAATTTGATGGTCGAAGGGTTACAGTAAACCTGCTGTGGTGCATCGGAGTCTAACACTGGGCCCCAGGGAAGAGCCAAAGTACATACTCTTCGAAATGGTACCCATTGGCTAGAAATCGGTATAGTGAATTTTGTATTGTATCCCGATGCAATTACTATGTTTCATCGTAAATGTGTGGATCGAAGGGTAACAGTAAACCTGCTGTGTTGCATCGAAGTATAACACTGGGCCCCCAGGGAAGAGCCAAAGAACAGACTCTTCGAAACGGTACTCATGTGGACAGAAATCGGCATAGTGAATTTTGCATTGAATCCCGATTCAATTTCTATGTTCCATCGTAAATGTGTTTTCGAAGCGTTACAGTAAACCTGCTGTGGTGCATCGAAGTCTAACACTGGCCCCCAGGGAAGAGCGAAAGTACATACTCTTCGAAAAGGTACTACTGTGGACAGAAATCGCCATAGTGAATTTTGTATTGAATCCCGATGCAGTTTCTATGTTTCATCGTAAATGCTATGGTCGAAGGGTAACATTAAACCTGCTGTGGTGAATCGGAGTATAACACTGGACCCCCAGGGAAGAGCCAAAGGACATATTCTTCATAACGATACTCCTGTTGACACTAAACGGCATTGTTATTTTTGTATTGAATCCCGATGCAATTTCTATGTATCATCGTTATTGTGATGGTCGAAGGGTTACAGTAAACCTGCTGTGGTGCATCGGAGTCTAACTCTGAGCCCCAAGGAAGAGCCAAGGAACACACTCGCCGAAACGTTACTCTCGTCAATATAAATCGGCATTTCGAATTTTGTATTGAATCCGGATGCAATTTTTGTGTCTCATCGCCAATGTGATGGTCGAAGGGTTACAGTAAACCTGCTGTGGTGCATGGGAGTCTAACACTGTGCCCCAGGGAAGAGCCAAAGTATATACCCTTCGATACGGTACTCCTGTGGACAGAAATCGCCATAGTGAATTTTGAATTGAATCCCGATGCAATTTCTATGTTTCATCGTAAATGTGATGGTCGAAGGGTAACAGTAAACCTGCTGTGGTGCATCAGAGAATAACACTGGGCCCCCAGGGAAGACTCAAAGAACAGACTCTTCGAAACTATACTCCTGTGGACTGTAAACGGCATTGTTATTTATGTATTGAATCCCGATGCAATTTCTATGTAACATCGTTATTGTGATGGTCGAAGGGTTACAGTAAACCTGCTGTGGTACATCGGAGTCTAACACTGGGCCCCCAGGGAAGGGCCAAAGAACATACTCTTCGAAACGGTACTCCTGTGGACAGAAATCAGCATTGCTAATTTTGTATTGAATCCGGATGCTATTTCTGTGTTTCATTGTCAATTATATGGTCGAAAAGTTACAGTAAACCTGCTGTGGTGCATCGGAGTCTGACACTGAGCCCCCAGGGAAGAGCCAAAGAACATACTCTTCGAAACGTTACTCCTGTGGGGAGAAATCGGTATAGTGAATTTTGTATTGACCCTGATGCAATTTCTGTGTTTGATTGTCAATTTGATGGTCGAAGGGTTACAGTAAACCTACTGTGGTTTATCGAAGTCTAACACTGGTCCCCCAGGGAAGGGCCAAAGAACATACTCTTCGTAACGGTACTCCTGTGGACAGAAATCGGCATTGTGAATTTTTATTGAATCCCGATGCAATTTCTATGTAACATCGTTATTGTGATGGTCGAAGGGTTACAGGAAACCTGCTGTGGTACTATAAAGGGACATTTGCATGCCGAGCGTGAGTTTCCTCGGAAACGCGAAATATTAATTAAATAAATAATCAGTGACAAATAAATAAAGCCTATGGCACACAACTGCAGCGCTGTGTCGCTGATAAAACAAAAGCACAATTACGTTACTCTTATGTTTGATTAAGAAATGAGAGAGCTCTGGTAGAAGTGGTGCGAGAAGCACGTATTTTATTCTATTGTCTGGCACACCGCCATATTTCATGTTATTGAAGAATACTGCGAGTTGCAACCTGACTAGGCACTCGATTCTGTAAAGAATTTATATTTATAAAAGTAAGTAGGATTATGAACTGTAGGCTTATTCATTGAATATATCTGATTTAACTAACTGTGTAATTTTTTTATGTTTAGTAGACAATCACCTCTGTACGACGTATTGGCATGGCTGGCAAGTTATTGAAATATTGAGATTTAGATTATGAGTCCGCACCTACCGCAGCAGTCTTTGGAAACGATTTATTTACGAAGTCCGATTATTTCAGTTTTATTTCACGGTCAACTACGAGTAACATTGCCTTTACGAGAAAGCCATTGTCAAGCGTCTGATACCGAATAATTAAACGTCCACGTTCCAGATAAGCAAATATTAATTACAATTACAATCACAATCACCATCATACAGATAGAAAAATTAATATTTAAATAATATTTTTTAATTTATTTATTTTATATTGGCGACTGCGTGTCGGACTTTTTATTTTGTCATTTGTTACATTGTTCTCTTTGTTTCATGTGAAAAATCAACTTTCTGGACCTGGACGTGAATGTATGAGAGATAACAAAAAAAATCTAAAGATATTTTCCAATTCTAAAATTTTGCGGGAAGACGCAATGAAACTTCCAGCAAAATAAGGTAAGACGCAGCATCTTTGCTTTAGCAGGCTTGACCAGACGTATAATTCAGTGTATTAGCTTTTCAGTAGATTCTGTAGTGTTTCTTTCGTGCATAACAGTTTTCAGTGATAAATTTCATTCTCAGTACTTTTCCTTAAACAATAACGTATGTAACAATACCAATACACGAGTGTACAATATGGCCGACTTCTGTACGATACGTAGTAACATGGACAGCAGCCATTATCAATAATCTCAAATTCAGTTTATATTTTTAAATTAACAGACAGCCATTGTTGCTACGAGCGATTCATGCTCAACTGCATTTTATTTTAAAATCAGTGTCAAATATTTTCTTGAAACATATATCACGTGTGGCATGGTAATAACTAGAAATCAATACGCAAAAATGGAACAGCAAAGACGTACTATTCAGACGCAATCCGACTCGGACGAGAGACAAATGTTAGAAAATGACTTTACGACAGCAACCGGTAGTGACGATTTATCAAATATTGACGCAAGTGTTGACGGAAATTTTGGCAATAGGCCGTCCACTACAAAAATTTCAAAGTCTCAGTCAGAGCCCATGTTGATGCATGACGTCACGTCTAATGACGCGACGGGGGCACAGACCTTGCAAACAGTAAACATTGCCGACATGTTACAAATGCTAATGAAACAAAACGCCGAAAACATGGCAACCTTACAGACACAAAATGACGCAATTAAATCTGACCTCATAGCACTCAAGACAGGTAATGACACTATATGTAAACGTGTGGAACTTATAGACGCCACACTGACCAAACAGATGACTGAACTCAGTACTAAATTTTCCCAGCTTAATACGAGACAAGAAAAGACTACAACTGACGTAGCACTTTTACAGACACAAGTAAAAAACCTTAATGTCACGTGTGAAGTTCTTACTGAACAAATTCAAACATATCCTTCAGTACATGACAACCTTGAAAAACGAATTACTGACGTACAGAATAAATTTGACAATGTTGAACAACACCTGACTGACATCTTACAATCTGATGCCACAGCTCATTTTCAAAATATTAATAAAGAATTTCATGATTGGGTAGTGAATAAAGACAAACATTTTGATAGATGCTTACGTGAAAATTTACCAACAATTGTGCACGACTCCGTAGCGCAATACATTACTAATAACAAACAGCTGATCAGTGACGCAGTACAATCCGTCACTGCACCCATGAGACAATTCAACGATCGACCACAGTCTGAATGTAACGAAAATATCAGTCAAAATGCACAGTTCAAGAACCAATATACATTCGAGTATGACACACACATACCGCACACGACAAACACACAAGAACAAAACACACCACGACTACAACACATACCACGATGTGCAAACACAAACACAAGCTATTATCATGGTAAACCACAGCAACATTATCGTAATTACTCGCCAGCTGAACATACCAGTAATTACAGTGGAATAAATCCATATCACAATACGAAGGAAGAAGAAAGCTTAATGAAACACAGGCAATTTCAGATTTTTATCCCAGAAAAACGAACCATTCATCCGGTGATTTTTCTTAAATCTTTTAGTAACGCATTTCCACGCACTTGGAGTGACCGGAAAAAGATTTCATATATTGTCGGTTACATCCAAGGCGATGCAGCTGTCTGGGCATACAGTCAAGCTGACGTATGTACCACGTACAGTGAGTTTGAGCGTGCTTTTCTGAACAAATTCTGGTCGCAATCCGTCCAGGAGCGACTCAGAAGACAAATTTTAGAACCTGAAACTTTTAACAGTAAAAATGGCAACTTACGCAGATATTTTGAAAAATACTTGAACATGGGACACTTTTTAGACGAACCAGTCGCAACGCGTGATATACTCCGTGCGTTGAAGGCCAATTTGCCTTTCAACATTAAAGAAAAACTCCTACATATCCCGGATGACGATTCAGATTATTTTTTAACAGCCTTAGATTCGGTTGACATGTTACTTGAAGATCAGCGTTTCGCGCGGCAAAACAGCAGCCACAATGTTTACACTAGTGGTATGCAAAACATGCAGGCTTGCCAACTCAATTCTGGCGCGCCCACAGTTGGATACGCGGTACAGCAAAAACAGCAAACTCACATGCCGTTTCAATACGAAAATCAAAATCAACACGCGTATTCCAATACAAACAATAGTTACAACAGTAATAACACTTCATGCGGCAATCCATACAAAAGGCACCGCGGTAATAACTACAACGGTAACAACGGATACAAAGGCAACAACAAAAACACAAACAGAAATAGAAATAATAATAACTACGAGCCAAGACAGCATCAAGGTTGGACTCGTAACGATCAGTACTTCCATTCAAACTCTGCTTTACCACAGCAGCCACCAGGACAAAATTGGAGCATACCTTACGACCGACAGGTAAGTTATAATGCGCAACAGCAACAACAACCGCAAAAGTTTGGAGATCATAATAGGCAATATCCGAATGTGAATATAATAGAAATGACACCTGATGCACAACCTCAATCTGTGTCAGTACCTAGTACAAATGCTAATCCGACAAACTAGAAACAGTCACTTCTATGCCCCAGGTCGTGGCTGAAGAATTCTTGCGGGGCGACTGCAATGTTAATCAGTTATTTGACACCACACTTGAACAACAAAATATTGATATGCCTAATAATACTAAACAAAAACTACCTGTTTTATTTATAAGATACAACTACAATAACAATATATCAGATGAACTTTTACAAGACAGTACACAATGTCGTTCAAACACAAATGAAATTGTTTTAGCATCTACTACTGGTGTAGTAGGTGGGATTCCAACTACTATTATCCTAGATACAGGTGCAGCTGTGAGCGTTTTGTCTTTTAATTTCTATAAAAAGATGTGTGAATTGGAACCTGTGCCTGAGTTTCCTGCCCAAAACTGTAAAATAACTACTGCACTAGGTAATAAGTCATGTAGGGTTACGAAGCAAGTTTTTGTAAACATTAAAATAGGTAATGGAACGGTACAATGGCCATTCCTGGTTGTACAAAACCTTGCGACAAATTGCATATTAGGAATAGATATTATGAGCGAGAAGGACTCTATTATAGACTTCTCCAAAGGTAAATGTATTTTAAATGATAAAGGCAGTGTAATTATTATTGATTTGGACAGGAGAACTCTAAAGCATGACAAACACTGTACAGGGTACAAGGTTCAGTTAGTACTTGACAATGACATTCAAGATATGCAAACACACTCATCTGACACAGAGCTAATGGACTTGAAAACATTGCTTGATCATAAGATAAGTGAAGCTACAGCTCTCAGTGTACATGAACGTATAAAACTACAGGAAGTGTTATCCAAATATTTACAAGTTTTTACCAAACGATTAGGTGTTATCAACACGTATGTATACAAGATTGAAGTTAAGCCTCACAAGATCTTCTACCACAAGACATATAACGTACCGTTATCTCAACGACCTGCTGTGTGGCAAGAATTAAAACAAATGTTAGACTGGAAGGTCATTGAACCATCCACCTCACCTTATTGTAGTCCTCTACTTGTTGTCAAAAAATTAAATGGAAGCATTAGGTTAGTGTTAGACGCACGAGCAATTAGTGAAATAATTTTACCGGTTCACACAAAACCCGAAAATTTAGAAGAGCAATTACAGAAATTTCTAGATGCAAAATATTTTTCCACAATAGATCTCGCTAATTCGTTTTGGCAGGTGGGTATCACTCCTGATTCACGGAAATATACTGCATTTATGTTCGGGGGGCGAACCTATCAGTTTTGTGTTCTACCTTTCGGACTGAATGTCAGCTCTGGGGTATTCATTACAGCCCTGGATACCGTGCTTGGCGATGATTTAGTTGAGACAGTCACACACTATGTAGATGATATACTGATAGCTACACAGTCTTGGAAGGAACACGTTGGCACACTTCAAAGAATTTTAGAAAAATACGCACACCGAGATCTTAGAGCATTTCATGCTGAAGAATGTCAAAGTCATACCCATCAAAATATTGCTAAGCAACTCGAAAAACTCTGTTGTTACAACACAGATAATAAGTAGTGTAGAAATTTTCATTTCAGCGGTTCCAGAGTCGCAGTTGAAGGCAGAAGAACTCTTCTTTCAGCGCGCGCCACCACCTGGAAGACGGGATATCAAAATAAAATTTATGATTACGTAGCAGTGAATGATATATTAATTTTTCACGGAACATTTGTTATTGTAGGTACCACTGACTTGGTATGACACCTGACGAACCGACAGACGTCATCTGTGAAGCGATCTTTTACTTTGAGAAATAGATTAGACGCACATCTCTCAACACGAAAAGCATCTATCAGTAGTCAAGGCCACACAGACACTCTACACACACGCACAAAACGCGAGGAATCGAACATTTTTTCTCTCTTACTATTTTGAATATTTATTGAGTAGTGAAAACGCCTGGTCTTGCCTACTGATGTAATGAATGTTGTGTCTAACCTATCTTAATTTCAGATGAAATCCCGTGACACAATGTAATAACCTATAGCTATGTAATGATGATGCAAACATGTTTATGTGCAACTGTATTATGTTTATGCTAAGAAAACATGTGACGTGTGTATGTATAATTACTTATTTTTTTTAACTGATGTATCATGTAACTGTTACCATGTAAAAAAAAAATTTGAACAAAACGAGTGCCAAAAAGACATTGCATAGTGAACCTCTGTTCACGGACATTAACGAACATTACTAACTCTGCAACTACGCAGAAACCTATGTAAAAAAAAAAACGGTTAATGCCATTCATTATGCAGCGTATCTATGTAAACGCGATGAATGATTTCTTTGATTAATAACTACGAACATTTAGGTGAGCTATATTCAGCAAAAAAAAAAAAAAAAACTGAAAATGTGAAGTGCATAATTCGTGCATCGTCTAGTGACATTACTACAGTGCCTAACTTCAAGATGTTAACTGGATTAAATGGACACAAAGTGCCTGTCCAGAAAACAATACGACGGGTGGAAGAATTTCGGTTGGAACTTCAGGGAATGAAATGTTCTCGAAATGTGACAGACACTCTTACCTGGACTGTCCAAGGATCGATGCCAGCTATGTGCCGTCCGAGGTTCTGCAACCAAGCTTCCACGGAATGTAAAAAAAAAACGAACTGCACGTGGACCAATTACTCGACGGGTCACGTCTGATCTGTAATGAGCAATGCCTTTAGTCACAACGAACTGCATCACAACGACTATAATGGAAATGGGAAATGGACACGCTTATGTATTAATCACGTTGTTATACAACGATGTTACTGTGATCAAAAAAAAAAAAAAAACTTTACCACGACGATACTAACCTGTAAAAAAAAAATTATTGTGCAGCAGATGAATATGAACTGTAATAACGACACGATGTGTATAGGTCAACGCACCTGAAACATACGGACATTTTTCTTTGAAGTATTTCAAAACAATACTATGTAACTAAGAACATTCAACAATCTAAGTTGTATTGTGTTATAACAAATATTGTAAATTTAAAACTAAGTTACCTGTCATAGAATGTAGTCCTCATATGTAATCTTGGTTGAATATTTTCTTTGTGCAACGACTGAGAAACACGCGCACACTAACAATATGAACTGCAATACTGTGCCGCGTGATCTAACTGTACGATATAACGGCAGTGCCGGAGTCACACAGACGCTTCTGCGCATGCGCGCACTCTATCTGCCAACATAAGAACTTTTACGGTGCACCCGCGTCATTCAAATTTTGTATATAATGTGTATAATGTAGGTCATGTAAATAGTTGTAGATAACTTAGATTTTCTTGTGCCTTTAGGTGAATTGCTCGCCTGCAGGTGTGTCCTTTCGCCTCGCAATTCAGGGGGCAATATAAAGGCACATTTACATGCCGAGCGTGAGTTTCCTCGGAAACGCGAAATATTAATTAAATAAATAATCAGTGACAAATAAATAAAGCCTATGGCACACAACTGCAGCGCTGTGTCGCTGATAAAACAAAAGCACAATTACGTTACTCTTATGTTTGATTAAGAAATGAGAGAGCTCTGGTAGAAGTGGTGCGAGAAGCACGTATTTTATTCTATTGTCTGGCACACCGCCATATTTCATGTTATTGAAGAATACTGCGAGTAGCAACCTGACTAGGCACTCGATTCTGTAAAGAATTTATATTTATAAAAGTAAGTAGGATTATGAACTGTAGGCTTATTCATTGAATATATCTGATTTAACTAACTGTGTAATTTTTTTATGTTTAGTAGACAATCACCTCTGTACGACGTATTGGCATGGCTGGCAAGTTATTGAAATATTGAGATTTAGATTATGAGTCCGCACCTACCGCAGCAGTCTTTGGAAACGATTTATTTACGAAGTCCGATTATTTCAGTTTTATTTCACGGTCAACTACGAGTAACATTGCCTTTACGAGAAAGCCATTGTCAAGCGTCTGATACCGAATAATTAAACGTCCACGTTCCAGATAAGCAAATATTAATTACAATTACAATCACAATCACCATCATACAGATAGAAAAATTAATATTTAAATAATATTTTTTATTTTATTTATTTTATAGTACATCGAAGTCTAACACTAGCCCCCCAGGGAAGAGCCAAAGAACAGACTCCCCAAAACGTTACTCTCGTCAATATAAATCGGCATATCGAATTTTGTATTGAATCCGGATGCAATTTCTGTGTTTCATTGTTTATGTGATGGTCGAAGGGTAACAGTAAACCTGCTGTGGTGCGTCGGAGTCTCACACTGAGCCACCAGGGAAGAGCCAAAAACAGACTCCCCGAAATGTTACTGTTGTCAATACAAATCGGCATTGCCAATTTTGTATTGAAACCGGATGAAATTTCTGTGTTTCATCGTCAATGTGATGGTCGAAAGGTCACAGTAAACCTGCTGTAGTGCATCGGAGTCTCACACTGAGCCCCCAGGGAAGAGCCAAAAAACAGACTCCCCGAAAAGTTACTCTCGACAATATAAATCAGCATTGCGAATTTAGTATTGGAACCGGATGCAATTTCTGTGTTTCAGCGTCAATGCGATGGTCGAATGGTAACAGTAAACCTGCCGTATTGGTGATTTCCCTAAATCACTCCAGGCAAATGCCGGGATGGTTCCTCTGAAAGGGCACGGCCGACTTCCTTCCCAATCCTTCCCTAATCCGATGAGACCGATGACCACGCTGTCTGGTCTCCTTTCCACAAACCAACCAACCAACCTGCCGTATTGCATCGGTGTCTAACACTGAGCCCCAGGGAAGAGCCAAAAATAAGACTCCCCGAAACGTTACTCTCGTCAATATAAATCGGCGTTGCGAATTTTGTATTGAAACCGGATGCAATTTCTGTGTTTCATCGTCAATGTGATGGTCGAAGGGTAACCGTAAGCCTGCTGTGGTGCATCGGAGTCTCACACTGAGCCCCCAGGGAAGCGCCGAAAAACAGACTCCCCGAAAAGTAACTCTCGTCAATATAAATCGGCATTGCGAATTTTGTACTGAAACCGAATGCAATTTCTGTGTTTCATCGTCAATGTGAAGGTCGAAGGGTCACAGTAAACCAGCTGTGGTGCATTGGAGTCTGACACTGAGCCCCCAGGGAAGAGCCAAACAACAGTCTCCCCTAAACGTTACTCTCGTCAATATAAATTAGCATTGCGAATTTTGTATGGAAACCGGATGCAATTTCTGTGTTTCATCGTAAATGTGATGGACGAAAGGTAACAGAAAACCTGCTGTGGTGCATCGGAGTCTAACACTGCACACCCACGGAAGAGCCAAAGTACATACTCTTCGAAACGGTACTCCTGTGGACAGAAATCGGCATTGTGAATTTTGCATTTATCCGGATGCTATTTCTGTGTTTCATCGTCAATGTGAAGGTCGAAGGGTCACAGTAAACCAGCTGTGGTGCATCGGAGTCTCACACTTAGCCCACAGGGAAGAGCCAGAAGACAGACTCCCTGAAACTTTACTCTCGTCAATATAAAACGGCACTGCGAATTTTGTAATGATACCGGATGCAATTTCTGTGATTCATCGTCAATGTGATGATCGAAGGGTAACAGCAAACCTGCTGTGGTGCATCGGAGTCTCACACTGAGCCCCCAGGGAAGAGCCGAGAAACAGACTCCCAGAAATGTTACTCTCGTCAATATAAATCGCCATTGCGAAATTTTGTATTGAAACCGGATGCAATTTCTGTGTTTCATCGTCTATGTGATGGTCGAAGGGTAACAGTAAACCTGCTGTGGTGCATCGGAGTCTAACACTGGGACCCCAGGGAAGAGCCAAAGTACATCCTCTTCGAAAGGGTACTCCTGTGGACAGAAATCAGCTTTGTGAATTTTGTATTGATCCGGATGGAATATCTGTGTTTCATCGTCAATGTGATAGTCGAAGGGTAGCAGTAAACCTGCTGTGGTGCATCGGAGTCTCACACTGAGCCCCCAGGGAAGAGCCGAAAAACAGACTCCCCGAACCGTTACTCTCGTCAATATTAATCGGCATTGCGAATTTTGTATTGAAACCGGATGCAATTTCTGTGTTTCATCGTCAATGTGATGGTCGAAGGGTAACAGTAAACCTGCCGTGGTGCATCGGAGTCTATAACTGAGCCCCCAGGGAAGAGCCAAAAAACAGACTCCCCGAAACGTTACTCTCGTCAATATAAATCGGCATTACGAATTTTGTATTGAAACCGGATGCAATATCTGTGTTTCATCGTCAATGTGATGGTCGAAGGGCAACAGTAAACCTGCTGTGGTGCATCGGAGTATAACACTGGTCCCCCAGGGAAGAGCCAAAGTACATACTCTTCGAAACGGTACTCCTGTGGACAGAAATCGAAATTGTGAATTTCGTATTTATCCGGATTCAATTTCTGTGTTTCATCGTCAATGCGATGGTCGAAGGGTAACAGTAAAACTGCTGTGGTGCATCGGAGTCTCACACTGAGCCCCCAGGGAAGAGCCTAAAAACAGACTCCCTGAAACGTTACTCTCGTCAAAATAAATCGGCATTGCGAATTTTCTATTGAAACCGGATGCAATTTCTGTGTTCCACCGTCAATGTGATGGTCGAAGGGTAACAGCAAACCTGATGTGGTGCATCGGAGTCTCACACTGAGCCTCCAGGGAAGAGCCGAAAAACAGACTCCCAGAAACGTTACTCTCGTCAATATAAATCGGCTTGGCGAATTTTGTATTGAAACCGGATGCAATTTCTGTGTTTCGTCGTCAATGTGATGGTCGAAGGGTAACAGTAAATCTGCTGTGGTGCATCGGAGTCTCACACTGAGCCCCCAGGGAAGAGCCAAAAACAGACTCCCAGAAATTTTACTCTCGTCTATATAAATCGGCATTGCGAATTTTGTATTGAAACCGGATGCAATTTCTGTGTTTCGTCGCCAATGTGATGGTCGAAGGGTGTCAGTAAACCTGCCGTGGTGCATTGGAGTCTAACACTGGGCCCCCAGGGAAGAGCCAAAGAACAGACTCCCCGAAACGTTATTCTTGTCAATATAAATCGGCATTGCGAATTTTGTATTGAAACCGGATGCAATTTCTGTGTTTCATCGTCAATGTCATGGTCGAAGGGTAACAGTAAATCTGCTGTGGTGCATCGGAGTCTAACACTGGGCCCCCAGGGAAGAGACAAAGTACATACTCTTCGAATCGGTACTCCTGTGGACAGAAATCGGCATTGTGAATTTTATATTGATCCGGATGCAATTTCTGTGATTCATCGTCAATGTGATGGTCGAAGGGTAACAGTACGACTGCTGTGGTGCATCGGAGTCTCACACTGAGGCCCCAGGGAAGTGCCAAAAAACAGACTCCCCGAAACGTTACTCTCGTCAATATAATTCGGCATTGCGAATTTTGTATTGAAACCGGATGCAATTTCTGTGTTTCATCGTCAATTTGATGGTAGAAGGGTAACAGCAAACCTGCTGTGGTGCATCGGAGTCTCACACTGAGCCCCCAGGGAAGAGCCGAGAAACAGACTCCCAGAAATGTTACTCTCGTCAATATAAATCGCCATTGCGAAATTTGTATTGAAACCGGATGCAATTTCTGTGTTTCATCGTCTATGTGATGGTCGAAGGGTAACAGTAAACCTGCTGTGGTGCATCGGAGTCTAACACTGGGACCCCAGGGAAGAGCCAAAGTACATACTCTTCGAAAGGGTACTCCTGTGGACAGAAATCGGTTTTGTGAATTTTGTATTGATCCGGATGGAATATCTCTGTTTCATCGTCAATGTGATGGTCGAAGGGTAGCAGTAAACCTGCTGTTGTGCATCGGAGTCTCACACTGAGCCCCCAGGGAAGAGCCGAAAAACAGACTCCCCGAAGCGTTACTCTCGTCAATATTAATCGGCATTGCGAATTTTGTATTGAAACCGGATGCAATTTCTGTATTTCATCGTCAATGTGATGGTCGAAGGGTAACAGTAAACCTGCCGTGGTGCATCGGAGTCTATAACTGAGCCCCCAGGGAAGAGACAAAAAACAGACTCCCCGAAACGTTACTCTCGTCATTATAAATCGGCATTACGAATTTTGTATTGATACCGGATGCAATATCTGTGTTTCATCGTCAATGTGATAGTCGAAGGGTAACAGTAAACCTGCTGTGGTGCATCGTAGTCCAACACTGGGACCCCAGGGAAGAGCCAAAGTACATACTCTTCGAAACGGTATTCATAGGACAGAAATCGGCATTGTGAATTTTGTATTGATCCGGTTGCAATTTCTATGTTTCATCGTCAATGTCATTGTCGAAGGGTAACAGTAAACCTGCTGTGTTTCATCGGAGTCTCACACTGAGCCCCCAGGGAAGAGCCAAAAAACAGACTCAACGAAACGTTACTCTCGTCAAAACAAATCGGCATTGCGAATTTTGTATTGAAACCGGATGCAATTTCTGTGTTCCACCGTCAATGTGATGGTCGAAGGGTGACAGCAAACCTGCTGTGGTGCATCGGAGTCTCACACTGAGCCCCCAGGGAAGAGCCTAAGAACAGACTCCCAGAAATGTTACTCTCGTCAATATAAATCGGCATTGCGAACTTTGTATTGAAACCGGATGCAATTTCTGTGTTTCGTCGTCAATGTGACGGTCGAAGGGTAACAGTAAACCTGCTGTGGTGCATCGGAGTCTCACACTGAGCCCCCAGGGAAGAGCCGAAAAACTGACTCCCTGAAACATTACTCTCGTCAATATAAATCGGCATTGCGAATTTTTTATTGAAACCGGATGCAATTTCTGTGTTTCGTCGTCAATGTGATGGTCGAAGGGAATCAGTAAACCTGCCGTGGTGCATCGGAGTCTATCACTGGGCGCCCAGGGAAGAGCCAAAGAACAGACTCCCCGAAACGTTATTCTTGTCAATATAAATCGGCATTGCGAATTTTGTATTGAAACCGGATGCAATTTCTGTGTTTCATCGTCAATGTCATGGTCGAAGGGTAACAGTAAACCTGCTGTGGTGCATTGGAGTCTAACACTGGGCCCCCAGGGAAGAGACAAAGTACATACTCTTCGAATCGGTACTCCTGTGGACAGAAATCGGCATTGTGAATTTTATATTGATCCAGATGCAATTTCTGTGTTTCATCGTCAATGTGATGGTCTAAGGGTAACAGTACAACTGCTGTGGTGCATCGGAGTCTCACACTGAGCCCCCAGGGAAGTGCCAAAAAACAGACTCCCCGAAACGTTACTCTCGTCAATATAATTCGGCATTGCGAATTTTGTATTGAAGCCGGATGCAATTTCTCTGTTTCATCGTCAATGTGATGGTCGAAGGGTAACAGAAAACCTGCTGTGGTTGCATCGGAGTCTCACACTGGGCCCCCAGGGAAGAGCCGAAGTACATACTCTTCGAATCGGTACTCCTGTGGACGGAAATCGGCATTGTGAATTTTGAATTGATCAGGATGCAATATCTGTGTTTCTTCGTCAATGTGGTGGTCGAAGTGGTGGTGGTGGTTAGTGTTTAACGTCCCGTCGACAACGAGGTCATTAGAGACGGAGCGCAAGCTCGGGGTAGGGAAGGATTGGGAAGGAAATCGGCCGTGCCTTTCAAAGGAACCATCCCGGCATTTGCCTGAAACGATTTAGGGAAATCACGGAAAACCAAAATCAGGATGGCCGGAGACGGGATTGAACCGTCGTCCTCCCGAGTGCGAGTCCAGTGTGCTAACCACTGCGCCACCTCGCTCGGTGTGGTCGAAGTGTAACAGTAAACCTGCTGTGGTACATCGGAGTCTCACACTGAGCCCCAGGATAGAGCCAAAAGACAGTCTCCCCGAAACGTTAGTCTCGTCAATATAAATCGGCATTGCGAATTTGTATTGAAACCGGTACCAATTTCTGTGTTTCATCGTCAATATCATGGTCGAACGGTAACAGTAAACCTGCTGTGGTGCATCGGAGTCTCACACTTAGCCCCCAGGGAAGAGCCGAAAAAACAGACTCCCTGAAACGTTACTCTCGTCAATATAAATCGGCATTGCGAATTTTGTATTGAAACCGGATGGAATTTCTTTGTTTCATCGTCAATGTGATGGTTGAAGGGTAACATCAAACATGCTGTGGTGCATCGGAGTCTCACACTGAGCCCCCAGGAAAGAGCCGAAAAACAGACTCCCCGAAACGTTACTCTCGTCAATGTAAATCGGCATTGCGAAATTTGTATTGAAACCGGATGCAAGTTCTGTGTTTCATCGTCAATGTGATGTTCAAAGGGTAACAGTAAACCTGCAGTGGTGCATCGGAGACTAACACAGGGCTCCCAGGGAAGAGCCAAATAACAGGCTCCCCGAAACGTTATTCTCGTCAATATAAATAGGCATTGCGAATTTTGTATTGAAACCGGATGCAATTTCTGTGTTTCATCGTCAATATCATGGTCGAAGGATAACAGTAAACCTGCTGTGGTGCATCGGAGTATAGCACTGGGCCCCGAGGGAAGAGCCAAAGTACATACTCTTCGAAACGGTACTCCTGTGGACAGAAATCGGCATTGTGAATTTAGTATTTATCCGGATTCAATTTCTATGTTTCATCGTCAATGTGATGGTCGAAGGGTAACAGTAAAACTGCTGTGGTGCATCGGAGTCTCACACTGAGCCCCCAAGGAAGAGCCAAAAAACAGACTCCCTGAAACGTTACTCTCGGCAATATAAATCGGCATTACGAATTTTGAATTGAAACCGGATGCAATATCTGTGTTTCATCGTCAATGCGATGGTCGAAGGGTAATAGTAAACCTGCTGTGGTGCATCGGAGACCGAATCTGGGACCCCAGGGAAGAGCCAAATTACGTACTCTTCGAAACGGTACTACTGTGTTCAGAAATCGGCATTGTGAATTTTGTATTGATCCGGTTGCAATTTCTGTGTTTCATCGTCAATGTCATGGTCGAAGGATAACAGTAAACCTGCTGTGGTACATCGGAGGCCCACACTGAGCCCCAGGGAAGAGCCTAAAAACAGACTCCCTGAAACGTTACTCTTGTCAAAATAAATCGGCATTGCGAATTTTGTATTGAGACCGGATGCAATTTCTGTGTTTCGTCGTCAATGTGATGGTCGAAGGGTAACAGTAAACCTGCTGTGGTGCATCGGAGTCTAACACTGGGCCCCCAGGGAATAGCCAAAGTACATACTCTTCGAAAGGGTACTCCTGTGGACAGAAATCGGCTTTGTGAATTTTGTATTGATCCGGATGGAATATCTGTGTTTCATCGTCAATGTGATGGTCGAAGGGTAGCAGTAAACCTGCTGTGGTGTATCGGAGTCTCACACTGAGCCCTCAGGGAAGAGCCGAAAAACAGACTCCCCGAAACGTTACTCTCGTCAATAATAATCGGCATTGCGAATTTTGTATTGAAACCGGATGCAATTTCTGTGTTTCATCGTCAATGTGATGGTCGAAGGGTAACAGTAAACCTGCCGTGGTGCATCGGAGTCTAGCACTGAGCCCTCAGGGAAGAGCCGAAAAACAGACTCCCCGAAACGTTACTCTCGTCAATATAAATCGGCATTACGAATTTTGTATTGAAACCGAACGCAATATCTGTGTTTCATCGTCAATGTCATGGTCGAAGGGTAACAGTAAACCTGCTGTGGTGCATCGGAGTATAACACTGGGCCCCCAGGGAGGGGCCAAAGTACATACTCTTCGAATCAGTACTCCTGTGGACAGAAATCGGCATTGTGAATTTCGTATTTATCCGGATTCAATTTCTGTGTTTCATCGTCAATGTGATGGTCGAAGGGTAACAGTAAAACTGCTGTGGTGCATCGGAGTCTCACACTGAGCCCCCACGAGAGAGCCAAATAACAGACTCCCCGCAACGTTACACTCGTCAATATAAATCGGCATTACGAATTTTGTATTGAAACCGGATGCAACATCTTTGCTTCATCGTCATTGTGTTGGTCGAAGGGTAGCAGTAAACCTGCTGAGGTGCATCAGACTCCAACACTGGGACCCCAGGGAAGAGCCAAAGTACATACTCTTCGAAACGGTATTCCTAGGACAGAAATCGGCATTGTGAATTTTGTATTGATCCGGTTAAAATTTCTGTGTTTCATCGTCAATGTGATGGTCGAAGGGTAACAGTAAAACTGCTGTGGTGCATCGGACTCTCACACTGAGCCCCCAGGGAAGAGCCGAAAAACAGACTCCCTGAAATGATAATCTCGTCAATATAAATCGGCATTGCGAATTTTGTATTGAAACCGGATGCAGTATCTGTGTTTCATCGTCAATGTGATGGTCGAAGGGTAACAGCAACCCTGCTGTGGTGCATCGGAGTCTCACACTGAGCCCCCAGGGAAGAGCCGAAAAACAGACTCCCCGAAACGTTACTCTCGTCAATGTAAATCGGTATTGCGATATTTGTATTGAAACCGGATTCAATTTCTGTGTTTCATCGTCAATGTGATGTCCTTAGGGTAACAGTAAACCTGCTGTGGTGCATCGGAGTATAACACTGGGCCCCCAGGGAAGAGCCAAAGTACATACTCTTCGAAACGGTACACCTGTGGACAGAAATCGGCATTGTGAATTTCGTATTTATCCGGATTGAATTTCTATGTTTCATCGTCAATGTTATGATCGAAGGGTAACAGTAAACCTGCTGTGGTGCATCGGAGTCTCACAGTGAGCCCCCAGGGAAGAACCTAAAAACAGAATCCCTGAAACGTTACTCTCGTCAATATAAATCGGCATTGCGAATTTTGTATTAAAACCGGATGCAATTTCTGTGTTTCATCGTCAATGTCATGGTCGAAGGGTAACAGTAAACCTGCTGTGGTGCATCGGAGTGTAACACTGGGCCCGCAGGGAAGAGACAAAGTACATACTCTTCGAATTGGTTCTCCTGCGGACAGAAATCGGCATTGTTAATTTTATATTGATCCGGATGCAATTTCTGTGTTTCATCGTCAATGTGATGGTCGAAGGGTAACAGTACAACTGCCGTGGTGCATCGGAGTCCCACACTGAGCCCCGAGGGAAGAGCCAAATGACAGACTCCCCGAAACGTTACTCTCTTCAAAGTTAATCAGCATTGCGAATTTTGTATTGAAACCGGATGCAATTTCTGTGTTTCATCGACAATTTGATTGTAGAAGGGTAACAGTAAACCTGCTGTGGTGGATCGGAGTCTCACACTGAGCCCCCAGGGAAGAGCCAAAAAACAGACTCCCCGAAAAATTACTCTCGTCAAAGTTAATCAGCATTGCGAATTTTGCATTGAAACCGGATGCAATTTCTGTGTTTTATCGTCAATGTGATTGTCGAAGAGTAACAGTAAATCTGCTGTGGTGCATCGGAGTCTCAACTTAGCCCCAGGGAAGAGCCAAAAAAGAGACTCCCCGAAACGTTACTCTCGTCAATATAAATCGGCATTGCCAATTTTGTATTGAAACCAGATGCAATTACTGTGTTTCCTCGTCAATGTGGTGGTAGAAGGGTAACAGTAAACCTGCTGTGGTGCATCGGAGTCTCACTCTGAGCCCCCAGGATAGAGACAAATAAAAGTCTCCCCGAAAATTTACTCTCGTCAATATAAATCGACATTGCGAATTTTGTATTGAAACCGGATGCAATTTCTCTGTTTCATCGTCAATGTGATGGTCGAAGGGTAACAGAAAACCTGCTGTGGTGTATCGGAGTCTCACACTGGGCCCCCAGGGAAGAGCCGAAAAAACAGACTCCCTGAAACGTTATTCTCGTCAATATAAATCGGCATTGCGAATTTTGTATTGAAACCGGATGCAATATCTATGTTTCATCGTCAATGTGATGGTTGAAGGGTAACATCAAACCTGCTGTGGTGCATCGGAGTCTCACACTGAGCCCCCAGGAAAGAGCCGAAAACCAGACTCCCCGAAACCTTACTCTCGTCAATGTGAATCGGCATTGCGAAATTTGTATTGAAACCGGATGCAATTTCTGTGTTTCATCGTCAATGTGATGTTCAAAGGGTAACAGTAAACCTGCCGTGGTGCATCGGAGTCTAACACTGGGCCCCCAGGGAAGAGCCAAAGCACGTACTCTTCGAAACGGTACTCCTGTGGACAGAAATCGGCATTGTGAATTTTGTATTGATCTGGTTGCAATTTCTGTGTTTCATCGTCAATGTCATGGTCGAAGGGTAACAGTAAACCTGCTGTGGTACATCGGAGTCTCACACTGAGCCCCCAGGGAAGAGCCGAAAAACAGACTCCCTGAAACGTTACTCTTGTCAAAATAAATCGGCATTGTGAATTTTGTATTGAGACCGGATGCAATTTCTGTGTTTCGTCGTCAATGTGATGGTCGAAGCATAACAGTAAACCTGCCGTGGTGCATCGGAGTCTAACACTGAGCCCCCAGGGAAGGGCCAAAAAACAGACTCCCCGAAACGTTACTCTCGTCAATAATAATCGGCATTGCGAATTTTGTATTGAAACCGGACTCAATATCTGTGTTTCATCGTCAATCTCATGGTCGAAGGGTAACAGTAAACCTGCTGTGGTGCATCGGAGTATAACACTGGGCCCCCAGGAAAGAGCCAAAGTACATACTCTTCGAAACGGTACTCCTGTGGACAGAAATCGGCATTGTGAATTTCGTATTTATCCGGATTGAATTTCTATGTTTCATCGTCAATGTTATGATCGAAGGGTAACAGTAAACCTGCTGTGGTGCATCGGAGTCTCACAGTGAGCCCCCAGGGAAGAGCCTAAAAACAGAATCCCTGAAACGTTACTCTCGTCAATATAAATCGGCATTGCGAATTTTGTATTAAAACCGGATGCAATTTCTGTGTTTCATCGTCAATGTCATGGTCGAAGGGTAACAGTAAACCTGCTGTGGTGCATCGGAGTGTAACACTGGGCCCGCAGGGAAGAGACAAAGTACATACTCTTCGAATTGGTACTCCTCTGGACAGAAATCGGCATTGTGAATTTTATATTGATCCGGATGCAATTTCTGTGTTTCATCGTCAATGTGATGGTCGAAGGGTAACAGTAAACCTGCTGTGGTGCATCGGAGTCTCACACTGAGCCCCGAGGGAAGAGCCAAAAAACAGACTCCTGAAACGTTACTCTCGTCAAAGTTAATCAGCATTGCGAATTTTGTATTGAAACCGGATGCAATTTCTGTGTTTCATCGTCAATGTGGTGGTCGAAGGTTAACAGTAATTCTGCTGTGGTGCATCGGAGTCTAACACTGGGCCCCCAGGGAAGAGCCAAAGAACAGACTCACCGAAACGTTATTCTTGTCAATATAAATCGGCACTGCGAATTTTGTATTGAAACCGGATGCAATTTCTGTGTTTCATCGTCAATGTGGTGGTTGAAGGGTAACAGCAAACCTGCTGTGGTGCATCGGATTCTCACACTGAGCCCCCAGAGAAGAGCCGAAAAACAGCCTACAAGAAACGTTACTCTCGTCAAAATAAATCGGCATTTCGAATTTTGTATTGAAACCGGATGCATTTTCTGTGTTTCGTCGTCAATGTGATGCTCGAAGGGTAACAGTAAACCTGCCGTATTGCATCGGAGTCTAACACTGAGCCCCCAGAGAAGAGCCAAAAAACAGGCTCCCCGAAACGTTACTCTCGTCAATGTAAATCAGCATTGCGAATTTTGTATTGAAACCGAATGCAATTTCTGTGTTTCATTGTCAATGTGATGGTCGAAGGGTAACAGTAAACCTGCCGTGGTGCATCGGAGTCTAACACTGGGCCCCCAGGGAAGAGCCAAAGAACAGACTCACCGAAACGTTACTCTTGTCAATATAAATCGGCACTGCGAATTTTGTATTGAAACCGGATGCAATTTCTGTGTTTCATCGTTAATGTCATGGTCGAAGGGTAACAGTTAACCTGCTGTTGTGCATCGGAGTCTAACACTGGGCCCCCAGGGAAGAGACAAAGTACATACTCTTCGAATCGGTACTCCTGTGGACAGAAATCGGCATTGTGAATTTTATATTGATCCGGATGCAATATCTGTGTTTCATCGTCAATGTGATGGTCGAAGGGTAACAGTAAATCAGCTGTGGTGCATCGGAGTCTCAACTTAGTCCCAGGGAAGAGCCAAAAAGGAGACTCCACGAAACGTTACACTAGTCAATGTAAATCGGCATTGACAATTTTGTATTGAAACCGGATGCAATTTCTGTGTTTCATCGTCAATGTGGTGGTCGAAGGGTAACAGTAAACCTGCTGTGGTGCATCGGAGTCTCACTCTGAGCCCTAAGGATAGAGACAAAGAACAGACTCCCCGAAAAGTTACTCTCGTCGATATAAATCGGCATTGCGAATATTATATTGAAACCAGATGCAATTTCTCTGTTTCATCGTCAATGCGATGGTCGAAGGTTAACAGAAAACCTGCTGTGGTGCATCGGAGTCTCACACTGGGCCCCCAGGGAAGAGCCAAAGTACATACTCTTCGAATCGGTACTACTGTGGACGGAAATCGCCATTGTGAATTTTTTATTGATCCGGATGCAATTTCTGTGTTTCATCGTCAATGTGATGTTGAAAGGGTAACAGTAAACCTGGCGTGGTGCATCGGAGTCTCGCACAGATCCCCCAAGGAAGAGCCAAAAAACAGACTCCCAGAAACGTTACACTCGTCAATGTAAATCGGCATTACGAATTTTGTATTGAAACCGGATGCAATTTCTGTGTTTCATCGTCAATGTGATGGTCGAAGGGTAACAGCGAACCTGCTGTGGTGCATCGGAGTCTCACACTGAGCCCCCAGGGAAGAGCCAAAAAACAGACTCCACGAAACGTTACTCTCGTCAATATAAATCGGGATTGCGAATTTGGATTGAAACCGGATGCAATTTCTGTGTTTCGTCGTCAATGTGAGGGTCGAAGGGTAACAGTAAAACTGCTGTGGTGCATCAGAGTCTCACACTGAGCCCCCAAGGAAGAGCCAAAAAACAGACTCCTAGAAACATTACTCTCGTCAATATAAATCGGCATTACGAATTTTGTATTGAAACCGGATGCAATATCTGTGTTTCATCGTCAATGTGATGGTCGAAGGGTAACAGTAAACCTGCTGTGGTGCATCGGAGTCCAACACTGGGGCCCCAGGGAAGAGCCAAAGGACATACTCTTCGAAACGGTACTCCTGTGGGCAGAAATCGGCATTGTGAATTTTGTATTGATCCGGTTGCAATTTCTGGGTTTCATCGTCAATGTCATGGTCGAAGGGTAACAGTAAACCTGCTGTGGTACATCGGAGTCTCACACTGAGCCCCCAGGGAAGAGCCAAAAAACAGACTCCAAGAAAAGTTACTCTCGTCAATATAAATCGGGATTACGAATTTGGATTGAAACCGGATGCAATTTCTGTGTTTCATCGTCAATGTGAGGGTCGAAGGGTAACAGTAAACGTGCTGTGGTGCATCGGAGTCTCACAGTGAGCCCCCAGGGAAGAGCCGAAAAACAGACTCCCAGAAACGTTACTATCGTCAATATAAATCGGCATTGCGAATTTTGTATTGAAACAGGATGCAATTTCTGTGTTTCATCGTCAATGTGATGGTCGAAGTGTAACAGCAAACCTGCTGTGGTGCATCGGAGTCTCACACTGAGCCCCCAGGGAAGAGCCGAAAAACAGACTCCCCGAAACGTTACTCTCGTCAATGTAAATCGGCATTGCGAATTTTGTATTGAAACCGGATGCAATTTCTGTGTTTCATTGACAATGTGATGTTCAAAGGGTAACAGTAAACCTGCCGTGGTGCATCGGAGTCTAACGCAGGGCTCCCAGGCAAGAGCCAAATAACAGGCTCCACGAAACGTTTTTCTCGTCAATATAAATAGGCTTTGCGAATTTTGTATTGAAACCGGATGCAATTTCTGTGTTTCTTCGTCAATGTCATGGTCGAAGGGTAATAGTAAACCTGCTGTGGTGCATAGGAGTATAACACTGGGCCCCCAGGGAAGAGCCAAAGTACATACTCTTCGAAACGGTACTCCTGTGGACAGAAATCGGCATTGTGAATTTTGTATTTATCCGGATTCAATTTCTGTGTTTCATCGTCAATGTGATGGTCGAAGGGTAACAGTAAAACTGCTGTGGTGCATCGGAGTCTCACACTGAGCCCCCAAGGAAGAGCTAAAAACCGGACTACTCGAAACGTTACTCTCGTCAATATAAATCGGCATTACGAATTTTGTATTGAATCCGGATGCAATATCTGTGTTTCATCGTCAATGTGATGGTCGAAGGGTAACAGCAAACCTGCTGTGGTGCATCGGAGTCCAACACTGGGCCCCCAGGGAAGAGCCAAATTACATACTCTTCGAAACGGTACTCCTGTGGACAGAAATCGGCGTTGTGAATGTTGTATTGATCCGGTTGCAATTTCTGTGTTTCATCGTCAATGTCATTGTCGAAGGGTAACAGTAAACCAGCTGTGGTACATCGGAGTCTCACACTGAGCCCCCAGGGAAGAGCCAAAAAACAGACTCCACGAAACGTTACTCTCGTCAATATAAATCGGGATTGCGAATTTGGATTGAAACCGGATGCAATTTCTGTGTTTCATCGTCAATGTGAGGGTCAAAGGGTAACAGTAAACGTGCTGTGGTGCATCGGAGTCTCACAGTGAGGCCTCAGGGAAGAGCCTAAAAACAGACTCCTTGAAACGTTACTCTTGTAAAAATAATTCGGCATTGCGTATTTTGTATTGAAACCGGATGCAATTTCTGTGTTTCATCGTCAATGTGATGGTCGAAGGGTAACAGTAAACCTGCTGTGGTGCATCGGAATCTCAACTTAGCCCCAGGGACGAGGCAAAAAACAGACTCCCCGAAACGTCACTCTCGTCAATATAAATCGGCATTGCGAATTTTGTATTGAAACCGGATGCAATTTCTGTGTTTCATCGTCAATGTGATGGTCGAAGGGTAACAGTAAACCTCCTGTGGTACATCGGAGTCTCACACTGAGCTCCCAGGGAAGAGCGAAAAACAGACTCCCCGAAACGTTACTCTCGTCAATATTAATCGGCATTGCGAATTTTGTTTTAAAACCGGATGCAATTTCTGTGTTTCGTCGTCAATGTGATGGTTGAAGGGTAACAGTAAACGTGCTGTGGTGCATAAGAGTCTCACACTGAGCTCCCAGGGAAGAGCCGAAAAAACAGACTACCTGAAAGGTTACTCTCGTCAATATAAATCGGCATTGCGAATTTTGTATTGAAACCGGATGCAATTTCTGTGTTTCATCGTCAATGTGATGGTCGAAGGGTAACAGTAAACCTGCTGTGGTGCATCGGAGTCTCACACTGAGCCCCCAGGGAAGAGCCGAAAAACAGACTCCCAGAAATATTACTCTCGTCAATATAAATCGCTATTGCGAATTTTGTATTGAAACCGGATGCAATTTCTGTGTTTCATCGTCAATGTGATGGTCGAAGGGTAACAGTAAACCTGCTGTGGTGTATCGGAGTCTCACACTGAGCTCCCAGGGAAGAGCGAAAAACAGACTCCCCGAAACGTTACTCTCGTCAATATTAATCGGCATTGCGAATTTTGTATTGAAACCGGATGCAATTTCTGTGTTTCATCGTCAATGTGGTGGTTGAAGGGTAACAGCAAACCTGCTGTGGTGCATCGGATTCTCACACTGAGCCCCCAGAGAAGAGCCGAAAACAGCCTACAAGAAACGTTACTCTCGTCAAAATAAATCGGCATTTCGAATTTTGTATTGAAACCGGATGCATTTTCTGTGTTTCGTCGTCAATGTGATGCTCGAAGGGTAACAGTAAACCTGCCGTATTGCATCGGAGTCTAACACTGAGCCCCCAGAGAAGAGCCAAAAAACAGGCTCCCCGAAACGTTACTCTCGTCAATGTAAATCAGCATTGCGAATTTTGTATTGAAACCGAATGCAATTTCTGTGTTTCATTGTCAATGTGATGGTCGAAGGGTAACAGTAAACCTGCCGTGGTGCATCGGAGTCTAACACTGGGCCCCCAGGGAAGAGCCAAAGAACAGACTCACCGAAACGTTATTCTTGTCAATATAAATCGGCATTGCGAATTTTGTTTTGAAACCGGATGCAATTTCTGTGTTTCATTGTCAATGTGATGGTCGAAGGGTAACAGCAAACCTGATGTGGTGCATCGGAGTCTCACACTGAGCCCCCAGGGAAGAGCCGAAAAACAGACTCCCAGAAACGTTACTCTCGTCAATATAAATCGGCATTGCGAATTTTGTATTGAAACCGGATGCAATTTCTGTGTTTCATCGTCAATGTCATGGTCGAAGGGTAACAGTTAACCTGCTGTTGTGCATCGGAGTCTAACACTGGGCCCCCAGGGAAGAGACAAAGTACATACTCTTCGAATCGATACTTCTGTGGACAGAAATCGGCATTGTGAATTTTATTTTGATCCGGATGCAATATCTGAGTTTCATCGTCAATGTGATGGTCGAAGGGTAACAGTAAAACTGCTGTGGTGCATCGGAGTCTCACACTGAGCCCCCAGGGAAGAGCCAAAAAACAGACTCCCCGAAAGCTTACTCTCGTCAAAGTTAATCAGCATTGCGAATTTGTATTGACACCGGATGCAATTTCTGTGTTTCATCGCCAATGTGATTGTCGAAGAGTAACAGTAAATCAGCTGTGGTGCATCGGAGTCTCAACTTAGTCCCAGGGAAGAGCCAAAAAAGAGACTCCACGAAACGTTACACTAGTCAATATAAATCGGCATTGACAATTTTGTATTGAAACCGGATGCAATTTCTGTGTTTCATCGTCAATGTGGTGGTCGAAGGGTAACAGTAAACCTGCTATGGTGCATCGGAGTCTCACTCTGAGCCCTAAGGATAGAGACAAAGAACAGACTCCCCGAAAAGTTACTCTCGTCGATATAAAGCGGCATTGCGAATATTATATTGAAACCAGATGCAATTTCTCTGTTTCATCGTCAATGCGATGGTCGAAGGTTAACAGAAAACCTGCTGTGGTGCATCGGAGTCTCACACTGGGCCCCCAGGGAAGAGCCAAAATACATACTCTTCGAATCGGTACTCCTGTGGACGGAAATCGCCATTGTGAATTTTTTATTGATCCGGATGCAATTTCTGTGTTTCATCGTCAATGTGATGTTGAAAGGGTAACAGTAAACCTGGCGTGGTGCATCGGAGTCTCGCACAGAGCCCCCAAGGAAGAGCCAAAAAACAGACTCCCAGAAACGTTACACTCGTCAATGTAAATCGGCATTACGAATTTTGTATTGAAACCGGATGCAATTTCTGTGTTTCATCGTCAATGTGATGGTCGAAGGGTAACAGCGAACCTGCTGTGGTGCATCGGAGTCTCACACTGAGCCCCCAGGGAAGAGCCAAAAAACAGACTCCACGAAACGTTACTCTCGTCAATATAAATCGGGATTGCGAATTTGGATTGAAACCGGATGCAATTTCTGTGTTTCGTCGTCAATGTGAGGGTCGAAGGGTAACAGTAAAACTGCTGTGGCGCATCAGAGTCTCACACTGAGCCCCCAAGGAAGAGCCAAAAAACAGACTCCTAGAAACATTACTCTGGTCAATATAAATCGGCATTACGAATTTTGTATTGAAACCGGATGCAATATCTGTGTTTCATCGTCAATGTGATGGTCGAAGGGTAACAGTAAACCTGCTGTGGTGCATCGGAGTCCAACACTGGGGCCCCAGGGAAGAGCCAAAGGACATACTCTTCGAAACGGTACTCCTGTGGGCAGAAATCGGCATTGTGAATTTTGTATTGATCCGGTTGCAATTTCTGGGTTTCATCGTCAATGTCATGGTCGAAGGGTAACAGTAAACCTGCTGTGGTACATCGGAGTCTCACACTGAGCCCCCAGGGAAGAGCCAAAAAACAGACTACAAGAAAAGTTACTCTCGTCAATATAAATCGGGATTACGGATTGAAACCGGATGCAATTTCTGTGTTTCGTCGTCAATGTGAGGGTCGAAGGGTAACAGTAAACGTGCTGTGGTGCATCGGAGTCTCACAGTGAGCCCCCAGGGAACAGCCGAAAAACAGACTCCCAGAAACGTTACTATCGTCAATATAAATCGGCATTGCGAATTTTGTATTGAAACAGGATGCAATTTCTGTGTTTCATCGTCAATGTGATGGTCGAAGTGTAACAGCAAACCTGCTGTGGTGCATCGGAGTCTCACACTGAGCCCCCAGGGAAGAGCCGAAAAACAGACTCCCCGAAACGTAACTCTCGTCAATGTAAATCGGCATTGCGAATTTTGTATTGAAACTGGATGCAATTTCTGTGTTTCATTGACAATGTGATGTTCAAAGGGTAACAGTAAACCTGCCGTGGTGCATCGGAGTCTAACGCAGGGCTCCCAGGCAAGAGCCAAATAACAGGCTCCACGAAACGTTTTTCTCGTCAATATAAATAGGCTTTGCGAATTTTGTATTGAAACCGGATGCAATTTCTGTGTTTCTTCGTCAATGTCATGGTCGAAGGGTAACAGTAAACCTGCTGTGGTGCATAGGAGTATAACACTGGGCCCCCAGGGAAGAGCCAAAGTACATACTCTTCGAAACGGTACTCCTGTGGACAGAAATCGGCATTGTGAATTTTGTATTTATCCGGATTCAATTTCTGTGTTTCATTGTCAATGTGATGGTCAAAGGGTAACAGTAAAACTGCTGTGGTGCATCGGAGTCTCACACTGAGCCCCCAAGGAAGAGCTAAAAACCCGGACTACTCGAAACGTTACTCTCGTCAATATAAATCGGCATTACGAATTTTGTATTGAATCCGGATGCAATATCTGTGTTTCATCGTCAATGTGATGGTCGAAGGGTAACAGTAAACCTTATGTGGAGCATCGGAGTCCAACACTGGGCCCCCAGGGAAGAGCCAAATTACATACTCTTCGAAACGGTACTCCTGTGGACAGAAATCGGCGTTGTGAATTTTGTATTGATCCGGTTGCAATTTCTGTGTTTCATCGTCAATGTCATTGTCGAAGGGTAACAGTAAACCTGCTGTGGTACATCGGAGTCTCACACTGAGCCCCCAGGGAAGAGCCAAAAAACAGACTCCACGAAACGTTACTCTCGTCAATATAAATCGGGATTGCGAATTTGGATTGAAACCGGATGCAATTTCTGTGTTTCATCGTCAATGTGAGGGTCAAAGGGTAACAGTAAACGTGCTGTGGTGCATCGGAGTCTCACAGTGAGGCCTCAGGGAAGAGCCTAAAAACAGACTCCTTGAAACGTTACTCTTGTCAAAATAATTCGGCATTGCGTATTTTGTATTGAAACCGGATGCAATTTCTGTGTTTCGTCGTCAGTGTGATGGTCGAAGGGTAACAGTAAACCTGCTGTGGTGCATCGAAATCTCAACTTAGCCCCAGGGACGAGGCAAAAAACAGACTCCCCGAAACGTTACTCTCGTCAATATAAATCGGCATTGCGAATTTTGTATTGAAACCGGATGCAATTTCTGTGTCTCATCGTCAATGTGATGGTCGAAGGGTAACAGTAAACCTGCTGTGGTGCATCGGAGTCTCACACTGAGCTCCCAGGGAAGAGCGAAAAACAGACTCCCCGAAACGTTACTCTCGTCAATATTAATCGGCATTGCGAATTTTGTTTTCAAACCGGATGCAATTTCTGTGTTTCGTCGTCAATGTGATGGTTGAAGGGTAACAGTAAACGTGCTGTGGTGCATAAGAGTCTCACACTGAGCTCCCAGGGAAGAGCCGAAAAAAGAGACTCCCTGAAAGGTTACTCTCGTCAATATAAATCGGCATTGCGAATTTTGTATTGAAACCGGATGCAATTTCTGTGTTTCATCGTCAATTTGATGGTCGAAGGGTAACAGTAAACCTGCTGTGGTGCATCGGAGTCTCACACTGAGCCCCCAGGGAAGAGCCGAAAAACAGACTCCCAGAAATATTACTCTCGTCAATATAAATTGCTATTGCGAATTTTGTATTGAAACCGGATGCAATTTCTGTGTTTCATCGTCAATGTGATGGTCGAAGGGTAACAGTAAACCTGCTGTGGTGCATCGGAGTCTCACACTGAGCTCCCAGGGAAGAGCGAAAAACAGACTCCCCGAAACGTTACTCTCGTCACTATTAATCGGCATTGCGAATTTTGTATTCAAACCGGATGCAATTTCTGTGTTTCGTCGTCAATGTGATGGTTGAAGGGTAACAGTAATCCTGCTGTGGTGCAGCGGAGTCTCACACTGAGCCCCCAGGGAAGATCCGAAAAACAGACTCCCTGAAACGCTACTCTTTTCAATATTAATCGGCATTGCGAATTTTGTATTGACACTCGATGCAATTTCTGTGTTTCTTCGTCAACGTGATGGTCCAAAGGTAACAGTAAACCTGCCGTGGTGCATCGGAGTCTAACACTAAGCCCCCAGAAAAGAGCCAAAGAACAGACGCCCCGAAACGTTATTCTTGTCAAATAAATCGGCATTGCGAATTTTGTATTGAAACCGGATGCAATTTCTGTGTTTCATCGTCAATGTCATGGTCGAAGGGTAATAGTAAACCTGCTGTGGTGCATCGGAGTCTAACACTGGGCCCCCAGGGAAGAGACAAAGTACATACTCTTCGAATCGGTACTCCTGTGGACAGAAATCGGCATTGTAAATTTTATATTGATCCGGAAGCAATTTCTTTGTTTCATCGTCAATGTGATGGTCGAAGGGTAACAGTAAAACTGCTGTGGTGCATCGGAGTCTCACACTGAGCCCCCAGCAAAGAGCCAAAAAATAGACTCCCCGTAACGTTACTCTCGGCAATATAAATCGGAATTGCGAATTTTGTATTGAATCCCAATGCAATTTCTGTGTCTCATCGTCAATGTGATGGTCGAAGGTTAACAGTAAACCTGCTGTGGTGCATCGGAATCTCAACTTAGCCCCAGGGACGAGGCAAAAAACAGACTCCCCGAAACGTTACTCTCGTCAATATAAATCGGCATTGCCAATTTTGTATTGAAACCGGATTCGATTTCTGTGTTTCATCGTCAATGTGGTGGTCGAAGTGTAACAGTAAACCTGCTGTGGTGCATCGGAGTCTCACTCTGAGGCCCCAGGATAGAGACAAAGAATAGACTCCCAGAAAAGTTACTCTTGTCAATATAAATCTGCATTGCGAATTTTGTATTGAATCCCAATGCAATTTCTGTGTCTCATCGTCAATGTGATGGTCGAAGGGTAACAGTAAACCTGCTGTGGTGCATCGGAGTCTCACACTGAGCCCCCAGGGAAGAGCCAAAAAACAGACTCCCCGAAACGTTACTCTTGTCAAAGTTAATCAGCATTGCGAATTTTGTATTGAAACCGGATGCAATTTCTGTGTTTCATCGTCAATGTGATGGCTGAAGGGTAACAGTAAACGTGCTGTGGTGCATAAGAGTCTCACACTGAGCTCCCAGGGAAGAGCCGAAAAAACAGACTCCCTGAAAGGTTACTCTCGTCAATATAAATCGCTATTGCGAATTTTGTATTGAAACCGGATGCAATTTCTGTGTTTCATCGTCAATGTGATGGTCGAAGGGTAACAGTAAACCTGCTGTGGTGCATCGGAGTCTCACACTGAGCTCCCAGGGAAGAGCGAAAAACAGACTCCCCGAAACGTTACTCTCGTCAATATTAATCGGCATTGCGAATTTTGTATTCAAACCGGATGCAATTTCTGTGTTTCGTCGTCAATGTGATGGTTGAAGGGTAACAGTAATCCTGCTGTGGTGCAGCGGAGTCTCACACTGAGCCCTCAGGGAAGAGCCGAAAAACAGACTCCCTGAAACGCTACTCTTTTCAATATTAATCGGCATTGCGAATTTTGTATTGACACTGGATGCAATATCTGTGTTTCTTCGTCAACGTGATGGTCCAAAGGTAACAGTAAACCTGCCGTGGTGCATCGGAGTCTAACACTAAGCCCCCAGAAAAAAGCCAAAGAACAGACGCCCCGAAACGTTATTCTTGTCAAATAAATCGGCATTGCGAATTTTGTATTGAAACCGGATGCAATTTCTGTGTTTCATCGTCAATGTCATGGTCGAAGGGTAATAGTAAACCTGCTGTGGTGCATCTGAGTCTAACACTGGGCCCCCAGGGAAGAGACAAAGTACATACTCTTCGAATCGGTACTCCTGTGGACAGAAATCGGCATTGTAAATTTTATATTGATCCGGAAGCAATTTCTTTGTTTCATCGTCAATGTGATGGTCGAAGGGTAACAGTAAAACTGCTGTGGTGCATCGGAGTCTCACACTGAGCCCCCAGCAAAGAGCCAAAAAATAGACTCCCCGTAACGTTACTCTCGGCAATATAAATCGGCATTGCGAATTTTGTATTGAATCCCACTGCAATTTCTGTGTCTCATCGTCAATGTGATGGTCGAAGGTTAACAGTAAACCTGCTGTGGTGCATCGGAATCTCAACTTAGCCCCAGGGACGAGGCAAAAAACAGACTCCCCTAAACGTTACTCTCGTCAATATAAATCGGCATTGCCAATTTTGTATTGAAACCGGAATCGATTTCTGTGTTTCATCGTCAATGTGGTGGTCGAAGTGTAACAGTAAACCTGCTGTGGTGCATCGGAGTCTCACTCTGAGGCCCCAGGATAGAGACAAAGAACAGACTCCCAGAAAAGTTACTCTCGTCAATATAAATCAGCATTGCGAATTTTGTATTGAATCCCAATGCAATTTCTGTGTCTCATCGTCAATGTGATGGTCGAAGGGTAACAGTAAACCTGCTGCGGTGCATCGGAGTCTCACACTGAGCCCCCAGGGAAGAGCCAAAAAACAGACTCCCCGAAACGTTACTCTTGTCAAAGTTAATCGGCATTGCGAATTTTGTATTGAAACCGGATGCAATTTCTGTGTTTCATCGTCAAAGTGATGGTTGAAGGGTAACAGTAAACGTGCTGTGGTGCATAAGAGTCTCACACTGAGCTCCCAGGGAAGAGCCGAAAAAACAGACTCCCTGAAAGGTTACTCTCGTCAATATAAATCGGCATTGCGAATTTTGTATTGAAACCGGATGCAATTTCTGTGTATCATCGTCAATGTGATGGTCGAAGGGTAACAGCAAACCTGCTGTGGTGCATCGGAGTCTCACACTGAGCCCCCAGGGAAGAGCCGAAAAACAGACTCCCAGAAATGTTACTCTAGTCAATATAAATCGCTATTGCGAATTTTGTATTGAAACCGGATGCAATTTCTGTGTTTCATCGTCAATGTGATGGGCGAAGGGTAACAGAAAACCTGCTGTGGTGCATCGGAGTCTCACACTGAGCTCCCAGGGAAGAGCGAAAAACAGACTCCCCGAAACGTTACTCTCGTCAATATTAATCGGCATTGCGAATTTTGTATTGACACTGGATGCAATTTCTGTGTTTCTTCGTCAACGTGATGGTCGAAAGGTAACAGTAAACCTGCCGTGGTGCATCGGAGTCTAACACTAAGCCCCCAGGGAAGAGCCAAACAACAGACGCCCCGAAACGTTATTCTTGTCAATATAAATCGGCATTGCGAATTTTGTATTGAAACCGGATGCAATTTCTGTGTTTCATAGTCAATGTCATGGTCGAAGGGTAACAGTAAACCTGCTGTGGTGCATCGGAGTCTAACACTGGGTCCCCCGGGAAGAGCCAAAGTACATACTCTACGAATCGGTACTCCTGTCGACAGAAATCGGTATTGTGAATTTTATATTGATCCGGATGTAATATCTGTGTTTCATCGTCAATGTGATGGTCGAAGGGTAACAGTAAACCTGCTGTGGTGCATCGGAGTCTCACACTGAGCCCCCAGGGAAGAGCCAAAAAACAGACTCCCGAAACGTTACTCTCGTCAAAGTTAGTCAGCATTGCGAATTTTGTATTGAAACCGGATGCAATTTCTGTGTATCATCGTCAATGTGATTGTCGAAGAGTAACAGTAAATCTGCTGTGGTGCATCGGAGTCTCAACTTAGCCCCAGGGAAGAGCCAAAAAAGAGACTCCCCGAAACGTTACACTCGTCAATATAAATCGGCATTGCCAATTTTGTATTGAAACCGGATGCAATTTCTGTGTTTCATCGTCAATGTGGTGGTCGAAGGGCAACAGTAAACTTGCTGTGGAGCATCGGAGTCTCACTCTGAGCCCCCAGGATAGAGACAAAGAACAGACTCCCCGAAAAGTTACTCTCGTCGATATAAATCGGCATTGCGAATTTTGTATTGAAACCGGATGCAATTTCTCTGTTTCATCGTCAATGTGATGGTCGAAGGGTAACAGCAAACCTGGTGTGGGGAATCGGAGTCTCACACTGAGCCCCCAGGGAAGAACCGAAAAACAGACTCCCAGAAACGTTACTCTCGTCAATGTAAATCGGCATTGCGATTTTTGTATTGAAACCGGATGCAATTTCTGTGTTTCGTCGTCAATGTGATGGTCGAAGGATAACAGTAAACATGCTGTAGTGCATCGGAGTCTCACACTGAGCCCCCAGGTAAGAGCCGAAAAACAGACTCCCTGAAACGTTACTCTCGTCAATATAAATCGGCATTGCGAATTTTGTATTGAAACCGGATGCAATTTCTGTGTTTCATCGTCAATGTGATGGTCGAAGGGTAACAGCAAACCTGTTGTGGTGCATCGGAGTCTCACACTGAGCCCCCAGGGAAGTGCCGAAGAAACAGACTCCCCGAAACGTTACTCTCGTCAATATAAATCGGCATTGCGAATTTTGTATTGATCCCGGATGCAATTTCTGTGTTTCATCGTCAATGTGATGGTCGAAGTGTAACAGCAAACCAGCTGTGGTGCATCGGAGTCTCACATTGAGCCTCCAGGGGAGAGCCGAAAAACAGACTCCCCGAAACGTTACTCTCGTCAATGTGAATCGGCATTGCGCAATTTGTATTGAAACCGGATGCAATTTCTGTTTTTCATTGTCAATGTGATGTTCAAAGGGTAACAGTAAACCTGCCGTGGTGCATCGAAGTCTAACACAGGGCTCCCAGGGAAGAGCCAAATAACAGGCTCCCCGAAACGTTATTCTCGTCAATATAAATAGGCATTGCGAATTTGTATTGAAACCGGATGCAATTTCTGTGTTTCTTCGTCAATGTCATGGTCGAAGGGTAACAGTAAACCTGCTGTGGTGCATCGGAGTATAACACTGGGCCCCCAGGGAAGAGCCAAAGTACATACCCTTCGAAACGGTACTCCTGAGGACAGAAATCGGCATTGTGAATTTCGTATTTATCCGGATTCATTTTCTATGTTTCATCGTCAATGTGATGGTCGAAGGGTAACAGTAAAACAGCTGTGGTGCATCGGAGTCTCACACTGAGACCCCAGGGAAGAGCTAAAAAACAGACTCCTCGAAACGTTACTCTCGTCAATATAAATCGGCATTACGAATTTTGTATTGAAACCGGATGCAATATCTGTGTTTCATCGTCAATGTGATGGACGAAGGGTAACAGTAAACCTGCTGTGATCCATCGGAGTCCAACACTTGCCCCCCAGGGAAGAGCCATAGTACATACGCTTGGAAACGGTACTCCTGTGGACAGAAATCGGCATTGTGAATTTTGTATTGATCCGGCTGCAATTTCTGTGTTTCATCGTCAATGTGAGGGTGGAATGGTAACAGTAAACGTGCTGTGGCGCATCGGAGTCTCACAGTGAGCCCCCAGGGAAAAGCCTAAAAACAGACTTCCTGAAACGTTACTCTCGTCAAAATAAATCGGCATTGCGAATTTTGTATTGAAACCGGATGCAATTTCTGTGTTTCATCGCCAATGTGATGGTCGAAGGTTAACAGCAAAACTGCTGTGGTGCATCGGAGTCTCACACTGAGCCCCCAGGGAAGAGCCGAAAAACAGACTCCCAGAAACGTTACTCTCGTCAATATGAATCGGGATTGCGAATTTGGATTGAAACCGGATGCAATTTCTGTGTTTCATCGTCAATGTGTGGGTCAAAGGGTAACAGTAAACGTGCTGTGGTGCATCGGAGTCTCACAGAGAGGCCTCAGGGAAGAGCCTAAGAACAGACTCCTTGAAAGGTTACTCTAGTCAAAATAATTCGGCATTGCGTATTTTGTATTGAAACCGGATGCAATTTCTGTGTTTCATCGTCAATGTGATGGTCGAAGGGTAACAGCAAACCTGCTGTGGTGCATCGGTGTCTCACACTGAGTCCCCAGGGAAGAGCCGAAGAACAGACTCCCAGAAACGTTACTCTCGTCAATATAAATCGGCATTGCGAAATTTGTATTGAAACCGGATGCAATTTCTGTGTTTCGTCGTCAGTGTGATGGTCGAAAGGTAACAGTAAACCTGCTGTGGTGCATCGGAATCTCAACTTAGCCCAAGGGACGAGGCAAAAAACAGACTCCCCGAATCGTTACTCTCGTCAATATAAATCGGCATTGCCAATTTTGTATTGAAACCGGATGCGATTTCTGTGTTTCATCGTCAATGTGGTGGTCGAAGTGTAACAGTAAACCTGCTGTGGTGCATCGGAGTCTCACTCTGAGCCCCCAGGATAGAGACAAAGAACAGACTCCCCGAAAAGTTACTCTCGTCAATATAAATCGGCATTGCGAATTATGTATTGAATCCCAATGCAATTTCTGTGTCTCATCGTCAATGTGATGGTTGAAGGGTAACAGTAAACGTGCTTAGGTCCAGAAGAGTCTCACACTGAGCTCCCATGGAAGAGCCGAAAAAACAGAATCCCTGAAAAGTTACTCTCGTCAATATAAATCGGCATTGCGAATTTTGTATTGAAACCGGATGCAATTTCTGTGTATCATCGTCAATGTGATGGTCGAAGGGTAACAGCAAACCTGCTGTGGTGCATCGGAGTCTCACACTGAGCCCCCAGGGAAGAGCCGAAAAACAGACTCCCAGAAATGTTACTCTCGTCAATATAAATCGCTATTGCGAATTTTTTATTGAAACCGGATGCAATTTCTGTGTTTCATCGTCAATGTGATGGTCGAAGGGGAACAGTAAACCTGCTGTGGTGCATCGGAGTCTCACACTGAGCCCCCAGGGAAGAGCCGAAAAACAGTCTCCCAGAAATATTACTCTCGTCAATATAAATCGCTATTGCGAATTTTGTATTGAAACCGGATGCAATTTCTGTGTTTCATCGTCAATGTGATGGTCGAAGGGTAACAGTAAACCTGCTGTGGTGCATCGGAGTCTCACACTGAGCTCCCAGAGAAGAGCGAAAAACAGACTCCCCGAAACGTTACTCTCGTCAATATTAATCGGCATTGCGACTTTTGTATTCAAACCGGATGCAATTTCTGTGTTTCGTCGTCAATGTGATGGTTGAAGGGTAACAGTAATCCTGCTGAGGTGCAGCGGAGTCTCACACTGAGCCCCCAGGGAAGAGCCGAAAAACAGACTCCCTGAAACGCTACTCTTTTCAATATTAATCGGCATTGCGAATTTTGTATTGACACTGTATGCAATTTCTGTGTTTCTTCGTCAATGTGATGGTCGAAAGGTAACAGTAAACCTGTCGTGGTGCATCGGAGTCTAACACTAAGCCCCCAGAAAAGAGCCAAAGAACAGACGCCCCGAAACGTTATTCTTGTCAAATAAATCGGCATTGCGAATTTTGTATTGAAACCGGATGCAATTTCTGTGTTTCATCGTCAATGTGTTGGTCGAAAGGTCACAGTAAACCTGCCGTGGTGTATCGGAGTCTAACACTGAGCCCCCAGGGAAGAGCCAAAGAACAGACGCCCCGAAACGTTATTCTTGTCAAAGTTAATCAGCATTGCGAATTTTGTATTGAAACCGGATGCAATTTCTGTGTTTCATCGTCAATGTGATGGATGAAGGGTAACAGTAAACGTGCTGTGGTGCATAAGAGTCTCACACTGAGCTCCCAAGGAAGAGCCGAAAAAACAGACTCCCTGAAAGGTTACTCTCGTCAATATAAATCGGCATTGCGAATTTTGTATTGAAACCGGATGCAATTTCTGTGTATCATCGTCAATGTGATGGTCGAAGGGTAACAGCAAACCTGCTGTGGTGCATCGGAGTCTCACACTGAGCCCCCAGGGAAGAGCCGAAAAACAGACTCCCAGAAATTTTACTCTCGTCAATATAAATCGCTATTGCGAATTTTGTATTGAAACCTGATGCAATTTCTGTGTTTCATCGTCAATATGAAGGTCGAAGGGTAACAGTAAACCTGCTGTGGTGCATCGGAGTCTCACACTGAGCTCCCAGGGAAGAGCGAAAAACAGACTCCCCGAAACGTTACTCTCGTCAATATTAATCGGCATTGCGAATTTTGTATTCAAACCGGATGCAATTGCTGTGATTCGTCGTCAATGTGATGGTTGAAGGGTAACAGTAATCCTGCTGTGGTGCATCGGAGTCTCACACTGAGCCCCCAGGGAAGAGCCGAAAAACAGACTCACTGAAACGCTACTCTTTTCAATATTAATCGGCATTGCGAATTTTGTATTGACACTGGATGCAATTTCTGTGTTTCTTCGTCAACGTGATGGTCGAAAGGTAACAGTAAACCTGCCGTGGTGCATCGGAGTCTAACACTAAGCCCCCAGGGAAGAGCCAAAGAACGGGCGCCCCGAAACGTTATTCTTGTCAATATAAATCGGCATTGCGAATTTTGTATTTAAACCGGATGCAATTTCTGTGTTTCATCGTCAATGTGATTGTCGAAGAGTAACAGTAAATCTGCTGTGGTGCATCGGAGTCTCAACTTAGCCGCAGGGAAGAGCCAAAAAGAGACTCCCCGAAACGTTACACTCGTCAATATAAATCGGCATTGCCAATTTTGTATTGAAACCGGATGCAATTTCTGTGTTTCATCGTCAATGTGGTGGTCGAAGGGCAACAGTAAACTTGCTGTGGTGCATCGGAGTCTCACTCTGAGTCCCCAGGATAGAGACAAAGAACAGACTCCCCGAAAAGTTACTCTCGTCGATATAAATCGGCATTGCGAATTTTGTATTGAAACCGGATGCAATTTCTCTGTTTCATCGTCAATGTGATGGTCGAAGGGTAACAGCAAACCTGGTGTGGTGAATCGGAGTCTCACACTGAGCCCCCAGTTAAGAGCCGAAGAACAGACTCCCAGAAACGTTACTCTCGTCAATATAAATCGGCATTGCGATTTTTGTATTGAAACCGGATGCAATTTCTGTGTTTCGTCGTCAATGTGATGGTCGAAGGATAACAGTAAACCTGCTGTAGTGCATCGGAGTCTCACACTGAGCCTCCAGGTAAGAGCCGAAAAACAGACTCCCTGAAACGTTACTCTCGTCAATATAAATCGGCATTGCGAATTTTGTATTGAAACCGGATGCAATTTCTGTGTTTCATCGTCAATGTGATGGTCGAAGGGTAACAGCAAACCTGTTGTGGTGCATCGGAGTCTCACACTGAGCCCCCAGGGAAGTGCCGAAGAAACAGACTCCCTGAAACGTTACTCTCGTCAATATAAATCGGCATTGCGAATTTTGTATTGAAACCGGATGCAATTTCTGTGTTTCATCGTCAATGTGATGGTCGAAGTGTAACAGCAAACGTGCTGTGGTGCATCGGAGTCTCACATTGAGCCTCCAGGGAAGAGCGGAAAAACAGACTCCCCGAAACGTTACTCTCGTCAATGTAAATCGGCATTGCGAAATTTGTATTGAAACCGGATGCAATTTCTGTGTTTCATTGTCAATGTGATGTTCGAAGGGTAACAGTAAACCTGCCGTGGTGCATCGAAGTCTAACACAGGGCTCCCAGGGAAGAGCCAAATAACAGGCTCCCCGAAACGTTATTCTCGTCAATATAAATAGGCATTGCGAATTTGTATTGAAACCGGATGCAATTTCTGTGTTTCTTCGTCAATGTCATGGTCGAAGGGTAACAGTAAAGCTGCTGTGGTGCATCGGAGTATAACACTGGGCCCCCAGGGAAGAGCCAAAGTACATACCCTTCGAAACGGTACTCCTGAGGACAGAAATCTGCATTGTGAATTTCGCATTTATCCGGATTCATTTTCTATGTTTCATCGTCAATGTGATGGTCGAAGGGTAACAGTAAAACAGCTGTGGTGCATCGGAGTCTCACACTGAGCCCCCAAGGAAGAGCTAAAAAACAGACTCCTCGAAACGTTACTCTCGTCAATATAAATCGGCATTACGAATTTTGTATTGAAACCGGATGCAATATCTGTGTTTCATCGTCAATGTGATGGTCGAAGGGTAACAGTAAACCTGCTGTGATCCATCGGAGTCCAACACTTGCCCCCCAGGGAAGAGCCATAGTACATACGCTTGGAAACGGTACTCCTGTGGACAGAAATCGGCATTGTGAATTTTGTATTGATCCGGTTGCAATTTCTGTGTTTCATCGTCAATGTGAGGGTCGAATGGTAACAGTAAACGTGCTGTGGCGCATCGGAGTCTCACAGTGAGCCCCCAGGGAAAAGCCTAAAAACAGACTTCCTGAAACGTTACTCTCGTCAAAATAAATCGGCATTGCGAATTTTGTATTGAAACCGGATACAATTTCTGTGTTTCATCGTCAATGTGATGGTCGAAGGGTAACAGCAAACCTGCTGTGGTGCATCGGAGTCTCACACTGAGCCCCCAGGGAAGAGCCGAAAAACAGACTCCCAGAAACGTTACTCTCGTCAATATGAATCGGCATTGCGAAATTTGTATTGAAACCGGATGCAATTTCTGTGTTTCGTCGTCCGTGTGATGGTCGAAGGGTAACAGTTAACCTGCTGTGGTGCATCGGTGTCTCACACGGAGCCCCCAGGGAAGAGCCGAAAAACGGACTCCGTGAAACGTTACTCTCGTCAATATAAATCGGCATTGCGAATTTTGTATTGAAACCGGATGCAATTTCTGTGTTTCATCGTCAATGTCATGGTCGAAGGGTAACAGTTAACGTGCTGTGGTGCATCGGAGTCTAACATTGGGCCCCCAGGGAAAAGCCAAAGTACATACTCTACGAATCGGTACTCCTGTGGACAGAAATCGGTATTGTGAATTTTATATTGATCCGGATGTAATATCTGTGTTCCATCGTCAATGTGATGGTCGAAGGGTAACAGTAAAACTGCTGTGGTGCATCGGAGTCTCACACTGAGCCCCCAGGGAAGAGCCAAAAAACAGACTCCCCGAAACGTTACTCTCGTCAAAGTTAATCAGCATTGCGAATTTTGTATTGAAACCGGATGCGATTTCTGTGTTTCATCGTCAATGTGGTGATCGAAGTGTAACAGTAAACCTGCTGTGGTGCATCGGAGTCTCACTCTGAGCCCCCAGGATAGAGACAAAGAACAGACTCCCCGAAAAGTTACTCTCGTCAATATATATCAGCATTGCGAATTTTGTATTGAAACCAGATGCAATTTCTGTGTTTCATCGTCAATGTGATGGTCGAAGGGTAACAGCAAACCTGCTGTGGTGCATCGGAGTCTCAAACTGAGCCCCCAGGGAAGAGCCGAAGAACAGACTCCCAGAAATAATACTCTCGTCAATATAAATCGGCATTGCGAATTTTGTATTGAAACCGGATGCAATTTCTGTGTTTCGTCGTCAATGTGATGGACGAAGGGTAAAAGTAAACCTGCTGTAGTGCATCGGAGACTCACACTGAGCCCCCAGGTAAGAGCCGAAAAACAGACTCCCTGAAACGTTACTCTCGTCAATATAAATCGGCATTGCGAATTTTGTATTGAAACCGGATGCAATTTCTGTGTTTCATCGTCAATGTGATGGTCGAAGGGTAACAGCAAACCTGTTGTGGTGCATTGGAGTCCTACACTGAGCCCCCAGGGAAGTGCCGAAAAAACAGACTCCCTGAAAAGTTACTCTCGTCAATATAAATCGGCATTGCGAATTTTGTATTGAAACCGGATGCAATTTCTGTGTTTCATCGTCAATGTGATGGTCGAAGTGTAATAGCAAACCTGCTGTGGTGCATCGGAGTCTCACATTGAGCCTCCAGGGAAGAGCCGAAAAACAGACTCCCCGAAACGTTACTCTCGTCAATGTAAATCGGCATTGCGAAATTTGTATTGAAACCGGATGCAATTTCTGTGTTTCATTGTCAATGTGATGTTCAAAGGGTAACAGTAAACCTGCCGTGGTGCATCGGAGTCTAACAAAGGGCTCCCAGGGAAGAGCCAAATAACAGGCTACCCGAAACGTTATTCTCGTCAACATAAATAGGCATTGCGAATTTGTATTGAAACCGGATGCAATTTCTGTGTTTCTTCGTCAATGTCATGGTCGAAGGGTAACAGTAAACCTGCTGTGGTGCATCGGAGTATAACACTGGGCCCCCAGGGAAGAGCCAAAGTACATACCTTTCGAAACGGTACTCCTGTGGACAGAAATCGGCATTGTGAATTTCGTATTTATCCGGATTCAATTTCTGTGTTTCATCGTCAATGTGATGGTCGAAAGGTAACAGTAAAACTGCTGTGGTGCATCGGAGTCTCACACTGAGCCCCCAGGGAATAGCCAAAAAACAGACTCCTCGAAACGTTACTCTCGTCAATATAAATCGGGATTGCGAATTTTGTATTGAAACCGGATGCAATTTCTGTGTTTCATCGTCAATGTCATGGTCGAAGGGTAACAGTAAACCTGCTGTGGTTCATTGGAGTCTAACACTGAGCCCCCAGGGAAGAGACAAAGTACATCCTCTTCGAAACGGTACTCCTGTGGACAGAAATCGGCATTGTAAATTTTATATTGATCCGGAAGCAATTTCTTTGTTTCATCGTCAATGTGATGTTCGAAGGGTAACAGTAAAACTGCTGTGGTGCATCGGACTCTAACACTGAGCCCCCAGCAAAGAGCCAAAAAACAGACTCCCCGTAACGTTACTCTCGGCAATATAAATCGGCATTGCGAATTTTGTATTGAATCCCAATGCAATTTCCGTGTCTCATCGTCAATGTGATGGTCGAAGGGTAACAGTAAACCTGCTGTGGTGCATCGGAGTATAACACTGGGCCCCCAGGGAAGAGCCAAAGTACATACCCTTCGAAACGGTATTCCTGTGGACAGAAATCGGCATTGTGAATTTCGTATTTATCCGGATTCAATTTCTGTGTTTCATCGTCAATGTGATGGTCGAAGGGTAACAGTAAAACTGGTGTGGTGCATCGGAGTCTCACACTGAGCCCCCAGGGAAGTGCCAAAAAACAGACTCCTCGAAACGTTACTCTCGTCAATATAAATCGGGATTGCGAATTTTGTATTGAATCCCAATGCAATTTCTGTGTCTCATCGTCAATGTGATGGTCGAAGGGTAACAGTAAACCTGCTGAGGTGCATCGGAGTCTCACACTGAGCCCCCAGGGAAGAGCCAAAAAACAGACTCCCCGAAACGTTACTCTTGTCAAAGTTAATCAGCATTGCGAATTTTGTATTGAAATCGGATGCAATTTCTGTGTTTCATCGTCAATGTGATGGTTGAAGGGTAACAGTAAACGTGCTGTGGTGCATAAGAGTCTCACACTGAGCTCCCAGGGAAAAGCCGAAAAAACAGACTCCCTGAAAGGTTACTCTCGTCAATATAAATCGGCATTGCGAATTTTGTATTGAAACCGAATGCAATTTCTGTGTATCATCGTCAATGTGATGGTCGAAGGGTAACAGCAAACCTGCTGTGGTGCATCGGAGTCTCACAATGAGCCCCCAGGGAAGAGCCGAAAAACAGACTCCCAGAAAAGTTACTCCCGTCGATATAAATCGGCATTGCGAATTTTGTATTGAAACCGGATGCAATTTCTGTGTTTCATCGTCAATGTGATGGTCGAAGTGTAACAGCAAACCTGCTGTGGTGCATCGGAGTCTCACATTGAGCCTCCAGGGAAGAGCCGAAAAACAGACTCCCCGAAACGTTACTCTCGTCAATGTAAATCGGCATTGCGAAATTTGTATTGAAACCGGATGCAATTTCTGTGTTTCGTCGTCAATGTGATGGTCGAAGGGTAAAAGCAAACCTGCTGTAGTGCATCGGAGACTCACACTGAGCCCACAGGTAAGAGCCGAAAAACAGACTCCCTGAAACGTTACTCTCGTCAATATAAATCGGCATTGCGAATTTTGTATTGAAACCGGATGCAATTTCTGTGTTTCATCGTCAATGTGATGGTCGAAGGGTAACAGCAAACCTGTTGTGGTGCATCGGAGTCTCACACTGAGCCCCCAGGGAAGTGCCGAAAAAACAGACTCCCTGAAACGTTACTCTCGTCAATATAAATCAGCATTGCGAATTTTGTATTGAAACCGGATGCAATTTCTGTGTTTCATCGTCAATGTGATGGTCGAAGTGTAACAGTAAACCTGCTGTGGTGCATCGGAGTCTCACATTGAGCCTCCAGGGAAGAGCCGAAAAACAGACTCCACGAAACGTTACTCTCGTCAATGTAAATCGGCATTGCGAAATTTGTATTGAAACCGGATGCAATTTCTGTGTTTCATTGTCAATGTGATGTTCAAAGGGTAACAGTAAACCTGCCGTGGTGCATCGGAGTCTAACACAGGGCTCCCAGGGAAGAGCCAAATAACAGGCTACCCGAAACGTTATTCTCGTCAATATAAATAGGCATTGCGAATTTGTATTGAAACCGGATGCAATTTCTGTGTTTCTTCGTCAATGTCATGGTCGAAGGGTAACAGTAAAACTGCTGTGGTGCATCGGAGTATAACACTGGGCTCCCAGGGAAGAGCCAAAGTACATACCCTTCGAAACGGTATTCCTGTGGACAGAAATCGGCATTGTGAATTTCGTATTTATCCGGATTCAATTTCTGTGTTTAATCGTCAATGTGATGTCGAAGGGTAACAGTAAAACTGCTGTGGTTCATCGGAGTCTAACACTGGGCCCCCAGGGAAGAGACAAAGTACATACTCTTCGAATCGGTACTCCTGTGGACAGAAATCGGCATTGTAAATTTTATATTGATCCGGAAGCAATTTCTTTGTTTCATCGTCAATGTGATGGTCGAAGGGTAACAGTAAAACTGCTGTGGTGCATCGGACTCTAACACTGAGCCCCCAGCAATGAGCCAAAAAACAGACTCCCCGTAACGTTACTCTCGGCAATATAAATCGGCATTGCGAATTTTGTATTGAATCCCAACGCAATCTCTGTGTCTCATCGTCAATGTGATGGTCGAAGGGTAACAGTAAACCTGCTGTGGTGCATCGGAATCTCAACTTAGCCCCAGGGACGAGGCAAAAAACAGACTCCCCGAAACGTTACTGTCGTCAATATAAATCGGCATTGCCAATTTTGTATGAAACCGGATGCGATTTCTGTGTTTCATAGTCAATGTGGTGGTCGAAGTGTAACAGTAAACCTGCTGTGGTGCATCGGAGTCTCATTCTGAGCCCCCAGGATAGAGACAAAGAACAGACTCCCCGAAAAGTTACTCTCGTCAATATAAATCGGCATTGCGAATTTTGTATTGAATCCCAATGCAATTTCTGTGTCTCATCGTCAATGTGATGGTCGAAGGGTAACAGTAAACCTGCTGTGGTGCATCGGAGTCTCACACTGAGCCCCCAGGGAAGAGCCAAAAAACAGACTCCCCGAAACGTTACTCTTGTCAAAGTTAATCAGCATTGCGAATTTTGTATTGAAATCGGATGCAATTTCTGTGTTTCATCGTCAATGGGATGGTCAAAGGGTAACAGTAAACGTGCTGTGGTGCATAAGAGTCTCACACTGAGCTCCCAGGGAAAAGCCGAAAAAACAGACTCCCTGAAAGGTTACTCTCGTCAATATAAATCGGCATTGCGAATTTTGTATTGAAACCGAATGCAATTTCTGTGTATCATCGTCAATGTGATGGTCGAAGGGTAACAGCAAACCTGCTTTGGTGCATCGGAGTCTCACACTGAGCCCCCAGGGAAGAGCCGAAAAACAGACTCCCAGAAATGTTACTCTCGTCGATATAAATCGGCATTGCGAATTTTGTATTGAAACCGGATGCAATATCTCTGTTTCATCGTCAATGTGATGGTCGAAGGGTAACAGCAAACCTGGTGTGGTGAATCGGAGTCTCACACTGAGCCCCCAGGGAAGTGCCGAAGAAACAGACTCCCTGAAACGTTACTCTCGTCAATATAAATCGGCATTGCGAATTTTGTATTGAAACCGGATGCAATTTCTGTGTTTCATCGTCAATGTGATGGTCGAAGTGTAACAGTAAACCTGCTGTGGTGCATCGGAGTCTCACATTGAGCCTCCAGGGAAGAGCCGAAAAACAGACTCCACGAAACGTTACTCTCGTCAATGTAAATCGGCATTGCGAAATTTGTATTGAAACCGGATGCAATTTCTGTGTTTCATTGTCAATGTGATGTTCAAAGGGTAACAGTAAACCTGCCGTGGTGCATCGGAGTCTAACACAGGGCTCCCAGGGAAGAGCCAAATAACAGGCTACCCGAAACGTTATTCTCGTCAATATAAATAGGCATTGCGAATTTGTATTGAAACCGGATGCAATTTCTGTGTTTCTTCGTCAATGTCATGGTCGAAGGGTAACAGTAAAACTGCTGTGGTGCATCGGAGTATAACACTGGGCTCCCAGGGAAGAGCCAAAGTACATACCCTTCGAAACGGTATTCCTGTGGACAGAAATCGGCATTGTGAATTTCGTATTTATCCGGATTCAATTTCTGTGTTTAATCGTCAATGTGATGTCGAAGGGTAACAGTAAAACTGCTGTGGTTCATCGGAGTCTAACACTGGGCCCCCAGGGAAGAGACAAAGTACATACTCTTCGAATCGGTACTCCTGTGGACAGAAATCGGCATTGTAAATTTTATATTGATCCGGAAGCAATTTCTTTGTTTCATCGTCAATGTGATGGTCGAAGGGTAACAGTAAAACTGCTGTGGTGCATCGGACTCTAACACTGAGCCCCCAGCAATGAGCCAAAAAACAGACTCCCCGTAACGTTACTCTCGGCAATATAAATCGGCATTGCGAATTTTGTATTGAATCCCAACGCAATCTCTGTGTCTCATCGTCAATGTGATGGTCGAAGGGTAACAGTAAACCTGCTGTGGTGCATCGGAATCTCAACTTAGCCCCAGGGACGAGGCAAAAAACAGACTCCCCGAAACGTTACTGTCGTCAATATAAATCGGCATTGCCAATTTTGTATGAAACCGGATGCGATTTCTGTGTTTCATAGTCAATGTGGTGGTCGAAGTGTAACAGTAAACCTGCTGTGGTGCATCGGAGTCTCACTCTGAGCCCCCAGGATAGAGACAAAGAACAGACTCCCCGAAAAGTTACTCTCGTCAATATAAATCGGCATTGCGAATTTTGTATTGAATCCCAATGCAATTTCTGTGTCTCATCGTCAATGTGATGGTCGAAGGGTAACAGTAAACCTGCTGTGGTGCATCGGAGTCTCACACTGAGCCCCCAGGGAGGAGCCAAAAAACAGACTCCCCGAAACGTTACTCTTGTCAAAGTTAATCAGCATTGCAAATTTTGTATTGAAATCGGATGCAATTTCTGTGTTTCATCGTCAATGGGATGGTCAAAGGGTAACAGTAAACGTGCTGTGGTGCATAAGAGTCTCACACTGAGCTCCCAGGGAAAAGCCGAAAAAACAGACTCCCTGAAAGGTTACTCTCGTCAATATAAATCGGCATTGCGAATTTTGTATTGAAACCGAATGCAATTTCTGTGTATCATCGTCAATGTGATGGTCGAAGGGTAACAGCAAACCTGCTGTGGTGCATCGGAGTCTCACACTGAGCCCCCAGGGAAGAGCCGAAAAACAGACTCCCAGAAATGTTACTCTCGTCGATATAAATCGGCATTGCGAATTTTGTATTGAAACCGGATGCAATATCTCTGTTTCATCGTCAATGTGATGGTCGAAGGGTAACAGCAAACCTGGTGTGGTGAATCGGAGTCTCACACTGAGCCCCCAGGGAAGTGCCGAAGAAACAGACTCCCTGAAACGTTACTCTCGTCAATATAAATCGGCATTGCGAATTTTGTATTGAAACCGGATGCAATTTCTGTGTTTCATCGTCAATGTGATGGTCGAAGTGTAGCAGCAAACCTGCTGTGGTGCATCGGAGTCTCACATTGAGCCTCCAGGGAAGAGCCGAAAAACAGATTCCCCGAAACGTTACTCTCGTCAATGTAAATCGGCAATGCGAAATTTGTATTGAAACCGGATGCAATTTCTGTGTTTCATTGTCAATGTGATGTTCAAAGGGTAACAGTAAACCTGCCGTGGTGCATCGAAGTCTAACACAGGGCTCCCAGGGAAGAGCCAAATAACAGGCTCCCCGAAACGTTATTCTCGTCAATATAAATAGGCATTGCGTATTTGTATTGAAACCGGATGCAATTTCTGTGTTTCTTCGTCAATGTCATGTTAGAAGGGTAACAGTAAACCTGCTGTGGTGCATCGGAGTATAACACTGGGCCCCCAGGGAAGAGCCAAAGTACATACCCTTCGAAACGGTACTCCTGTGGACAGAAATCGGCATTGTGAATTTCGTATTTATCCGGATTCATTTTCTATGTTACATTGTCAATGTGATGTTCAAAGGGTAACAGTAAACCTGCCGTGGTGCACCGGAGTCTAACACAGGGTTCCCAGGGAAGAGCCAAATAACAGGCTACCCGAAACGTTATTCTCGTCAATATAAATAGGCATTGCGCATTTGTATTGAAACCGGATGCAATTTCTGTGTTTCTTCGTCAATGTCATGGTCGTAGGGTAACAGTAAAACTTGTGTGGTGCATCGGAGTGTAACACTGGGCCCCCAGGGAAGAGCCAAAGTACATACCCTTCGAAACGGTATTCCTGTGGACAGAAATCGGCATTGTGAATTTCGTATTTATCCGGATTCAATTTCTGTGTTTCATCGTCAATGTGATGGTCGAAGGGTAACAGTAAAACTGCTGTGGTGCATCGGAGTCTCACACTGAGCCCCCAGGGAAGAGCCAAAAAACAGACTCCTCGAAACGTTACTCTTGTCAATATAAATCGGGATTGCGAATTTTGTATTGAAACCGGATGCAATTTCTGTGTTTCATCGTCAATGTCATGGTCGAAGGGTAACAGTAAACCTGCTGTGGTTCATCGGAGTCTAACACTGGGCCCCCAGGGAAGAGACAAAGTACATACTCTTCGAATCGGTACTCCTGTGGACAGAAATCGGCATTGTAAATTTTATATTGATCCGGAAGCAATGTCTTTGTTTCATCCTCAATGTGATGGTCGAAGGGTAACAGTAAAACTGCTGTGGTGCATCGGACTCTAACACTGAGCCCCCAGCAATGAGCCAAAAAACAGACTCCCCGTAACGTTACTCTCGGCAATATAAATCGGCATTGCGAATTTTGTATTGAATCCCAATGCAATTTCTGTGTCTCATCGTCAATGTGATGGTCGAAGGGTAACAGTAAACCTGCTGTGGTGCATCGGAATCTCAACTTAGCCCCAGGGACGAGGCAAAAAACAGACTCCCCGAAACGTTACTCTCGTCAATATAAATCGGCATTGCCAATTTTGTATTGAAACCGGATGCGATTTCTGTGTTTCATAGTCAATGTGGTGGTCGAAGTGTAACAGTAAACCTGCTGTGGTGCATCGGAGTCTCACTCTGAGCCCCCAGGATAGAGACAAAGAACAGACTCCCCGAAAAGATACTCTCGTCAATATAAATCGGCATTGCGAATTTTGTATTGAATCCCAATGCAATTTCTGTGTCTCATCGTCAATGTGATGGTCGAAGGGTAACAGTAAACCTGCTGTGGTGCATCGGAGTCTCACACTGAGCCCCCAGGGAAGAGCCAAAAAACAGACTCCCCGAAACGTTACTCTTGTCAAAGTTAATCAGCATTGCGAATTTTGTATTGAAATCGGATGCAATTTCTGTGTTTCATCGTCAATGTGATGGTCGAAGGGTAACAGCAAACCTGCTGTGGTGCATCGGAGTCTCACACTGAGCCCCTAGGGAAGAGCCGAAAAACAGACACCCAGAAATGTTACTCTCGTCGATATAAATCGGCATTGCGAATTTTGTATTGAAACCGGATGCAATTTCTCTGTTACATCGTCAATGTGATGGTCGAAGGGTAACAGCAAACCTGGTGTGGTGAATCGGAGTCTCACACTGAGCCCCCAGGGAAGTGCCGAAGAAACAGACTCCCTGAAACGTTACTCTCGTCAATATAAATCGGCATTGCGAATTTTGTATTGAAACCGGATGCAATTTCTGTGTTTCATCGTCAATGTGATGGTCGAAGTGTAACAGCAAACCTGCTGTGGTGCATCGGAGTCTCACATTGAGCCTCCAGGGAAGAGCCGAAAAACAGACTCCCCGAAACGTTACTCTCGTCAATGTAAATCGGCATTGCGAAATTTGTATTGAAACCGGATGCAATTTCTGTGTTTCATTGTCAATGTGATGTTCAAAGGGTAACAGTAAACCTGCCGTGGTGCATCGAAGTCTAACACAGGGCTCCCAGAGAAGAGCCAAATAACAGGCTCCCCGAAACGTTATTCTCGTCAATATAAATAGGCATTGCGAATTTGTATTGAAACCGGATGCAATTTCTGTGTATCTTCGTCAATGTCATGGTAGAAGGGTAACAGTAAACCTGCTGTGGTGCATCGGAGTATAACACTGGGCCCCCAGGGAAGAGCCAAAGTACATACCCTTCGAAACGGTACTCCTGTGGACAGAAATCGGCATTGTGAATTTCGTATTTATCCGGATTCATTTTCTATGTTTCATCGTCAATGTGATGGTCGAAGGGTAACAGTAAACCTGCTGTGATCCATCGGAGTCCAACACTTGCCCCCCAGGGAAGAGCCATTATACATACGCTTGGAAACGGTACTGCTGTGGACAGAAATCGGCATTGTGAATTTTGTATTGATCCGGTTGCAATTTCTGTGTTTCATCGTCAATGTTAGGGTCGAATGGTAACAGTAAACGTGCTGTGGCGCATCGGAGTCTCACAGTGAGCCCCCTGGGAAAAGCCTAAAAACAGACTTCCTGAAACGTTACTCTCGTCAAAATAAATCGGCATTGCGAATTTTGTATTGAAACCGGATGCAATTTCTGTGTTTCATCGTCAATGTGATGGTCGAAGGGTAACAGCAAACCTGCTGTGGTGCATCGGAGTCTCACACTGAGCCCCCAGGGAAGAGCCGAAAAACAGACTCCCTGAAACGTTACTCTCGTCAATATAAATCGGCATTGCGAATTTTGTATTGAAACCGGATGCAATTTCTGTGTTTCATCGTCAATGTGATGGTCGAAAGGTAACAGTAAACCTGCCGTGGTGCATCGGAGTCTAACACTGAGCCCCCAGGGAAGAGCCAAAGTACAGACTCCCCGAAACGTTATTCTTGTCAATATAAATCTGGATTGCGAATTTTGTATTGAAAACGGATGCAATTTCTGTGTTTCATCGTCAATGTCATGGTCGAAGGGTAACAGTAAACCTGCTGTGGTGCATCGGAGTCTAACACTGGGCCCCCAGGGAAGAGACAAAGTACATACTCTTCGAATCGGTACTCCTGTGGACAGAAATCGGCATTGTGAATTTTATATTGATCCGGATGCAATTTCTGTGTTTCATCGTGAATGTGATGGTCGAAGGGTAACAGTAAAACTGCTGTGGTGCATCGGAGTCTCACACGGAGCCCCCAGGGAAGAGCCAAAGACAGACTCCCCGAAACGTTACTCTCATCAAAGTTAATCAGCATTGCGAATTTTGTATTGAAACCGGATGCAATTTCTGTGTTTCATCGTCAATGTGATTGTCGAATAGTAACAGTAAATCTGCTGTGGTGCATCGGAATCTCAACTTAGCCCCAGGGAAGAGCCAAAAAAGAGACTCCCCGAAAAGTTACTCTCGTCAATATAAATCGGCATTGCCAATTTTGTATTGAAACCGGATGCGATTTCTGTGTTTCATCGTCAATGTGGTGATCGAAGTGTAACACTAAACCTGCTGTGGTGCATCGGAGTCTCACTGTGAGCCCCCAGGATAGAGACAAAGAACAGACTCCCCGAAAAGTTACTCTCGTCAATATATATCAGCATTGCGAATTTTGTATTGAAACCAGATGCAATTTCTGTGTTTCATCGTCAATGTGATGGTCGAAGGGTAACAGCTAACCTGCTGTGGTGCATCGGAGTCTCAAACTGAGCCCCCAGGAAGAGCCGAAGAACAGACTCCCAGAAATGTTACTCTCGTCAATATAAATCGCTATTGCGAATTTTGTATTGAAACCGGATGCAATTTCTGTGTTTCATCGTCAATGTGATGGTCGAAGGGTAACAGTAAAACTGCTGTGGTGCATCGGAGTCTCACACTGAGCCCCCAGGGAAGAGCCAAAAAACAGACTCCTCGAAACGTTACTCTCGTCAATATAAATCGGGATTGCGAATTTTGTATTGAAACCGGATGCAATTTCTGTGTTTCATCGTCAATGTCATGGTCGAAGGGTAACAGTAAACCTGCTGTGGTTCATCGGAGTCTAACACTGGGCCCCCAGGGAAGAGACAAAGTACATACTCTTCGAATCGGTACTCCTGTGGACAGAAATCGGCATTGTAAATTTTATATTGATCCGGAAGCAATTTCTTTGTTTCATCCTCAATGTGATGGTCGAAGGGTAACAGTAAAACTGCTGTGGTGCATCGGACTCTAACACTGAGCCCCCAGCAATGAGCCAAAAAACAGACTCCCCGTAACGTTACTCTCGGCAATATAAATCGGCATTGCGAATTTTGTATTGAATCCCAATGCAATTTCTGTGTCTCATCGTCAATGTGATGGTCGAAGGGTAACAGTAAACCTGCTGTGGTGCATCGGAATCTCAACTTAGCCCCAGGGACGAGGCAAAAAACAGACTCCCCGAAACGTTACTCTCGTCAATATAAATCGGCATTGCCAATTTTGTATTGAAACCGGATGCGATTTCTGTGTTTCATAGTCAATGTGGTGGTCGAAGTGTAACAGTAAACCTGCTGTGGTGCATCGGAGTCTCACTCTGAACCCCCAGGATAGAGACAAAGAACAGACTCACCGAAAAGTTACTCTCGTCAATATAAATCGGCATTGCGAATTTTGTATTGAATCCCAATGCAATTTCTGTGTCTCATCGTCAATGTGATGGTCGAAGGGTAACAGTAAACCTGCTGTGGTGCATCGGAGTCTCACACTGAGCCCCCAGGGAAGAGCCAAAAAACAGACTCCCCGAAACGTTACTCTTGTCAAAATCAGCATTGCGAATTTTGTATTGAAATCGGATGCAATTTCTGTGTTTCATCGTCAATGTGATGGTTGAAGGGTAACAGTAAACGTGCTGTGGTGCATAAGAGTCTCACACTGAGCTCCCAGGGTAAAGCCGAAAAAACAGACTCCCTGAAAGGTTACTCTCGTCAATATAAATCGGCATTGCGAATTTTGTATTGAAACCGAATGCAATTTCTGTGTATCATCGTCAATGTGATGGTCGAAGGGTAACAGCAAACCTGCTGTGGTGCATCGGAGTCTCACACTGAGCCCCCAGGGAAGAGCCGAAAAACAGACTCCCAGAAATGTTACTCTCGTCGATATAAATCGGCATTGCGAATTTTGTATTGAAACCGGATGCAATTTCTCTGTTACATCGTCAATGTGATGGTCGAAGGGTAACAGCAAACCTGGTGTGGTGAATCGGAGTCTCACACTGAGCCCCCAGGGAAGTGCCGAAGAAACAGACTCCTTGAAACGTTACTCTCGTCAATATAAATCGGCATTGCGAATTTTGTATTGAAACCGGATGCAATTTCTGTGTTTCATCGTCAATGTGATGGTCGAAGTGTAACAGCAAACCTGCTGTGGTGCATCGGAGTCTCACATTGAGCCTCCAGGGAAGAGCCGAAAAACAGACTCCCCGAAACGTTACTCTCGTCAATGTAAATCGGCATTGCGAAATTTGTATTGAAACCGGATGCAATTTCTGTGTTTCATTGTCAATGTGATGTTCAAAGGGTAACAGTAAACTTGCCGTGGTGCATCGAAGTCTAACTCAGAGCTCCCAGAGAAGAGCCAAATAACAGGCTCCCCGAAACGTTATTCTCGTCAATATAAATAGGCATTGCGAATTTGTATTGAAACCGGATGCAATTTCTGTGTTTCTTCGTCAATGTCATGGTAGAAGGATAACAGTAAACCTGCTGTGGTGCATCGGAGTATAACACTGGGCCCCCAGGGAAGAGCCAAAGTACATACCCCTCGAAACGGTACTCCTGTGGACAGAAATCGGCATTGTGAATTTCGTATTTATCCGGATTCATTTTCTATGTTTCATCGTCAATGTGATGGTCGAAGGGTAACAGTAAAACTGCTGTGGTGCATCGGAGTCTCACACTGAGCCCCCAAGGAAGAGCTAAAAAACAGACTCCTCGAAACGTTACTCTCGTCAATATAAATCGGCATTACGAATTTTGTATTGAAACCGGATGCAATATCTGCGTTTCATCGTCAATGTGATGGTCGAAGGGTAACAGTAAACCTGCTGTGATCCATCGGAGTCCAACACTTGCCCCCCAGGGAAGAGCCATTATACATACGCTTGGAAACGGTACTGCTGTGGACAGAAATCGGCATTGTGAATTTTGTATTGATCCGGTTGCAATTTCTGTGTTTCATCGTCAATGTTGGGGTCGAATGGTAACAGTAAACGTGCTGTGGCGCATCGGAGTCTCACAGTGAGCCCCCTGGGAAAAGCCTAAAAACAGACTTCCTGAAACGTTACTCTCGTCAAAATAAATCGGCATTGCGAATTTTGTATTGAAACCGGATGCAATTTCTGTGTTTCATCGTCAATGTGATGGTCGAAGGGTAACAGCAAACCTGCTGTGTTGCATCGGAGTCTCACACTGAGCCCCCAGGGAAGAGCCGAAAAACAGACTCCCTGAAACGTTACTCTCGTCAATATAAATCGGCATTGCGAATTTTGTATTGAAACCGGATGCAATTTCTGTGTTTCATCGTCAATGTGATGGTCGAAAGGTAACAGTAAACCTGCCGTGGTGCATCGGAGTCTAACACTGAGCCCCCAGGGAAGAGCCAAAGTACAGACTCCCCGAAACGTTATTCTTGTCAATATAAATCTGGATTGCGAATTTTGTATTGAAACCGGATGCAATTTCTGTGTTTCATCGTCAATGTCATGGTCGAAGGGTAACAGTAAACCTGCTGTGGTGCATCGGAGTCTAACACTGGGCCCCCAGGGAAGAGACAAAGTACATACTCTTCGAATCGGTACTCCGGTGGACAGAAATCGGCATTGTGAATTTTATATTGATCCGGATGCAATTTCTGTGTTTCATCGTGAATGTGATGGTCGAAGGGTAACAGTAAAACTGCTGTGGTGCATCGGAGTCTCACACTGAGCCCCCAGGGAAGAGCCAAAGACAGACTCCCCGAAACGTTACTCTCATCAAAGTTAATCAGCATTGCGAATTTTGTATTGAAACCGGATGCAATTTCTGTGTTTCATCGTCAATGTGATTGTCGAATAGTAACAGTAAATCTGCTGTGGTGCATCGGAATCTCAACTTAGCCCCAGGGAAGAGCCAAAAAAGAGACTCCCCGAAAAGTTACTCTCGTCAATATAAATCGGCATTGCCAATTTTGTATTGAAACCGGATGCGATTTCTGTGTTTCATCGTCAATGTGGTGATCGAAGTGTAACACTAAACCTGCTGTGGTGAATCGGAGTCTCACTCTGAGCCCCCAGGATAGAGACAAAGAACAGACTCCCCGAAAAGTTACTCTCGTCAATATATATCAGCATTGCGAATTTTGTATTGAAACCAGATGCAATTTCTGATTTTCATCGTCAATGTGATGGTCGAAGGGTAACAGCAAACCTGCTGTGGTGCATCGGAGTCTCAAACTGAGCCCCCAGGGAAGAGCCGAAGAACAGACTCCCAGAAATGTTACTCTCGTCAATATAAATCGCTATTGCGAATTTTGTATTGAAACCGGATGGAATTTCTGTGTTTCATCGTCAATGTGATGGTCGAAGGGTAACAGTAAACCTGCTGTGGTGCATCGGAGTCTCACACTGAGCTCCCAGGGAAGAGCGATATACAGATTCCCCGAAACGTTACTCTCGTCAATATTAATCGGCATTGCGAATTTTGTATTCAAACCGCATGCAATTTCTGTGTTTCTTCGTCAATGTCATGGTCGAAGGGTAACAGTAAACCTGGTGTGGTTCATCGGAGTATAACACTGGGCCCCCAGGGAAGAGCCAAAGTACATACCCTTCGAAACGGTATTCCTGTGGACAGAAATCGGCATTGTGAATTTCGTATTTATCCGGATTCAATTTCTGTGTTTCATCGTCAATGTGATGGTCGAAGGGTAACAGTAAAACTGCTGTGGTGCATCGGAGTCTCACACTGAGCCCCCAGGGAAGGGCCAAAAAACAGACTCCTCGAAACGTTACTCTCGTCAATATAAATCGGGATTGCGAATTTTGTATTGAAACCGGATGCAATTTCTGTGTTTCATCGTCAATGTCATGGTCGAAGGGTAACAGTAAACCTGCTGTGGTTCATCGGAGTCTAACACTGGGCCCCCAGGGAAGAGACAAAGTACATACTCTTCGAATCGGTACTCCTGTGGACAGAAATCGGCATTGTAAATTTTATATTGATCCGGAAGCAATTTCTTTGTTTCATCCTCAATGTGATGGTCGAAGGGTAACAGTAAAACTGCTGTGGTGCATCGGACTCTAACACTGAGCCCCCAGCAATGAGCCAAAAATCAGACTCCCCGTAACGTTACTCTCGGCAATATAAATCGGCATTGCGAATTTTGTATTGAATCCCAATGCAATTTCTGTGTCTCATCGTCAATGTGATGGTCGAAGGGTAACAGTAAACCTGCTGTGGTGCATCGGAGTCTCACTCTGAGCCCCCAGGATAGAGACAAAGAACAGACTCCCCGAAAAGGTACTCTCGTCAATATAAATCGGCATTGCGAATTTTGTATTGAATCCCAAAGCAATTTCTGTGTCTCATCGTCAATGTGATGGTCGAAGGGTAACAGTAAACCTGCTGTGGTGCATCGGAGTCTCACACTGAGCCCCCAGGGAAGAGCCAAAAAACAGACTCCCCGAAACGTTACTCTTGTCAAAGTTAATCAGCATTGCGAATTTTGTATTGAAATCGGATGCAATTTCTGTGTTTCATCGTCAATGTGATGGTTGAAGGGTAACAGTAAACGTGCTGTGGTGCATAAGAGTCTCACACTGAGCTCCCAGGGAAAAGCCGAAAAAACAGACTCCCTGAAAGGTTACTCTCGTCAATATAAATCGGCATTGCGAATTTTGTATTGAAACCGAATGCAATTTCTGTGTATCATCGTCAATGTGATGGTCGAAGGGTAACAGCAAACCTGCTGTGGTGCATCGGAGTCTCACACTGAGCCCCCAGGGAAGAGCCGAAAAACAGACTCCCAGAAATGTTACTCTCGTCGATATAAATCGGCATTGCGAATTTTGTATTGAAACCGGATGCAATTTCTCTGTTACATCGTCAATGTGATGGTCGAAGGGTAACAGCAAACCTGGTGTGGTGAATCGGAGTCTCACACTGAGCCCCCAGGGAAGTGCCGAAGAAACAGACTCCCTGAAACGTTACTCTCGTCAATATAAATCGGCATTGCGAATTTTGTATTGAAACCGGATGCAATTTCTGTGTTTCATCGTCAATGTGATTGTCGAATAGTAACAGTAAATCTGCTGTGGTGCATCGGAATCTCAACTTAGCCCCAGGGAAGAGCCAAAAAAGAGACTCCCCGAAAAGTTACTCTCGTCAATATAAATCGGCATTGCCAATTTTGTATTGAAACCGGATGCGATTTCTGTGTTTCATCGTCAATGTGGTGATCGAAGTGTAACACTAAACCTGCTGTGGTGCATCGGAGTCTCACTCTGAGCCCCCAGGACAGAGACAAACAACAGACTCCCCGAAAAGTTACTCTCGTCAATATATATCAGCATTGCGAATTTTGTATTGAAACCAGATGCAATTTCTGTGTTTCATCGTCAATGTGATGCTCGAAGGGTAACAGCAAACCTGGTGTGGTGAATCGGAGTCTCACACTGAGCCCCCAGGGACGTGCCGAAGAAACAGACTCCCTGAAACGTTACTCTCGTTAATATAAATCGGCATTGCGAATTTTGTATTGAAACCGGATGCAATTTCTGTGTTTCATCGTCAATGTGATGTTCAAAGGGTAACAGTAAACTTGCCGTGGTGCATCGAAGTCTAACTCAGAGCTCCCAGAGAAGAGCCAAATAACAGGCTCCCCGAAACGTTATTCTCGTCAATATAAATAGGCATTGCGAATTTGTATTGAAACCGGATGCAATTTCTGTGTTTCTTCGTCAATGTCATGGTAGAAGGATAACAGTAAACCTGCTGTGGTGCATCGGAGTATAACACTGGGCCCCCAGGGAAGAGCCAAAGTACATACCCCTCGAAACGGTACTCCTGTGGACAGAAATCGGCATTGTGAATTTCGTATTTATCCGGATTCATTTTCTATGTTTCATCGTCAATGTGATGGTCGAAGGGTAACAGTAAAACTGCTGTGGTGCATCGGAGTCTCACACTGAGCCCCCAAGGAAGAGCTAAAAAACAGACTCCTCGAAACGTTACTCTCGTCAATATAAATCGGCATTACGAATTTTGTATTGAAACCGGATGCAATATCTGCGTTTCATCGTCAATGTGATGGTCGAAGGGTAACAGTAAACCTGCTGTGATCCATCGGAGTCCAACACTTGCCCCCCAGGGAAGAGCCATTATACATACGCTTGGAAACGGTACTGCTGTGGACAGAAATCGGCATTGTGAATTTTGTATTGATCCGGTTGCAATTTCTGTGTTTCATCGTCAATGTTGGGGTCGAATGGTAACAGTAAACGTGCTGTGGCGCATCGGAGTCTCACAGTGAGCCCCCTGGGAAAAGCCTAAAAACAGACTTCCTGAAACGTTACTCTCGTCAAAATAAATCGGCATTGCGAATTTTGTATTGAAACCGGATGCAATTTCTGTGTTTCATCGTCAATGTGATGGTCGAAGGGTAACAGCAAACCTGCTGTGTTGCATCGGAGTCTCACACTGAGCCCCCAGGGAAGAGCCGAAAAACAGACTCCCTGAAACGTTACTCTCGTCAATATAAATCGGCATTGCGAATTTTGTATTGAAACCGGATGCAATTTCTGTGTTTCATCGTCAATGTGATGGTCGAAAGGTAACAGTAAACCTGCCGTGGTGCATCGGAGTCTAACACTGAGCCCCCAGGGAAGAGCCAAAGTACAGACTCCCCGAAACGTTATTCTTGTCAATATAAATCTGGATTGCGAATTTTGTATTGAAACCGGATGCAATTTCTGTGTTTCATCGTCAATGTCATGGTCGAAGGGTAACAGTAAACCTGCTGTGGTGCATCGGAGTCTAACACTGGGCCCCCAGGGAAGAGACAAAGTACATACTCTTCGAATCGGTACTCCGGTGGACAGAAATCGGCATTGTGAATTTTATATTGATCCGGATGCAATTTCTGTGTTTCATCGTGAATGTGATGGTCGAAGGGTAACAGTAAAACTGCTGTGGTGCATCGGAGTCTCACACTGAGCCCCCAGGGAAGAGCCAAAGACAGACTCCCCGAAACGTTACTCTCATCAAAGTTAATCAGCATTGCGAATTTTGTATTGAAACCGGATGCAATTTCTGTGTTTCATCGTCAATGTGATTGTCGAATAGTAACAGTAAATCTGCTGTGGTGCATCGGAATCTCAACTTAGCCCCAGGGAAGAGCCAAAAAAGAGACTCCCCGAAAAGTTACTCTCGTCAATATAAATCGGCATTGCCAATTTTGTATTGAAACCGGATGCGATTTCTGTGTTTCATCGTCAATGTGGTGATCGAAGTGTAACACTAAACCTGCTGTGGTGAATCGGAGTCTCACTCTGAGCCCCCAGGATAGAGACAAAGAACAGACTCCCCGAAAAGTTACTCTCGTCAATATATATCAGCATTGCGAATTTTGTATTGAAACCAGATGCAATTTCTGATTTTCATCGTCAATGTGATGGTCGAAGGGTAACAGCAAACCTGCTGTGGTGCATCGGAGTCTCAAACTGAGCCCCCAGGGAAGAGCCGAAGAACAGACTCCCAGAAATGTTACTCTCGTCAATATAAATCGCTATTGCGAATTTTGTATTGAAACCGGATGGAATTTCTGTGTTTCATCGTCAATGTGATGGTCGAAGGGTAACAGTAAACCTGCTGTGGTGCATCGGAGTCTCACACTGAGCTCCCAGGGAAGAGCGATATACAGATTCCCCGAAACGTTACTCTCGTCAATATTAATCGGCATTGCGAATTTTGTATTCAAACCGGATGCAATTTCTGTGTTTCTTCGTCAATGTCATGGTCGAAGGGTAACAGTAAACCTGGTGTGGTTCATCGGAGTATAACACTGGGCCCCCAGGGAAGAGCCAAAGTACATACCCTTCGAAACGGTATTCCTGTGGACAGAAATCGGCATTGTGAATTTCGTATTTATCCGGATTCAATTTCTGTGTTTCATCGTCAATGTGATGGTCGAAGGGTAACAGTAAAACTGCTGTGGTGCATCGGAGTCTCACACTGAGCCCCCAGGGAAGGGCCAAAAAACAGACTCCTCGAAACGTTACTCTCGTCAATATAAATCGGGATTGCGAATTTTGTATTGAAACCGGATGCAATTTCTGTGTTTCATCGTCAATGTCATGGTCGAAGGGTAACAGTAAACCTGCTGTGGTTCATCGGAGTCTAACACTGGGCCCCCAGGGAAGAGACAAAGTACATACTCTTCGAATCGGTACTCCTGTGGACAGAAATCGGCATTGTAAATTTTATATTGATCCGGAAGCAATTTCTTTGTTTCATCCTCAATGTGATGGTCGAAGGGTAACAGTAAAACTGCTGTGGTGCATCGGACTCTAACACTGAGCCCCCAGCAATGAGCCAAAAATCAGACTCCCCGTAACGTTACTCTCGGCAATATAAATCGGCATTGCGAATTTTGTATTGAATCCCAATGCAATTTCTGTGTCTCATCGTCAATGTGATGGTCGAAGGGTAACAGTAAACCTGCTGTGGTGCATCGGAGTCTCACTCTGAGCCCCCAGGATAGAGACAAAGAACAGACTCCCCGAAAAGGTACTCTCGTCAATATAAATCGGCATTGCGAATTTTGTATTGAATCCCAAAGCAATTTCTGTGTCTCATCGTCAATGTGATGGTCGAAGGGTAACAGTAAACCTGCTGTGGTGCATCGGAGTCTCACACTGAGCCCCCAGGGAAGAGCCAAAAAACAGACTCCCCGAAACGTTACTCTTGTCAAAGTTAATCAGCATTGCGAATTTTGTATTGAAATCGGATGCAATTTCTGTGTTTCATCGTCAATGTGATGGTTGAAGGGTAACAGTAAACGTGCTGTGGTGCATAAGAGTCTCACACTGAGCTCCCAGGGAAAAGCCGAAAAAACAGACTCCCTGAAAGGTTACTCTCGTCAATATAAATCGGCATTGCGAATTTTGTATTGAAACCGAATGCAATTTCTGTGTATCATCGTCAATGTGATGGTCGAAGGGTAACAGCAAACCTGCTGTGGTGCATCGGAGTCTCACACTGAGCCCCCAGGGAAGAGCCGAAAAACAGACTCCCAGAAATGTTACTCTCGTCGATATAAATCGGCATTGCGAATTTTGTATTGAAACCGGATGCAATTTCTCTGTTACATCGTCAATGTGATGGTCGAAGGGTAACAGCAAACCTGGTGTGGTGAATCGGAGTCTCACACTGAGCCCCCAGGGAAGTGCCGAAGAAACAGACTCCCTGAAACGTTACTCTCGTCAATATAAATCGGCATTGCGAATTTTGTATTGAAACCGGATGCAATTTCTGTGTTTCATCGTCAATGTGATTGTCGAATAGTAACAGTAAATCTGCTGTGGTGCATCGGAATCTCAACTTAGCCCCAGGGAAGAGCCAAAAAAGAGACTCCCCGAAAAGTTACTCTCGTCAATATAAATCGGCATTGCCAATTTTGTATTGAAACCGGATGCGATTTCTGTGTTTCATCGTCAATGTGGTGATCGAAGTGTAACACTAAACCTGCTGTGGTGCATCGGAGTCTCACTCTGAGCCCCCAGGACAGAGACAAACAACAGACTCCCCGAAAAGTTACTCTCGTCAATATATATCAGCATTGCGAATTTTGTATTGAAACCAGATGCAATTTCTGTGTTTCATCGTCAATGTGATGCTCGAAGGGTAACAGCAAACCTGGTGTGGTGAATCGGAGTCTCACACTGAGCCCCCAGGGACGTGCCGAAGAAACAGACTCCCTGAAACGTTACTCTCGTTAATATAAATCGGCATTGCGAATTTTGTATTGAAACCGGATGCAATTTCTGTGTTTCATCGTCAATGTGATGGTCGAAGTGTAACAGCAAACCTGCTGTGGTGCATCGGAGTCTCACATTGAGCCTCCAGGGAAGAGCCGAAAAACAGACTCCCCGAAACGTTACTCTCGTCAATGTAAATCGGCATTGCGAAATTTGTATTGAAACCGGATGCAATTTCTGTGTTTCATTGTCAATGTGATGTTCAAAGGGTAACAGTAAACCTGCCGTGGTGCATCGAAGTCTAGCACAGGGCTCCCAGGGAAGAGCCAAATAACAGGCTCCCCGAAACTTTATTCTCGTCAATATAAATAGGCATTGCGAATTTGTTTTGAAACCGGATGCAATTTCTGTGTATCTTCGTCAATGTCATGGTAGAAGGGTAACAGTAAACCTGCTGTGGTGCATCGGAGTATAACACTGGGCCCCCAGGGAAGAGCCAAAGTACATACCCTTCGAAACGGTACTCCTGTGGACAGAAATCGGCATTGTGAATTTCGTATTTATCCGGATTCATTTTCTATGTTTCATCGTCAATGTGATGGTCGAAGGGTAACAGTAAAACTGCTGTGGTGCATCGGAGTCTCACACTGAGCCCCCAAGGAAGAGCTAAAAAACAGACTCCTCGAAACGTTACTCTCGTCAATATAAATCGGCATTGCCAATTTTGTATTGAAACCGGATGCGATTTCTGTTTTTCATCGTCAATGTGGTGATCGAAGTGTAACAGTAAACCTGCTGTGGTGCATTGGAGTCTCACTCTGAGCCCCCAGGATAGAGTCAAAGAACAGACTCCCCGAAAAGTTACTCTCGTCAATATATATCAGCATTGCGAATTTTGTATTGAAACCAGATGCAATTTCTGTGTTTCATCGTCAATGTGATGGTCGAAGGGTAACAGCAAACCTGCTGTGGTGCATCGGAGTCTCAAACTGAGCCCCCAGGGAAGAGCCGAAGAACAGACTCCCAGAAATAATACTCTCGTCAATATAAATCGCTATTGCGAATTTTTTATTAAAAACCGGATGGAATTTCTGTGTTTCATCGTCAATGTGATGGTCGAAGGGTAACAGTAAACCTGCTGTGGTGCATCGAGGTATCACACTGAGCTCCCAGGGAAGAGCGAAAAACAGATTCCCCGAAACGTTACTCTAGTCAATAATAATCGGCATTGCGAATTTTGTATTCAAACCGGATGCAATTTCTGTGTTTCGTCGTCAATGTGATGGTTGAAGGGTAACAGTAATCCTCCTGTGGTGCATCGGAGTCTCACATTGAGCCCCCAGGGAAGAGCCGAAAAACAGACTCCCTGATACACTACTCTTTTCAATATTAATCGGCATTGCGAATTTTGTATTGACACTGGATGCAATTTCCGTGTTTCTTCGTCAACGTGATGGTCGAAAGGTAACAGTAAACCTGCCGTGGTGCATCGGAGTCTAACACTAAGCCCCCAGGGAAGAGCCAAAGAACAGACGCCCCGAAACGTTATTCTTGTCACTATAAATCGGCATTGCGAATTTTGTATTGAAACCGGATGCAATTTCTGTGTATCTTTGTCAATGTGATGGTCGAAAGGTCACAGTAAACCTGCCGTGGTGCATCGGAGTCTAACACTGAGCCCCCAGGGAAGAGCCAAAGAACAGACTCCCCGAAACGTTATTCTTGTCAATATAAATAGGGATTGCGAATTTTGTATTGAAACCGGATGCAATATCTGTGTTTCATCGTCAATGTCATGGTCGAAGGGTAACAGTAAACCTGCTGTGGTGCATCGGAGTCCAACACTGGGCCCCCAGGGAAGAGACGAAGTACATACTCTTCGAATCGGTACTCCTGTGGACAGAAATCGGCATTGTAAATTTTATATCGATCCGGATGCAATTTCTGTGTTTCATCGTCAATGTGATGGTCGAAGGGTAACAGTAAAACTGCTGTGGTGCATCGGAGTCTCACACTGAGCCCCAGGGAAGAGCCAAAAAACAGACTCCCCGAAACGTTACTCTCGGCAATATAAATCGGCATTGCGAATTCTGTATTGAATCCCAATGCAATTTCTGTGTCTCATCGTCAATGTGATGGTCGAAGGGTAACAGTAAACCTGCTGTGGTGCATCGGAATCTCAACTTAGCCCCAGGGACGAGGCAAAAAACAGACTCCCCGAAACGTTACTCTCGTCAATATAAATCGGCATTGCGAATTTTGTATTGAAACGGGATGCAATTTCTGTGTTTCATCGTCAATGTCATGGTCGAAGGGTAACAGTAAACGTGCTGTGGTGCATCGGAGTCTAACACTGGGCCCCCAGGGAAGAGCCAAAGTACATACTCTACGAATCGGTACTCCTGTGGACAGAAATCGGTATTGTGAATTTTATATTGATCCGGATGTAATATCTGTGTTTCATCGTCAATGTGATGGTCGAAGGGTAACAGTAAAACTGCTGTGGTGCATCGGAGTCTCACACTGAGTCCCCAGGGAAGAGCCAAAAAACAGACTTTCCGAAACGTTACTCTCGTCAAAGTTAATCAGCATTGCGAATTTTGTATTGAAACCGGATGCAATTTCTGTGTTTCATCGTCAATGTGATTGTCGAAGAGTAACAGTAAATCTGCTGTGGTGCATCGGAGTCTCAACTTAGCCCCAGGGAAGAGCCAAAAAAGAGACTCCCCGAAACGTTACACTCGTGAATATAAATCGGCATTGCCAATTTTGTATTGAAACCGGATGCAATTTCTGTGTTTCATCGTCAATGTGGTGGTCGAAGGGTAACAGTAAACCTGCTGTGGTGCATCGGAGTCTCACTCTGAGCCCCCAGGATAGAGACAAAGAGTAGACTCCCCGAAAAGTTACTCTCGTCGATATAAATCGGCATTGCGAATTTTGTATTGAAACCGGATGCAATTTCTGTGTTTCATCGTCAATGTGATGGTCGAAGGGTAACAGCAAACCTGTTGTGGTGCATCGGAGTCTCACACTAAGCCCCGAGGGATGTGCCGAAAAAACAGACTCCCTGAAACGTTACTCTCGTCAATATAAATCGGCATTGCATATTTTGTATTGAAACCGGATGCAATTTCTGTGTTTCATCGTCAATGTGATGGTCGAATTGTAACAGCAAACCTGCTGTGGTGCATCGGAGTCTCACATTGAGCCTCCAGGGAAGAGCCGAAAAACAGACTCCCCGAAACGTTACTCTCGTCAATGTAAATCGGCATTGCGAAATTTGTATTGAAACCGGATGCAATTTCTGTGTTTCATTGTCAATGTGATGTTCAAAGGGTAACAGTAAACCTGCCGTGGTGCATCGGCGTCTAACACAGGGCTCCCAGGGAAAAGCCAAATAACAGGCTACCCGAAACGTTATTCTCGTCAATATAAATAGGCATTGCGAATTTGTATTGAAACCGGATGCAATTTCTGTGTTTCTTCGTCAATGTCATGGTCGAAGGGTAACAGTAAACCTGCTGTGGTGCATCGGAGTATAACACTGGGCCCCCAGGGAAGAGCCAAAGTACATACCCTTCGAAACGGTACTCATGTGGACAGAAATCGGCATTGTGAATTTCGTATTTATCCGGATTCAATTTCTGTGTTTCATCGTCAATGTGATGGTCGAAGGGTAACAGTAAACCTGCTGTGGTGCATCGGAGTCCAACACTTGCCCCCCAGGGAAGAGCCAAAGTACATACGCCTGGAAACGGTACTCATGTGGACAGAAATCGGCATTGTGAATTTTGTATTGATCCGCTTGCAATTTCTGCATTTCATCGTCAATGTGAGGGTCGAATGGTAACAGTAAACGTGCTGTGGCGCATCGGAGTCTCACAGTGAGCCCCCAGGGAAAAGCCTAAAAACAGACTTCCTGAAACGTTACTCTCGTAAAATGAAATCGGCATTGCGAATTTTGTATTGAAACCGGATGCGATTTCTGTGTTTCATCGTCAATGTGATGGTCGAAGGGTAACAGCAAACCTGCTGTGGTGCATCGGAGTCTCACACTGAGCCCCCAGGGAAGAGCCGAAAAACAGACTCCCGGAAACGTTACTCTCGTCAATATAAATCGGCATTGCGAAATTTGTATTGAAACCGGATGCAATTTCTGTGTTTCGTCGTCAGTGTGATGGTCGAAGGGTAACAGTTAACCTGCTGTGGTGCATCGGAGTCTAACACTGAGCCCCCAGGGAAGAGCCAAAGAACAGACTCCCCGAAACGTTATTCTTGTCAATATAAATCTGGATTGCGAATTTTGTATTGAAACCGGATGCAATTTCTGTGTTTCATCGTCAATGTCATGGTCGAAGGGTAACAGTAAACCTGCTGTGGTGCATCGGAGTCTAACACTGGGCCCCCAGGGAAGAGACAAAGTACATACTCTTCGAATCGGTACTCCTGTGGACAGAAATCGGCATTGTGAATTTTATATTGATCCGGAAGTAATATCTGTGTTTCATCGTCAATGTGATGGTCGAAGGGTAACAGTAAAACTGCTGTGGTGCATCGGAGTCTCACACTGAGCCCCCAGGGATGAGCCAAAGACAGACTCCCCGTAACGTTACTCTCATCAAAGTTAATCAGCATTGCGAATTTTGTATTGAAACCGGATGCAATTTCTGTGTTTCATCGTCAATGTGATTGTCGAAGAGTAACAGTAAATCTGCTGTGGTGCATCGGAATCTCAACTTAGCCCCAGGAAAGAGCCAAAATAGAGACTCCCCGAAAAGTTACTTTCGTCAATATAAATCGGCATTGCCAATTTTGTATTGAAACCGGATGCGATTTCTGTGTTTCATCGTCAATGTGGTGATCGAAGTGTAACAGTAAACCTGCTGTGGTGCATCGGAGTCTCACTCTGAGCCCCCAGGATAGAGACAAAAACAGACTCCCCGAAAAGTTACTCTCGTCAATATATATCAGCATTGCGAATTTTGTATTGAAACCAGATGCAATTTCTGTGTTTCATCGTCAATGTGATGGTCGAAGGGTAACAGCAAACCTGCTGTGGTGCATCGGAGTCTCAAACTGAGCCCCCAGGGAAGAGCCGAAGAACAGACTCCCAGAAATGTTACTCTCGTCAATATAAATCGCTATTGCGAATTTTGGATGAAACCGGATGGAATATCTGTGTTTCATCGTCAATGTGATGGTCGAAGGGTAACAGTAAACCTGCTGTGGTGCATCGGAGTCTCACACTGAGCTCCCAGGGAAGAGCGAAAAACAGATTCCCCGAAACGTTACTCTCGTCAATATTAATCGGCATTGCGAATTTTGTATTCAAACCGGATGCAATTTCTGTGTTTCGTCGTCAATGTGATGGTTGAAGGGTAACAGTAATCCTGCTGTGGTGCATCGGAGTCTCACATTGAGCCTCCAGGGAAGAGCCGAAAAACAGACTCCCTGAAACGCTACTCTTTTCAATATTAAAAGGCATTGCGAATTTTGTATTGACACTGGATGCAATTTCCGTGTTTCTTCGTCAACGTGATGGTCGAAAGGTAACAGTAAACCTGCCGTGGTGCATCGGAGTCTAACACTAAGCCCCCAGGGAAGAGCCAAAGAACAGACGCCCCGAAACGTTATTCTTGTCACTATAAATCGGCATTGCGAATTTTGTATTGAAACCGGATGCAATTTCTGTGTTTCATCGTCAATGTCATGGTCGAAGGGTAACAGTAAACCTGCTGTGGTGCATCGGAGTCTAACACTGGGCCCCCAGGGAAGAGACGAAGTACATACTCTTCGAATCGGTACTCCTGTGGACAGAAATCGGCATTGTGAATTTTATATTGATCCGGATGTAATATCTGTGTTTCATCGTCAATGTGATGGTCGAAGGGTAACAGTAAACCTGCTGTGGTGCATCGGAATCTCAACTTAGCCCCAGGGACGAGGCAAAAAACAGACTCCCCGAAACGTTACTCTCGTCAATATAAATCGGCATTGCCAATTTTGTATTGAAACCGGATGCAATTTCTGTGTTTCATCGTCAATGTGATTGTCGAAGAGTAACAGTAAATCTGCTGTGGTGCATCGGAGTCTCAACTTAGCCCCAGGGAAGAGCCAAAAAAGAGACTCCCCGAAACGTTACACTCGTGAATATAAATCGGCATTGCCAATTTTGTATTGAAACCGGGTGCAATTTCTGTGTTTCATCGTCAATGTGGTGGTCGAAGGGTAACAGTAAACCTGCTGTGGTGCATCGGAGTCTCACTCTGAGCCCCCAGGATAGAGACAAAGAGTAGACTCCCCGAAAAGTTACTCTCGTCGATATAAATCGGCATTGCGAATTTTGTATTGAAACCGGATGCAATTTCTGTGTTTCATCGTCAATGTGATGGTCGAAGGGTAACAGCAAACCTGTTGTGGTGCATCGGAGTCTCACACTGAGCCCCCAGGGTAGTGCCGAAGAAACAGACTCCCTGAAACGTTACTCTCGTCAATATAAATCGGCATTGCGAATTTTGTATTGAAACCGGATGCAATTTCTGTGTTTCGTCGTCAGTGTGATGGTCGAAGGGTAACAGTTAACCTGCTGTGGTGCATCGGTGTCTCACACGGAGCCCCCAGGGAAGAGCCGAAAAACAGACTCCCTGAAACGTTACTCCCGTCAATATAAATCTCTATTGCGAATTTTGTATTGAAACCGGATGCAATTTCTGTGTTTCATCGACAATGTGATGGTCGAAAGGTAACAGTAAACTTGCCGTGGTGCATCGGAGTCTAACACTGAGCCCCCAGGGAAGAGCCAAAGAACAGACTCCCCGAAACGTTATTCTTGTCAATATAAATCGGGATTGCGAATTTTGTATTGAAACCGGATGCAATTTCTGTGTTTCATCGTCAATGTCATGGTCGAAGGGTAACAGTAAACCTGCTGTGGTGCATCGGAGTCTAACACTGGGCCCCCAGGGAAGAGACAAAGTACATACTCTTCGAATCGGTACTCCTGTGGACAGAAATCGGCATTGTGAATTTTATATTGATCAGGATGCAATTTCTGTGTTTCATCGTCAATGTGATGGTCGAAGGGTAACAGTAAAACTGCTGTGGTGCATCGGAGTCTCACACTGAGCCCCCAGGGAAGAGCCAAAAAACAGACTCCTCGAAACGTTACTCTCGTCAAAGTTAATCAGCATTGCGAATTTTGTATTGAAACCGGATGCAATTTCTGTGTTTCATCGTCAATGTGATTGTCGAAGAGTAACAGTAAATCTGCTGTGGTGCAACGGAATCTCAACTTAGCCCCAGGGAAGAGCCAAAAAAAGAGACTCCCCGAAAAGTTACTCTCGTCAATATAAGTCGGCATTGCCAATTTTGTATTGAAACCGGATGCGATTTCTGTGTTTCATCGTCAATGTGGTGATCGAAGTGTAACAGTAAACCTGCTGTGGTGCATCGGAGTCTCACTCTGAGCCCCCAGGATAGAGACAAAGAACAGACTCCCCGAAAAGTTACTCTCGTCAATATATATCGGCATTGCGAATTTTGTATTGAAACCAGATGTTATTTCTGTGTTTCATCGTCAATGTGATGGTCGAAGGGTAACAGCAAACCTGCTGTGGTGCATCGGAGTCTCACACTGAGCCCCCAGGGAAGAGCCGAAGAACAGACTCCCAGAAATGTTACTCTCGTCAATATAAATCGCTATTGCGAATTTTGTATTGAAACCGGATGCAATATCTGTGTTTCATCGTCAATGTGATGGTCGAAGGGTAGCAGTAAACCTGCTGTGGTGCATCGGAGTCTCACACTGAGCCCCCATGGAATAGCCTAAAAACAGACTCCGTGAAACGTTACTCTCGTCAAAATAAATCGGCATGGCGAATTTTGTATTGAAAACGGATGCAATTTCTGTGTTTCGTCGTCAATGTGATGGTTGAAGGGTAACAGTAAACCTGCTGTGGTGCATCGGAGTCTCACACTGAGCTCCCAGGGAAGAGCCGAAAAACAGACTCCCTGAAACGCTACTCTCGTCAATATTAATCGGCATTGCGAATTTTGTATTGACACTGGATGCAATTTCTGTGTTTCATCGTCAATGTGATGGTCGAAAGGTAACAGTAAACCTGCCGTGGCGCATCGGAGTTTAACAATGGGCCCCCAGGGAAGAGCCAAAGAACAGACGCCCCGAAACGTTATTCTTGTCAATAGAAATCGGCATTGCGAATTTTGTATTGAAACCGGATGCAATTTCTGCGTTTCATCGTCAATGTCATGGTCGAAGGGTAACAGTAAACCTTCTGTGGTGCATGGAAGTCTAACACTGGGGCCCCAGGGAAGAGACAAAGTACATACTCTTCGAATTGGTACTCCTGTGGACAGAAATCGGCATTGTGAATTTTATATTGATCCGGATGCAATTTCTGTGTTTCATCGTCAACGTGATGGTCGAATGGTAACAGTAAAACTGCTGTGGTGCATCGGATTCTCACACTGAGCTCCCAGGGAAGAGCCAAAAAACAGACTCCCCGAAACGTTACTCTCGTCAATATAAATCGGCATTGCAAATTTTGTATTGAAACCGGATGCAATTTCTGTGTTTCATCGTCAATTTGATGGTAGAAGGGTAACAGTAAACCTGCTGTGGTGCATCGGAGTCTCACACAGAGATCCCAGGGAAGAGCCAAAAAACAGACTCCCCGAACAGTTATTCTCGTCAAAGTTAATCAGCATTGCGAATTTTGTATTGAAACCGGATGCAATTTCTGTGTTTCATCGTCAATGTGGTGGTCGAAGGGTAACAGTAAACCTGCTGTGGTGCATCGGAATCTCTCTCTGAGCCCCCAGGATAGAGACAAAGAACAGACTCCCCGAAAATTTACTCTCGTTAACATAAATCGGCATTGCGTATTTGTATTGAAACCGGATGCAATTTCTGTGTTTCATCGTCAATGTGATGGTCGAAGGGTAACAGTAAACCTGCCGTGGTGCATCGGAGTCTCACACTGAGCCCCCAGAGAAGAGCCGAAAAACAGACTCCCCGAAACGTTACTCTCGTCAATTTAAATCGGCATTGCGAATTTTGTATTGAAACCGGATTCAATCTCTGTGTTTCATCGTCAATGTGATGGTCGGAAGGTAACAGTAAACCTGCCGTGGTGCATCGGAGTCTAACACTGAGCCCCCAGGGAAGAGCCAAAAAACAGGCTCCCCGAAACGTTACTCTCGTCAATTTAAATCGGCATTGCGAATTTTGTATTGAAACCGGATGCAATTTCTGTGTTTCATTGTCAATGTGATGATCGAAGGGTAACAGTAAACCTGCCGTCGTGCATCGGAGTCTAACACTGGGCCCCCAGGGAAGAGCCAAAGAACAGACTCCCCGAAACGTTATTGTTCTCAATATAAATCGGCATTGCGAATTTTTTATTGAAACCGGATGCAATTCCTGTGTTTCATCGTCAATGTCATGGTCGAAGGGTAACACTAAACCTGCTGTGGTGCATCGGAGTCTAACACTGGGCCCCCAGGGAAGAGACAAATTACATACTCTTCGAATCGGTACTCCTGTGGACAGAAATCGGCATTGTAAATTTTTTATTGATCCGGATGCAATTTCTGTGTTTCATCGTCAATGTGATGGTCGAAGGGGAACAGTAAAACTGCTGTGGAGCATCGCAGTCTCACACTTTGCCCCCACGGAAGAGCCAAAAAACAGACTCCCCGAAACGTTACTCTCGTCAATATAAATCGGCATTGCGAATTTTGTATTGAAACCGGATGCAATTACTGTGTTTCATCGTCAATTTGATGGTAGAAGGGAAACAGTAAACCCTCAGTGGTGCATTGGAGTTTCACCATGAGCCCCCAGGGAAGAGCCAAAAAACAGACTCCCCGAAACGTTACTCTCGTCAAAGTTAATCAGCATTGCGTATTTTGTATTGAAACCGGATGCAATTTCTGTGTTTCATCGCCAATGTGATAGTCGAAAAGTAACAGTAAATCTGCTGTGTTGCATCGGAGTCTCAACTTAGCCCCAGGGAAGAGCCAAAAAAGAGACTCCCCGAAACGTTACTCTCGTCAATATAAATCGGCATTGCCAATTTTGTATTGAAACCGGTTGCAATTTCTGTGTTTCATCGTCAATGTGGTGGTCGAAGGGTAACAGTAAACCCTCTGTGGTGCATTGGAGTTTCACCATGAGCCCCCAGGGAAGAGCCAAAAAACAGACTCCCCGAAACGTTACTCTCGTCAAAGTTAATCAGCATTGCGTATTTTGTATTGAAACCGGATGCAATTTCTGTGTTTCATCGTCAATGTGATGGTCGAAGGGTAACAGTAAACCTGCCGTGGTGCATCGGAGTCTAACACTGAGCCCCCAGGGAAGAGCCAAAAAACAGTCTCCCCGAAACGTTACTCTCGTCAATATAAATCGGCATTGCCAATTTTGTATTGAAACCGGATGCATTTTCTGTGTTTCATCGTCAATGTGATGGTCGAACGGTAACAGTAAACCAGCTGTGGTTCATAGGAGTCTAACACTGGGGCCCCAGGGAAGAGCCAAAGTACATACTCTTCGAATCGGTACTCCTGTGGGCAGAAATCGGCATTGTGAAATTTGTATTTATCCGGATGCAATTTCTGTGTTTAATCGTCAATGTGATGGTCGAAGGGTATTAGTAAAACAGCTGTGGTGCATCGGAGTCTCAACTGAGCCCCCAGGGAAGAACCAATAAACAGACTCCCCGAAACGTTACTCTCGTCAAAATAAATCGCAATTGCGAATTTTGAATCGAAACCGGATGCAATTTCTGTGTTTGATCGTCAATTTGATGGTCAAATCGTCACAGTAAACCTGCTGTTATCCATCGGAGTCCAACACTTGCCCCCCAGGGAAGAGCCATAGTACATACGCTTGGAAACGATACTCCTGTGGACAGAGATCTGCATTGTGAATTTTGTATTGATCCGGTTGCAATTTCTGTATTTCATCGTCAATGTGATGGTCGAAGGGTAACAGCAAACCTGCTGTGGTGCATCGGAGTCGCACACTGAGCCCCCAGGGAAGAGGCGAAAAACAGACTCCTTGAATTATTACTCTCGTCAACATAAATCGGCATAGCAAATTTTGTTTTGAAACCTAATGCAATTTCTGTGCTTCATCGTCAATGTGATGGTCGAAGGGTACCAGCAAACCTGCTGTGGTGCATCGGAGTCTCACACTGAGCCCCCAGGGAAGAGCCAAAAAACAGACTCCCAGAAACGTTACTCTCGTCAATATAAATCGCCATTGCGAATTTTGTTTTGAAACCTAATGCAATATCTGTGTTTCATCGTCAATGTGATGGTCGAAGGGTAACAGCAAACCTGCTGTGGTGCATTGAATCTCACACTGAGCCCCCAGGGACGAGCCGAATAACAGACTCCCCGAAACGTTACTCTCGTCAATATAAATCGGCATTGCGAATTTTGTATTGAAACCGGATGCAATTTCTGTGTTTCATCGTCATTGTGATGGACGAAGGGTAACAGTAAACCTGCTGTGGTGCATCGGAGTCTAACACTGGGCCCCCAGGGAAGAGCCATATTACATACTCTTCGAATGGGTACTCCTGTAGACAGAAATCGGCATTGTGAATTTTGTATTGATCCGGATGCAATTTCTGTGTTTCATCGTCAATCTGATGGTCGAAGGGTAACAGTAAACTTGCCGTGGTGCATCGTAGTTTAACACTGAGCTTCCAAGGAAGAGCCAAAGAACAGAGTCATCGAAACGTTATTCTCGTCAGTATAAGTCGGCAATGCGAATTTTGTATTGAAGCCGGATGGAATTTCTGTGTTTCATCGTCAATGTGATGGTCGAAGGGTAACAGTAAACCTGCCGTGGTGCATCGGAGTCTGACACTGAGCCCCCAGGTAAGAGCCAAAAAACAGAATCCCCGAAACGTTACTCTCGTCAATACAAATCGGGATTGCGAATTTTGTATTGATACCGGATGCAATTTCTGTGTTTCATCGTCAATGTGATGGTCGAAGGGAAACAGTAAACCTGCTGTGGTGCATCGGAGTCTCACACTAAGCCCCCAGTGAAGAGCCGAAAAAGAGGCTCCCTGAAACGTTACTCTCGTCAACATAAATAGGCATTGCGAATTTTGTATTGAAACCTAATGCAATTCCTGTGTTTCATCGTCAATGTGATGGTCGAAGTGTAACAGCAAACCTGCATGGTGCATCGGAGTCTCTCACTGAGCCCCCATTGAAGAGCCAAAAAACAGACTCAATGAAACATTACTCTCGTCAATATAAATCGGCATTGCGAATTTTGTATTGAAACCGGATGCAATTTCTGTGTTTCATCGTCAATGTCATGGTCGAAGGGAATCAGTAAACCTGACGTGGTGCATCGGAGTCTAACACTGAGCCCCAGGGAAGAGCCAAAACACAGGCTCCCAGATAAGTTACTCTCGTTAATATAAATCGGCATTGCAAATTTTGTATTGAAACCGGATGTAATTTCTGTGTTTCAACGTCAATGTGATGGTCGAAGGGTAACAGTAAACCTGCCGTGGTGCATCGGAGTCTAACACTGGGCCCACAGGAAAGAGCCAAAAAACAGACTCCCCGAAACGTTTATCTTGTCAATATAAATCGGCATTGCGTATTTCGTATTGAAACCGGATGCAATTTCTATGTTTCATCGTCAATGTGATGGTCGAATGGTAACAGTAAAACTGCTGTGGTGCATCGGAGTCTCACACTGAGCCCCTAGGGAAGAGCCAAAGATCAGACTCCCTGAAAAGTTACTCTCGTCAATATAAATCGGCATTGCGAATTTTGTATTGAAACCGGATGCAATTTCTGTGTTTCATCGTCAATGTGATGGTCTAAGGGTAACAGCAAACCTGTTGTGGTGCATCGGAGTCTCACACTGAGCCCCCAGGGTAGTGCCGAAAAAACAGACTCCCTGAAACGTTACTCTCGTCAATATAAATCGGCATTGCGAATTTTGTATTGAAACCGGATGCAATTTCTGTGTTTCGTCGTCAGTGTGATGGTCGAAGGGTAACAGTTAACCTGCTGTGGTGCATCGGTGTCTCACACGGAGCCCCCAGGGAAGAGCCGAAGAACAGACTCCCTGAAACGTTACTCCCGTCAATATAAATCTGGATTGCGAATTTTGTATTGAAACCGGATGCAATTTCTGTGTTTCATCGACAATGTGATGGTCGAAAGGTAACAGTAAACTTGCCGTGGTGCATCGGAGTCTAACACTGAGCCCCCAGGGAAGAGCCAAAGAACAGACTCCCCGAAACGTTATTCTTGTCAATATAAATCGGGATTGCGAATTTTGTATTGAAACCGGATGCAATTTCTGTGTTTCATCGTCAATGTCATGGTCGAAGGGTAACAGTAAACCTGCTGTGGTGCATCGGAGTCTAACACTGGGCCCCCAGGGAAGAGACAAAGTACATACTCTTCGAATCGGTACTCCTGTGGACAGAAATCGGCATTGTGAATTTTATATTGATCCGGATGCAATTTCTGTGTTTCATCGTCAATGTGATGGTCGAAGGGTAACAGTAAAACTGCTGTGGTGCATCGGAGTCTCACCCTGAGCCCCCAGGGAAGAGCCAAAAAACAGACTCCTCGAAACGTTACTCTCGTCAAAGTTAATCAGCATTGCGAATTTTGTATTGAAACCGGATGCAATTTCTGTGTTTCATCGTCAATGTGATTGTCGAAGAGTAACAGTAAATCTGCTGTGGTGCAACGGAATCTCAACTTAGCCCCAGGGAAGAGCCAAAAAAAGAGACTCCCCGAAAAGTTACTCTCGTCAATATAAATCGGCATTGCCAATTTTGTATTGAAACCGGATGCGATTTCTGTGTTTCATCGTCAATGTGGTGATCGAAGTGTAACAGTAAACCTGCTGTGGTGCATCGGAGTCTCACTCTGAGCCCCCTGGATAGAGACAAAGAACAGACTCCCCGAAAAGTTACTCTCGTCAATATATATCGGCATTGCGAATTTTGTATTGAAACCAGATGTTATTTCTGTGTTTCATCGTCAATGTGATGGTCGAAGGGTAACAGCAAACCTGCTGTGGTGCATCGGAGTCTCACACTGAGCCCCCAGGGAAGAGCCGAAGAACAGACTCCCAGAAATGTTACTCTCGTCAATATAAATCGCTATTGCGAATTTTGTATTGAAACCGGATGATTTCTGTGTTTCATCGTCAATGTGATGGTCCAAGGGTAACAGTAAACCTGGTGTGGTGCATCGGAGTCTCACACTGAGCTCCCAGGGGAGAGCGAAAAACATTCTCCCCGAAACGTTACTCTCGTCAATATTAATCGGCATTGCGAATTTTGTATTGAAACCGGATGCAATTTCTTAGTTTCATCGTCAATGTGATGGTCGAAGGGTAACAGTAAACCTGCTGTGGTGCATCGGAGTCTAACACTGGGCCCCCAGGGAAGAGTCAAAGTACATACTCTTCGAAAAGGTACTCCTGTGGACAGAAATCGGCTTTGTGAATTTTGTATTGATCCGGATGGAATATCTGTGTTTCATCGTCAATGTGATGGTCGAAGGGTAACAGTAAACCTGCTGTAGTGCATCGGAGTCTCACACTGAGCCCCCAGGGAAGAGCCAAAGAACTGACTCCCCGAACAGTTACTCTCGTCAAAGTTAATCAGCATTGCGAATTTTGTATTGAAACCGGATGCAATTTCTGTGTTTCATCGTCAATGTGATTGTCGAAGAGTAACAGTAAATCTGCTGTGGTGCATCGGAATCTCAACTTAGCCCCAGGGAAGAGCCAAAAAAGAGACTCCCCGAAACGTTACTCTCGTCAATATAAATCGGCATTGCCAATTTTGTATTGAAACCGGATGCGATTTCTGTGTTTCATCGTCAATGTGGTGATCGAAGTCTAACAGTAAACCGGCTGTGGTGCATCGGAGTCTCACTCTGAGCCCCCAGGATAGAGCCGAAGAACAGACTCCCAGAAATGTTACTCTCGTCAATATAAATCGCTATTGCGAATTTTGTATTGAAACCGGATGCAATATCTGTGTTTCATCGTCAATGTGATGGTCGAAGGGTAGCAGTAAACCTGCTGTGGTGCATCGGAGTCTCACACTGAGCCCCCATGGAATAGCCTAAAAACAGACTCCGTGAAACGTTACTCTCGTCAAAATAAATCGGCATGGCGAATTTTGTATTGAAAACGGATGCAATTTCTGTGTTTCGTCGTCAATGTGATGGTTGAAGGGTAACAGTAAACCTGCTGTGGTGCATCGGAGTCTCACACTGAGCTCCCAGGGAAGAGCCGAAAAACAGACTCCCTGAAACGCTACTCTCGTCAATATTAATCGGCATTGCGAATTTTGTATTGACACTGGATGCAATTTCTGTGTTTCATCGTCAATGTGATGGTCGAAAGGTAACAGTAAACCTGCCGTGGCGCATCGGAGTTTAACAATGGGCCCCCAGGGAAGAGCCAAAGAACAGACGCCCCGAAACGTTATTCTTGTCAATAGAAATCGGCATTGCGAATTTTGTATTGAAACCGGATGCAATTTCTGCGTTTCATCGTCAATGTCATGGTCGAAGGGTAACAGTAAACCTTCTGTGGTGCATGGAAGTCTAACACTGGGGCCCCAGGGAAGAGACAAAGTACATACTCTTCGAATTGGTACTCCTGTGGACAGAAATCGGCATTGTGAATTTTATATTGATCCGGATGCAATTTCTGTGTTTCATCGTCAACGTGATGGTCGAATGGTAACAGTAAAACTGCTGTGGTGCATCGGATTCTCACACTGAGCTCCCAGGGAAGAGCCAAAAAACAGACTCCCCGAAACGTTACTCTCGTCAATATAAATCGGCATTGCAAATTTTGTATTGAAACCGGATGCAATTTCTGTGTTTCATCGTCAATTTGATGGTAGAATGGTAACAGTAAACCTGCTGTGGTGCATCGGAGTCTCACACAGAGATCCCAGGGAAGAGCCAAAAAACAGACTCCCCGAACAGTTACTCTCGTCAAAGTTAATCAGCATTGCGAATTTTGTATTGAAACCGGATGCAATTTCTGTGTTTCATCGTCAATGTGGTGGTCGAAGGGTAACAGTAAACCTGCTGTGGTGCATCGGAATCTCTCTCTGAGCCCCCAGGATAGAGACAAAGAACAGACTCCCCGAAAATTTACTCTCGTTAACATAAATCGGCATTGCGTATTTGTATTGAAACCGGATGCAATTTCTGTGTTTCATCGTCAATGTGATGGTCGAAGGGTAACAGTAAACCTGCCGTGGTGCATCGGAGTCTCACACTGAGCCCCCAGAGAAGAGCCGAAAAACAGACTCCCCGAAACGTTACTCTCGTCAATTTAAATCGGCATTGCGAATTTTGTATTGAAACCGGGTTCAATCTCTGTGTTTCATCGTCAATGTGATGGTCGGAAGGTAACAGTAAACCTGCCGTGGTGCATCGGAGTCTAACACTGAGCCCCCAGGGAAGAGCCAAAAAACAGGCTCCCCGAAACGTTACTCTCGTCAATTTAAATCGGCATTGCGAATTTTGTATTGAAACCGGATGCAATTTCTGTGTTTCATTGTCAATGTGATGATCGAAGGGTAACAGTAAACCTGCCGTCGTGCATCGGAGTCTAACACTGGGCCCCCAGGGAAGAGCCAAAGAACAGACTCCCCGAAACGTTATTGTTCTCAATATAAATCGGCATTGCGAATTTTTTATTGAAACCGGATGCAATTCCTGTGTTTCATCGTCAATGTCATGGTCGAAGGGTAACACTAAACCTGCTGTGGTGCATCGGAGTCTAACACTGGGCCCCCAGGGAAGAGACAAATTACATACTCTTCGAATCGGTACTCCTGTGGACAGAAATCGGCATTGTAAATTTTTTATTGATCCGGATGCAATTTCTGTGTTTCATCGTCAATGTGATGGTCGAAGGGGAACAGTAAAACTGCTGTGGAGCATCGCAGTCTCACACTTTGCCCCCACGGAAGAGCCAAAAAACAGACTCCCCGAAACGTTACTCTCGTCAATATAAATCGGCATTGCGAATTTTGTATTGAAACCGGATGCAATTACTGTGTTTCATCGTCAATTTGATGGTAGAAGGGAAACAGTAAACCCTCAGTGGTGCATTGGAGTTTCACCATGAGCCCCCAGGGAAGAGCCAATAAATAGACTCCCCGAAACGTTACTCTCGTCAAAGTTAATCAGCATTGCGTATTTTGTATTGAAACCGGATGCAATTTCTGTGTTTCATCGCCAATGTGATAGTCGAAAAGTAACAGTAAATCTGCTGTGTTGCATCGGAGTCTCAACTTAGCCCCAGGGAAGAGCCAAAAAAGAGACTCCCCGAAACGTTACTCTCGTCAATATAAATCGGCATTGCCAATTTTGTATTGAAACCGGTTGCAATTTCTGTGTTTCATCGTCAATGTGGTGGTCGAAGGGTAACAGTAAACCCTCTGTGGTGCATTGGAGTTTCACCATGAGCCCCCAGGGAAGAGCCAAAAAACAGACTCCCCGAAACGTTACTCTCGTCAAAGTTAATCAGCATTGCGTATTTTGTATTGAAACCGGATGCAATTTCTGTGTTTCATCGTCAATGTGATGGTCGAAGGGTAACAGTAAACCTGCCGTGGTGCATCGGAGTCTAACACTGAGCCCCCAGGGAAGAGCCAAAAAAAAGTCTCCCCGAAACGTTACTCTCGTCAATATAAATCGGCATTGCCAATTTTGTATTGAAACCGGATGCATTTTCTGTGTTTCATCGTCAATGTGATGGTCGAACGGTAACAGTAAACCAGCTGTGGTTCATAGGAGTCTAACACTGGGGCCCCAGGGAAGAGCCAAAGTACATACTCTTCGAATCGGTACTCCTGTGGGCAGAAATCGGCATTGTGAAATTTGTATTTATCCGGATGCAATTTCTGTGTTTAATCGTCAATGTGATGGTCGAAGGGTATTAGTAAAACAGCTGTGGTGCATCGGAGTCTCAACTGAGCCCCCAGGGAAGAACCAATAAACAGACTCCCCGAAACGTTACTCTCGTCAAAATAAATCGCAATTGCGAATTTTGAATCGAAACCGGATGCAATTTCTGTGTTTGATCGTCAATTTGATGGTCAAATCGTCACAGTAAACCTGCTGTGATCCATCGGAGTCCAACACTTGCCCCCCAGGGAAGAGCCATAGTACATACGCTTGGAAACGATACTCCTGTGGACAGAGATCTGCATTGTGAATTTTGTATTGATCCGGTTGCAATTTCTGTATTTCATCGTCAAAGTGATGGTCGAAGGGTAACAGCAAACCTGCTGTGGTGCATCGGAGTCGCACACTGAGTCCCCAGGGAAGAGGCGAAAAACAGACTCCTTGAATTATTACTCTCGTCAACATAAATCGGCATAGCAAATTTTGTTTTGAAACCTAATGCAATTTCTGTGCTTCATCGTCAATGTGATGGTCGAAGGGTACCAGCAAACCTGCTGTGGTGCATCGGAGTCTCACACTGAGCCCCCAGGGAAGAGCCAAAAAACAGACTCCCAGAAACGTTACTCTCGTCAATATAAATCGCCATTGCGAATTTTGTTTTGAAACCTAATGCAATATCTGTGTTTCATCGTCAATGTGATGGTCGAAGGGTAACAGCAAACCTGCTGTGGTGCATTGAATCTCACACTGAGCCCCCAGGGACGAGCCGAATAACAGACTCCCCGAAACGTTACTCTCGTCAATATAAATCGGCATTGCGAATTTTGTATTGAAACCGGATGCAATTTCTGTGTTTCATCGTCATTGTGATGGACGAAGGGTAACAGTAAACCTGCTGTGGTGCATCGGAGTCTAACACTGGGCCCCCAGGGAAGAGCCATATTACATACTCTTCGAATGGGTACTCCTGTAGACAGAAATCGGCATTGTGAATTTTGTATTGATCCGGATGCAATTTCTGTGTTTCATCGTCAATCTGATGGTCGAAGGGTAACAGTAAACTTGCCGTGGTGCATCGTAGTTTAACACTGAGCTTCCAAGGAAGAGCCAAAGAACAGAGTCATCGAAACGTTATTCTCGTCAGTATAAGTCGGCAATGCGAATTTTGTATTGAAGCCGGATGGAATTTCTGTGTTTCATCGTCAATGTGATGGTCGAAGGGTAACAGTAAACCTGCCGTGGTGCATCGGAGTCTGACACTGAGCCCCCAGGTAAGAGCCAAAAAACAGAATCCCCGAAACGTTACTCTAGTCAATATAAATCGGGATTGCGAATTTTGTATTGATACCGGATGCAATTTCTGTGTTTCATCGTCAATGTGATGGTCGAAGGGAAACAGTAAACCTGCTGTGGTGCATCGGAGTCTCACACTAAGCCCCCAGTGAAGAGCCGAAAAAGAGGCTCCCTGAAACGTTACTCTCGTCAACATAAATAGGCATTGCGAATTTTGTGTTGAAACCTAATGCAATTCCTGTGTTTCATCGTCAATGTGATGGTCGAAGTGTAACAGCAAACCTGCATGGTGCATCGGAGTCTCTCACTGAGCCCCCATTGAAGAGCCAAAAAACAGACTCAATGAAACATTACTCTCGTCAATATAAATCGGCATTGCGAATTTTGTATTGAAACCGGATGCAATTTCTGTGTTTCATCGTCAATGTCATGGTCGAAGGGAATCAGTAAACCTGACGTGGTGCATCGGAGTCTAACACTGAGCCCCAGGGAAGAGCCAAAACACAGGCTCCCAGATAAGTTACTCTCGTTAATATAAATCGGCATTGCAAATTTTGTATTGAAACCGGATGTAATTTCTGTGTTTCAACGTCAATGTGATGGTCGAAGGGTAACAGTAAAGCTGCCGTGGTGCATCGGAGTCTAACACTGGGCCCACAGGAAAGAGCCAAAAAACAGACTCCCCGAAACGTTTATCTTATCAATATAAATCGGCATTGCGTATTTCGTATTGAAACCGGATGCAATTTCTATGTTTCATCGTCAATGTGATGGTCGAATGGTAACAGTAAAACTGCTGTGGTGCATCGGAGTCTCACACTGAGCCCCTAGGGAAGAGCCAAAGATCAGACTCCCTGAAAAGTTACTCTCGTCAATATAAATCGGCATTGCGAATTTTGTATTGAAACCGGATGCAATTTCTGTGTTTCATCGTCAATGTGATGTTCGAAGAGTACCAGTAAATCTGCTGTGGTGCATCGGAGTCCCAATTTAGCCCCAGGGAAGAGCCAAAAAAGAGACTCCCCGAAACGTTACTCTCATCAATATAAATCGGCATTGCGAAATTTGTATTGAAACCGGATGCAATATCTGTGTTTCGTTGTCAATGTGATGGTCGAAGGGTAACAGTAAACCTGCTGTAGCGCATCAGAGTCTAACACTGGGTCCCCAGGGAAGAGCCAAAGTACATACTCTTCGAAACGGTACTCCTGTGGACATAGATCGGCATTGTGATTTTTGTATTGATCCGGTTGCAATTTCTGTGTTTCATCGTCAGTGTGATGGTCGAAGGGTAACAGTAAAACTGCTGTGGTGCATCAGAGTCTCACACTCAGCCCCCAAGGAAGAGCCAAAAAACAGACTCCCCGAAACGTTACTCTCGTCAATATAAATCGGCATTGCGAATTTTGTATTGACACCGGATGCAATTTCTGTGTTTCATCGTCAATGTGATGGTATAAGGGTAACAGTAAACCTTCTGTGGTGCATCGGAGTCTCACACTGAGCCCCCAGGGAAGAGCCGAAAAACAGACTTCCCGAAAAGTTACGCTCGTCAATATAAATCGGCATTGCGAATTTTGAATGGTAACCGGATGCAATTTCTGTGTTTGAGCGTCAATTCGATGGTCGAAGGGTTACAGTAAATCTGCTGTGGTGGATCGGAGTCTCACACTGAGCCCCCAGGGATGAGCCAAAGGACAGACTCCCCGAAACGTTACTCTCATCAATATAAATTAGCATTGCGAATTTTGTATTGAAACCAGATGCGATTTCAGTATTTCATCGTCAATGTGATGGTCGAATGGTGACAGTAAACCTGCCATATTGCATCGGAACCTAACACTGGGCCCCCAGGGAACAGCCAAAGTACATACTCTTCGAAACGGTACTCCTGTGGACAGAGATCGGCATTGTGAATTTTATATTGATCCGGTTGCAATGTCTGTGTTTCATCGTCAATGTGATGGTCGAAGGGTACCAGCAAACCTGCTGTGGTGCATCGGAGTCTCACACTGAGCCCCCAGGGAAGAGCCGAAAAACAGACTCCCAGAAACGTTACTCTCGTCAATATAAATCGCCATTGCGAATTTTGTTTTGAAACCTAATGCAATATCTGTGTTTCATCGTCAATGTGATGGTCGAAGGGTAACAGCAAACCAGCTGTGGTGCATCGGAGTCTCACACTGAGCCCCCAGGGAAGAGCCGAAAAACAGATTCCTAGAAACGTTACTCTCGTCAATATAAATCGCCATTGCGAATTTTGTATTGAAACCGGACGCAATTTCTGTGTTTCATCGTCAATGTGATGGTATAAGGGTAATAGTAAACCTGCTGTGGTGCATCGGAGTCTCACACTGAAACCCCATGGAAGGGCCGAAAAACAGACTCCCAGAAACGTTACTATCGTCAATATAAATCGCCATTGCGAATTTTGAATTGAAAGCGGATGCAATTTCTGTGTTTCATCGTCAATGTGTTGGTCGAAGGGTAACAGTAAACCTGCTGTGGTGCATCGGAATCTCACACTGAGCCCCCAGGGAAGATCCGAATAACATACTCCCCGAAACGTTACTCTCGTCAATATAAATCGGCATTGCCAATTTTGTATTGAAACCGGATGCAATTTCTATGTTTCATCGTAAATGTGATGGTCGAAGAGTGACAGCAAACCTGCTGCGGTGCACCGGAGTCTCACACTGAGCCCCCAGGGAAGAGCCGAAAAACAGAATCCCAGAAACATTACACTCGTCAATATATATCGCCATTGCGAATTTTGTATTGAAACCGGACGCAATTTCTGTGTTTCACGTCAATGTGATGGTATAAGGGTAACAGTAAACCTGCTGTGGTGCATCGGAGTCTCACACTGAGCCCCCATGGAAGAGCCGAAAAAGAGGCTCCCAGAAACGTTACTATCGTCAATATTAATCGCCTTTGCGAATTTTGTATTGAAACCGGATGCAATTTCTGTGTTTCATCGTCATTGTGATGGACGAAGGGTAACAGTAAACCTGCTGTGGTGCATCGGAGTCTAACACTGGGCCCCCAGGGAAGAGCCATATTACATACTCTTCGAATGGGTACTCCTGTAGACAGATATCGGCATTGTGAATTTTGTATTGATGCGGATGCAATTTCTGTGTTTCATCGTCAATCTGATGGTCGAAGGGTAACAGTAAACTTGCCGTGGTGCATCGTAGTCTAACACTGAGCTTCCAAGGAAGAGCCAAAGAACAGAGTCATCGAAACGTTACTCTCGTCAATATAAGTCGGCACTGCGAATTTTGTATTGAAGCCGGATGCAATTTCTGTGTTTCATAGTCAATGTCATGGTCTAAGGTTAACAGTAAACCTGCTGTGGTGCTCGGAGTCTAACACTGGGCCCCCAAGGGAAGAGCCAAAGTACATACTCTTCGAATCGGTACTCCTGTGGGCAGAAATAAGCATTGTAAATTTTGTATTGATCCGGTTGCAATTTCTGTGTTTCATCGCCAATGTGATGGTCGAAGGGTTCCAGTAAACCTGCTGTGGTGCATCGGAGTCTGAGACTGAGCCCCCAGGTAAGAGCCAAAAAACAGAATCCCCGAAACGTTACTCTCGTCAATATAAATCGGGATTGCGAATTTTGTATTGTTACCGGATGCAATTTCTGTGTTTCATCGTCAATGTGTTGGTCGAAGGGAAACAGTAAACCTGCTGTGGTGCATCGGAGTCTCACACTAAGCCCCCAGTGAAGAGCCGAAAAAGAGGCTCACTGAAACGTTACTCTCGTCAACATAAATCGGCATTGCGAATTTTGTATTGAAACCTAATGCAATTCCTGTGTTTCATCGTCAATGTGATGGTCGAAGTGTAACAGCAAACCTGCTTGGTGCATCGTAGTCTCTCACTGAGCCCCCATTGAAGAGCCAAAAAACAGACTCAATGAAACATTACTCTCGTCAATATAAATCGGCATTGCGAATTTTGTATTGAAACCGGATGCAATTTCTGTGTTTCATCGTCAATGTCATGGTCGAAGAGAAACAGTAAACCTGACGTGGTGCAACGGAGTCTAACACTGAGCCCCAGGGAAGAGCCAAAACACAGGCTCCCAGAAAAGTTACTGTCATTAATATAAATCGGCATTGCGAATTTTGTATTGAAACCGGATGTAATTTCTGTGTTTCACCGTCAATGTGATGGTCGAAGGGTAACAGTAAACCTGCCGTGGTGCATCGGAGTCTAACACTGGGCCCACAGGAAAGAGCCAAAAAACAGACTCCCCGAAACGTTCATCTTGTCAATATAAAATGGCATTGCGTATTTTGTATTGAAACCGGATGCAATTTCTATGTTTCATCGGCAATGTGATGGTCGAAGGGTAACAGTAAATCTGCTGTGGTGCATCGGAGTCTCACACTGAGCCCCTAGGGAAGAGCCAAAGATCAGACTCCCTGAAAAGTTACTCTCGTCAATATAAATCGGCATTGCGAATTTTGTATTGAAACCGGATGCAATTTCTGTGTTTCATCGTCAATGTGATGTTCGAAGAGTACCAGTAAATCTGCTGTGGTGCATCGGAGTCTCAATTTAGCCCCAGGGAAGAGCCAAAAAAGAGACTCCCCGAAACGTTACTCTCGTCAATATAAATCGGCATTGCGAAATTTGTATTGAAACCGGATGCAATATCTGTGTTTCATCGTCAATGTGATGGTCGAAGAGTAACAGTAAGCCTGCTGTGGTGCATCGGAATCTCACACTGAGTCCCCAGGGAAGAGCCAAAGTACATACTCTTCGAAACGGTACTCCTGTGGACAGACTCCCCGAAACGTTACTCTCGTCAATATAAATTAGCATTGCGAATTTTGTATTGAAACCAGATGCGATTTCAGTGTTTCATCGTCAATGTGATGGTCGAATGGTGACAGTAATACTGCCGTATTGCATCGGAACCTAACACTGGGCCCCCAGGGAAGAGCCAAAGTACATACTCTTCGAAACGGTACTCCTGTGGACAGAGATCGGCATTGTGAATTTTATATTGATCCGGTTGCAATGTCTGTGTTTCATCGTCAATGTGATGGTCGAAGGGTTCCAGTAAACCTGCTGTGGTGCATCGGAGTCTGCTACTGAGCCCCCAGGGATGAGCCAAAAAACAGACTCCCTGAAACGTTACTCTCGTCAACATAAATCGGCATTGCAAATTTTGTTTTGAAACCTAATGCAATTTCTGTGTTTCATCGTCAATGTGTTGGTCGAAGGGTAACAGCAAACGTGCTGTGGTGCATCGGAGTCTTACACTGAGCCCCCAGGGAAGAGCCGAAAAACAGACTCCCTGAAACGTTACTCTCGTCAACATAAATCGGCATTGCAAATTTTGTTTTGAAATCTAATGCAATATCTGTGTTTCATCGTCAATGTGATGGTCGAAGGGTTCCAGTAAACCTGCTGTGGTGCATCGGAGTCTCACACTGAGCCCCCAGGGAAAAGCCGAAAAACAGACTCCCAGAAACGTTACTCTCGTCAATATAAATCGCATTTGCGAAATTTGTATTGAAACCGGATGCAATTTCTGTGTTTCATCGTCAATGTGATGGTCGAAGGGTAACAGTTAACCTGCTGTGGTGCATCCGAGTCTCACACTGAGCCCCCAGGGAAGAGCCGAAAAACAGACTCCCAGAAACGTTACCCTCGTCAATGTGAATCAGCATTGCGAATTTTGTATTGAAACCGGATGCAATTTCTCTGTTACTTCGTCAATGTGATGTTGAAAGGGTAACAGTAAACCTGCTGTGGTGCATCGGAGTCTAACACTGGGCTCCCAGGGAAGACCAAAAAAATATATTCCCCAAAATGTTATTCTCGTCAATATAAATCGGCACTGCGAATTTTGTATTGAAACCGGATGCAATTTCTGTGTTTCATCGTCAATGTCATAGTCAAAGGGTAACAGTAAACCTGCTGTGGTGCGTCGGAGTCTGACACTGAGCCCCCAGGGAAGAGCCAAAAAACAGAATCCCCGAAACATTACTCTCGTCAATATAAATCGGGATTGCGAATTTTGTATTGAAACCTAATGCAATTCCTGTGTTTCATCGTCAATGTGTTGGTCGAAGGGTAACAGCAAACCTGCTGTGGTGCATCGGAGTCTCAAACTGAGCCCCCAGGGAAGAGCCGAAGAACAGACCCAATGAAACATTACTCTCGTCAATATAAATCGGCATTGCGAATTTTGTATTGAAACCGGATGCAATTTCTGTGTTTCATCGTCAATGTGATGGTCGAAGGGTAAGAGTAAACCTACTGTGGTGCATCGGAGTCTAACTCTGGGCCCCCAGGGAAGAGCCAAAGTACATACTCTTCGAATCGGTACTCCTGTGGACAGAAATCTGCATTGTGAATTTTATATTCATCCGGATGCAATTTTTATGTTTCATCGTCAATGTGATGGTCGAAGGGTAACAGTAAAACTGCTCCGGTGCATCGGAGTCTCACAGTGAGCCCCCAGGGAATAGCCAAAGATCAGACTCCCCGAAACGTTACTCTCGTCATATAAATCGGCATTAAGAGTTTTGTATTGAAACCGGATTCAATATCTGTATTTCATCGTCAATTTGATGGTAGAAGGGTAACAGTAAACCTGCTGTGGTGCAGCGGAGTCTCACGCTGAGCCCCTAGGGAAGAGCCAAAGAACAGACTCCGCGAAAAGTTACTCTCGTCACAGTTAATCGCCATTGCGAATTTTGTATTGAAACCGGAAGCAATTTCTGTGATTCATCGTCAATGTGTTGGCCGAAGAGTACCTGTAAATCTGCTGTGGTGCATCGGAGTCTCAACGTAGCCCCAGGGAAGAGCGATAAAGGAGACTCCCCGAAACGTTACTCTCGTCAATATAAATCGGCATTGCGAAATTTGTATTGAAACCGGATGCAATATCTGTGTTTCATTGTCAATATGATGGTCGAAGGGTAACAGTAAACCTGCTGTAGTGCATCGGAGTCTAACACTGGGTCCCCAGGGAAGAGCCAAAGTACATACTCTTCGAAACGGTACTCCTGTGGACAGAGATCGGCATTGTGAATTTTGTATTGATCCGGTTGCAGTTTCTGTGTTTCATCGACAATGTGATGGTCGAAGGGTTCCAGTAAACCTGCTGTGGTGCATCGGAGTCTGACTGTGAGAGCCCAGGGAAGAGCCAAAAAACAGACTCCCCGAAACGTTACTCTCGTCAATATAAATCTAGATTGCGAATTTTGTATTGATATCGGTTGCAATTTCTGTGTTTCACCGTCAATGTGATGGTCGAAGGGTAACAGTAAACCTGCTGTGGTGTATCGGAGTCTCACAATGAGTCCCCAGGGAAGAGCCGAAAAACAGACTCCCTGAAACGATACTCTCGTCAATATAAATCGGCATTGCAAATTTTGTTTTGAAACCTAATGCAATTTCTGTGTTTCATCGTCAATGTGATGGTCGTAGGGTAACAGCAAACCTGCTGTGTTGCATCGGAGTCTGACACTGAGCACCCAGGGAAGAGCCGAAAAACAGTCTCCCAGAAACGTTACCCTCGTCGATATAAATCGCCATTGCGAATTTTGTATTGAAACCTAATGCAATTTCTGTGTTTCATCGTCAATGTGATGGTCGAGGGTAACAGCGAACCTGCTGTGGATCATCGGAGTCTAACACTGGGCCCCCAGGGAAGAGCCAAACTACATACTATTCGAATCGGTACTCCTGTGGGCAGATATCGGCATTGTAAATTTTGTATTGATCCGGTTGCAATTTCTGCGTTTCATCGTCAATGTGATGGTCGAAGGGTTCCAGTAAACCTGCTGTGGTGCATCGGAGTCTCACACTGAGCCCCCAGGGAAGAGCCAAAAAACAGACTCCCCGAAACGATACTCTCGTCAATATAAAGCGGCATTGCGAATTTTGTATTGAAACCGGATACAATATCTGTGTTTCATCGTCAATGTGATCGTCGAAGGGTAACAGTAAACCTGCTGAAGTGCATCGGAGTCTGACACTGGGCCCCCAAGGAAAACCTTCGAAACGGTACTCCTGTGGACAGAAATCGGCATTGTGAATTTTGTATTGATCCGGTTGCAATTTCTGTGTTTCATCGTGAATGTCATGGTCGAAGGGTACCAGTAAACCTGCTGTGGTGCATCGGAGTCTCACACTGAGCCCCCACGGAAGAGCCAAAAAACAGACTCCGCGAAACGTTTCTCTCGTCAATATATATCGGGATTGCGAGTTTTGTATTGAAACCGGATGCAATTTCTGTGTTTCATCGTCAATGTGATGGTCGAAGGGTAACAGTAAACCTGCTGTGATGCATCGGTGTCTCACACTGAGCCCCCAGGGAAGAGCCGAAAAAAAGTCTCCCTGAAACGTTACTCTCGTCAGAAGAAATCGACATTGCGAATTTTGTATTGAAACCGGATGCAATTTCCGTGTTTCTTCGTCAATGTGATGGTCGAAGGGTAACAGCAAACCTTCTGTGTTGCAGCGGAGTCTCACACTGAGCCCCCAGGGAAGAGCCAAATGACAGACGCCCCGAAACGTTACTCTCGACAATATTAATTAGCATTGCGAATTTTGTATTGAAACCAGATGCAATTTCTGTGTTTCATCGTCAATGCGATGGTCGAAGGGTAGCAGTAAACCTGCCGTATTGCATCGGAGTCCAACACTGAACCCCCAGGGAAGAGCCAAGAGACAGACTCCCCGTAACGTTACTCTCGTCAATATAAATGAGCATTACGAATTTTTTATTGAAACCAGATGAATTTTCTGTGTCTCATCGTCAATGTGATGGTCGAAGGGTAACAGTAAACCTGCTGTGGTGCATCGGAATTTCACACTGAGCCCCAGGAAAGAGCCAAAAACAGACTCCGCGAAACGTTACTCTCGTCAATATTAATCGGCATTGCGAATTTTTTATTGAAACCGGATGCAATTTCTGTGTTTCATCGTCAATGTGATGGTCGAAGGGTAACAGTAAAACTGCCGTGTTGCATCGGAGTCTAACACTGAGCCCCCCAGGGAAGAGCCAAAAAACAGATTCCACGAAACGTTATTCTCTTCAATATATATCGACATTGCGTATTTTGTATTGAAACCGAATGCAATTTCTGTGTTTCATCGTCAATGTGATGGTCGAAGGGTAACAGTAAACCTGCTGTGGTGCATCGCAGTCTAACACTGGGCCCCCAGGGAAGAGCCAAAGTACATACTCTTCGAATCGGTACTGCTGTGGACAGAAATCGGCATTGTGAATTTTGTATTGATCCGGATGCAATTTCTGTGTTTCATCGTCAATCTGATGGTCGAAGGGTAACAGTAACCTGCTGTGGTGCATCGGAATCTCACACTGGGCCCCCAGGGAAGAGCCGAAAAGCAGACTCCCCGAACCCTTACTCTCGTCAATATAAATCGGCATTGCGAATTTTGAATTGAAACCGGAAGCAATATCTGTGCTTCATCGTCAATGTGATGGTCGAAGGGTAACAGTAAACCTACCGTGGTGCATCGGAGTCTAACACTGAGCCCCCAGGGAAGTGCCATAAAAAGACTCCCCGAAACGTTACTCTCGTCAATATTAATCGGCATTGCGAATTTTGTATTGAAACCGGATGCAATTTCTGTGTTTCATCGTCAATGTGATGATCGAAGGGTAACAGTGAACCTGCCGTGGTGCATCGGTGTCTAACACTGAGCCGCCAGGGAAGAACCAAAAAACAGACTCCTTGAAACGTTACTCTCGTCAATGTAAAACGGCATTGCTAATTTTGTATTGAAACCGGATGCAATTTCTGTGTTTCATCGTCAATGTGATGGTCTAAGGGTAACAGTAAACCTGCCGTAGTGCATCGGAGCCTAACATTGGGAACCCAGATAAGAGCCAAAAAACAGACTCCCCGAAACGTTATTCTCGTCAATATAAATCGGCATTGCGAATTTAGTATTGAAACCGGATGCAAATTCTGTGTTTCATCGCCAATGTGATGGTCAAAGTGTAACAGTAAACCTGCCGTGGTGCATCGTAGTCTAACACTGAGCCCCCAGGGAAGAGCCAAAAGACAGACTCCCAGAAACGTTACTCTCGTCAATGTAATTAGGCATTGCGAATTTTGAATTGAAACGTGATGCAATTTCGGTGTTTCATCGTCAACGTGATGGCCGAAGGGTAACAGAAAATCTGCCGTGGTGTATCGGAGTCTAACACTGAGCCCCCAGGGAAGAGCCAAAGAACAGACTCCCTGGAACGTTACTCTCGTCAATGTAAATCGGCATTGCGAATTTTGTATTGAAACCGGATGCAATTTCTGTGTTTCATCGTCAATGTGATGGTCGAAGGGTAACAGTAAACCTGCCGTGGTGCATCGGAGTCTAACACTGAGCCCCCAGCGAAGTGCCAAAAAAAAGACTCCCCGAAACGTTACTCTCGTCAATGTAAATCGGCATTGCGAAATTTGTATTGAAACCGGATGCAATTTCTGTGTTTCATCGTCAATGTGATGGTAGAAGGGTAACAGTAAACCAGCCGTGGTGCATCGGAGTCTAACACTGGGCCCCCAGGGAAGAGCCAAAGAACAGACTCTCCGAAACGTTACTCTCTTCAATTTTAATCGGCATTACGAATTTTGTATTGAAACCGGATGCAATTTCTGTGTTTCATCGTCAATGTGATGATCGAAGGGTAACAGTAAACCTGCCGTGGTGCATCGGAGTCTAACACTGGGCCCCCAGGGAAGAGCCAAATAACAGATTCCCCGAAACGTTACCCTCGTCAATATTAATCGGCATTGCGAATTTTGTATTGAAACCAGAGGATGTATTCTGTGTTTCATCGTCAATGTGATGGTCGAAGTGTAACAGTAAAACTGCTGTGGTGCATCGGAGTCTCACACTGAGCCCCCAGGTAAGAGCCAAAAAACAGGCTCCCCGAAACGTTACTCTCGTCAATATAAATCGGCATTGCGAATTTTGTATTGAAACCGGATGCAATAATGTGTTTCATCGTCAATGTGAAGGTCGAAAGGTAACGGTAAACCTGCCGTTGTGCATCGGAGTCTCACACTGAGCCCCCAGGGAAGAGCCGAAAAACAAACTCTCCGAAACGTTACTCTCGTCAATATAAACCGGCATTGCGAATTTTGTATGGAAAGCGGATAAAATTTCTGTGTTTGATCGTCAATTTGATGGTCGAAGGGTCACAGTAAACCTGCTGTGGTGCATTGGAGTCTCACACTGAACCCCAGGGAAGAGCCAAAGAGCAGACTCCCCAAAACGTTACTTTCGTCAATATAAATTAGCATTGCGAATTTTGTATTGAAACCAGATGCAATTTCTGTGTTTCATCGTCAATGTGATGGTCTAAAGGTAACATAAAACTTGCCGTATTGCATCGGAGTCTAACACTGAGCCCTCAGGGAAGAGCCAAAGAACAGACTCCCCGAAACGTTACTCTCGTCAATATAAATCGGCATTGTGAATTTTGTATTGAAACCGGATGCAATATCTGTGTTTCATCGTCAATGTGATGGTCGAAGGGTAACAGTAAACCTGCTGTGGTGCATCGGAGTCTGTCACTGAGCCCCCAGGGAAGAGCCAAAAAACAGACTCCCCGAAACGTTACCCTCGTCAATATAAATGTGGATTGCGAATTTTGTATTGATACCGGATGTAATTTCTGTGTTTCATCGTCAATGTGATGGTCGAAGGGTAACAGTAAACCTGCTGTGGTGCCTCGGAGTCTCACTCTGCGCCCGCAGGGATGAGCCGAAAATCAGACTCCCTGTAACGTTACTCTCGTCAACATAGATCGGCATTGCGAATTTTGTATTGAAACCTAATGCAATTTCTGTGTTTCATCGTCAATGTGATGGTCGAAGGGTATCAGTAAACTTGCCGTGGTCCATCGGAGTCTGACACTGGGCCCCCAGGGAAGAGCCAAAAAACAGGCTCCCCGAAACGTTACTCTCGTCATAATTAATCAGCATTGCGAATTTTGTATTGAAACCGGATGCAATATCTGTGTTTCTCGTCAATGTGATGGTCGAAGGGTAACGGTAAACCTGCTGTGGTGCATCGGAGTCTGACACTGAGCCCCCAGGGAAGATCCAAAAAACACTCTCCCCGAAACGTTACTCTCGTCAATGTAAATCGGCATTGCGAATTTTGTATTGAAACCGGATGCAATTTCTGCGTTTCATCGTCAATGTGATGGTCGAAGGGTAACAGAAAACCTGCCGTGGTTCATCGGAGTCTAACACTGAGCCCACAGGGAACAGCCAAAGAACTGGCTCCCCGGAACGTTATTCTCGTCAATGTAAATCGACATTGCGAATTTTGTATTGAAACCGGATGCAATTTCTCTCTTTCATTGTCAATCTGATGGTCGAAGGGTAACAGTAAAACTGCTGTGGTCCATCGGAGTCTCACACTGAGCCCCCAGGGAAGAGCCAAAGAACAGACTCCCCGGAACGTTACTCTCGTCAATGTAAATCGGCATTGCGAATTTTGTATTGAAATCGGATGCAATTTCTCTGTTTCATTGTCAATGTGATGGTCGAAGGGTAACAGAAAACCTGCTGTGGTGCATCGGAGTCTAACACTGGGCCCCCAGGGAAGAGCCAAAGTACAAACTCTTCGAATCGGTACTCCTGCGGACAGAGATCGGCATTGTGAATTTTGTATTGATCCGGATGCAATTTCTGTGTTTCATCGTCAATGTGATGTGTCGAAGGGGAACAGTAAAACTGCTGTGGTGCATCGGAGTCTCACACTGAGACCCCAGGTAAGAGCCAAAAAACAGACACCACGAAACGTTACTCTCGTCAATATAAATCGGCAGTGCGAATTTTGTATTGAAACCGGATGCAATTTCTGTGTTTCAACGTCAATGTGATGGTCGAAGGGTAACAGTAAACCTGCCGTGGTGCATCAGAGTCTCACACTGAACCCCAGGGAAGAGCCACAGTGCAGACACCCCAAAACGTTACTTTCGTCAATATAAATTAGCATTGCGAATTTTGTATTGAAACCAGATGCAATTTCTGTGTTTCATCGTCAATGTGATGGTCTGAAGGTAACATAAAACCTGCCGTATTGCATCGGAGTCTAACACTGAGCCCCCAGGGAAGAGCCAAAAAACAGACTCTTCGAAACGTTACTCTCGTCAATATAAATCGCCATTGCGAATTTTGTATTGAAACCTAATGCAATTTCTGTGTTTCATCGTCAATGTGATGGTCGATGGGTAACAGAAAACCTGCTGTGAAGCATCAGAGTGTCACACTGAGCCCCCAGGGAAGAGCCGGTGAACACACTCCCAGAAAAGTTACTCTCGTCGATATAAATCGCCATTGCGAATTTTGTATTGAAACCGGATGCAATTTCTGTGTTTCATCGTCAATGTGATGGTCGAAGGGTAACAGTAAACCTGCTGTGGTGCATCGGAGTCTCACACTGAGCCCCCAGGGTTGAGCCAAAAAACAGACTCCCCGAAACGTTACCCTCGTCAATATAAATCGGGATTGCGAATTTTGTATTGAAACCGGATGCAATATCTGTGTTTCATCGTCAATGTGATGGTCGAAGGGTAACAGTAAACCTGCTGTGGTGCCTCGGAGTCTAACACTGCGCCCGCAGGGATGAGCCGAAAATAGACTCCCTGTAACGTTACCCTCGTCAACATAAATCGCCATTGCGAATTTTGTATTGAAACCGGATGCAATTTCTGTGTTTCATCGTCAATGTGATGGTCGAAGGGTAACAGTAAACTTGCCGTGGTGCATCGGAGTCTGACACTGGGCCCCCAGGGAAGAGCCAAAAAACAGACTCCCCAAAACGTTACTCTCGTCAATATTAATCAGCATTGCTAATTTTGTATTGAAACCGGATGCAATATCTGTGTTTCTCGTCAATGTGATGGTCGAAGGGTAACAGTAAACCTGCTGTGGAGCATCGGAGACTGACACTGAGCCTCCAGGGAAGAGCCAAAAAACAGGCTCCCCGAAACGTTTCTCTCGTCAATGTAAATCGGCATTGCGAATTTCGTATTGAAACCGGATCCAATTTCTGTGTTTCATCGTCAATGTGATGGTCGTTGGGTAACAGAAAACCTGCTGTGAAGCATCAGAGTGTCACACTGAGCCCCCAGGGAAGAGCCGGAGAACAGACTCCCAGAAAAGTTACTCTCGTCGATATAAATCGCCATTACGAATTTTGTATTGAAACCGGATGCAATTTCTGTGTTTCATCGTCAATGTGATGGTCGAAGGGTAACAGTAAACCTGCTGTGGTGCATCGGAGTCTGACACTGAGCCCCCAGGGATGAGCCAAAAAACAGACTCCCCGAAACGTTACTCTCGTCAGTGTAAATCGGCGTTGCGAATTTTGTATTGAAACCGGGTGCAATTTCTGTATTTCATCGTCAATGTGATGGTCGAAGGGTAACAGTAAACCTGCCGTGGTGCATCGGAGCCTAACAGTGGGCCCCCAGGGAAGAACCAAAAAACAGACTCCCCGAAACGTTATTCTCGTCAATATATACGGCATTGCGAATTTTGTATTGAAACCGGATGCAATTTCTGTGTTTCATCGTCAATGAGATGGTCGAAGGGTAACAGTAAACCTGCCGTGGTGCATCGGAGTCTAACACTGAGCCCCCAGGGAAGAGCCAAAGAACAGATTCTCCGGAACGTTACTCTCGTCAATGTAAATCGGCATTGCGAATTTTGTATTGGAACCCGATCAATTTCTGTGTTTCATCGTCATTGTGATGGTCGAAGGGTAACAGTAAACCTGCCGTGGTGCATCGGAGTCTAACACTGGGCCCCCAGGGAAGAGCCAAAGAACAGACTCCCCGAAAGGTTATTCTCGTCAATATAAATCGACATTGCGAATTTTGTATTAAAACCGGATGCAATTTCTGTGTGTCGTCGTCAATGTCATGGTCGAAGGGTAACAGTAAAACTGCTGTGGTGCATCGGAGTCTCAAACTGAGCCCCCAGGGAAGAGCCAAAAAACAGACTCCCCGAAACGTTACTCTCGTCAATATAAATCGGAATTGCGAATTTTGTATTGATACCGGATGCAATATCTGTGTTTGTTCGTCAATTTGACGGTCGAAGGGTCACAGTAAACCTGCTGTGGTGCATCGGAGTCTCACACTAAGCCCCCAGGGAAGAGCCAAAGGGCAGACTCCCCAAAACGTTACTCTCGTCAATATTAAGTAGCATTGCGAATTTTGTATTGAAACCAGATGCAATTTCTGTGTTTCATCGTCAATGTGATGGTCGAAGGGTAACAGTAAACCTGCCGTGGTGCATCGGAGTCTAACACTGAGCCCCCAGGGAAGAGCAAAAAAACCGACTCCCCGAAACGTTACTCTCGTCAATGTAAATCGGCATTGCAAATTTTGTATTGAAACCGGATGCAATTTCTGTGTTTCATCGTCAATATGATGGTCGAAGGGTAACAGTAAACCTGCCGTGGTTCATCGGAGTCTAACACTGGGCACCCAGGGAAGAGCCAAATAACAGATTCCCCGAAACGTTACCCTCGTCAATATTAATCGGCATTGCGAATTTTGTATTGAAACCAGAGGATGTATTCTGTGTTTCATCGTCAATGTGATGGTCGAAGTGTAACAGTAAAACTGCTGTGGTGCATCGGAGTATCACACTGAGCCCCCAGGTAAGAGCCAAAAAACAGGCTCCCCGAAACGTTACTCTCGTCAATATAAATCGGCATTGCGAATTTTGTATTGAAACCGGATGCAATAACTGTGTTTCATCGTCAATGTGAAGGTCGAAAGGTAACGGTAAACCTGCCGTTGTGCATCGTAGTCTCACACTGAGCCCCCAGGGAAGAGCCGAAAAACAAACTCTCCGAAACGTTACTCTCGTCAATATAAACCGGCATTGCGAATTTTGTATGGAAAGCGGATAAAATTTCTGTGTTTGATCGTCAATTTGATGGTCGAAGGGTCACAGTAAACCTGCTGTGGTGCATTGGAGTCTCACACTGAACCCCAGGGAAGAGCCAAAGAGCAGACTCCCCAAAACGTTACTTTCGTCAATATAAATTAGCATTGCGAATTTTGTATTGAAACCAGATGCAATTTCTGTGTTTCATCGTCAATGTGATGGTCTAAAGGTAACATAAAACCTGCCGTATTGCATCGGAGTCTAACACTGAGCCCTCAGGGAAGAGCCAAAAAACAGACTCCCCGAAACGTTACTCTCGTCAATATAAATCGGCATTGTGAATTTTGTATTGAAACCGGATGCAATATCTGTGTTTCATCGTCAATGTGATGGTCGAAGGGAAACAGTAAACCTGCTGTGGTGCATCGGAGTCTGTCACTGAGCCCCCAGGGAAGAGCCAAAAAACAGACTCCCCGAAACGTTACCCTCGTCAATATAAATGGGGATTGCGAATTTTGTATTGATACCGGATGTAATTTCTGTGTTTCATCGTCAATGTGATGGTCGAAGGGGAACAGTAAACCTGCTGTGGTGCCTCGGAGTCTCACTCTGCGCCCGCTGGGATGAGCCGAAAATCAGACTCCCTGTAACGTTACTCTCGTCAACATAGATCGGCATTGCGAATTTTGTATTGAAACCTAATGCAATTTCTGTGTTTCATCGTCAATGTGATGGTCGAAGGGTATCAGTAAACTTGCCGTGGTCCATCGGAGTCTGACACTGGGCCCCCAGGGAAGAGCCAAAAAACAGGCTCCCCGAAACGTTACTCTCGTCATAATTAATCAGCATTGCGAATTTTGTATTGAAACCGGATGCAATATCTGTGTTTCTCGTCAATGTGATGGTCGAAGGGTAACGGTAAACCTGCTGTGGTGCATCGGAGTCTGACACTGAGCCCCCAGGGAAGATCCAAAAAACACTCTCCCCGAAACGTTACTCTCGTCAATGTAAATCGGCATTGCGAATTTTGTATTGAAACCGGATGCAATTTCTGTGTTTCATCGTCAATGTGATGGTCGAAGGGTAACAGAAAACCTGCCGTGGTTCATCGGAGTCTAACACTGAGCCCACAGGGAACAGCCAAAGAACTGGCTCCCCGGAACGTTATTCTCGTCAATGTAAATCGACATTGCGAATTTTGTATTGATACCGGATGCAATTTCTCTCTTTCATTGTCAATCTGATGGTCGAAGGGTAACAGTAAAACTGCTGTGGTGCATCGGAGTCTCACACTGAGCCCCCAGGGAAGAGCCAAAGAACAGACTCCCCGGAACGTTACTCTCGTCAATGTAAATCGGCATTGCGAATTTTGTTTTGAAATCGGATGCAATTTCTCTGTTTCATTGTCAATGTGATGGTCGAAGGGTAACAGAAAACCTGCTGTGGTGCATCGGAGTCTAACACTGGGCCCCCAGGGAAGAGCCAAAGTACAAACTCTTCGAATCGGTACTCCTGCGGACAGAGATCGGCATTGTGAATTTTGTATTGATCCGGATGCAATTTCTGTGTTTCATCGTCAATGTGATGTGTCGAAGGGTAACAGTAAAACTGCTGTGGTGCATCGGAGTCTCACACTGAGACCCCAGGTAAGAGCCAAAAAACAGACACCACGAAACGTTACTCTCGTCAATATAAATCGGCAGTGCGAATTTTGTATTGAAACCGGATGCAATTTCTGTGTTTCAACGTCAATGTGATGGTCGAAGGGTAACAGTAAACCTGCCGTGGTGCATCGGAGTCTCACACTGAACCCCTGGGAAGAGCCAAAGTGCAGACACCCCAAAACGTTACTTTCGTCAATATAAATTAGCATTGCGAATTTTGTATTGAAACCGGATGCAAATTCTGTGTTTCATCGCCAATGTGATGGTCTGAAGGTAACATAAAACCTGCCGTATTGCATCGGAGTCTAACACTGAGCCCCCAGGGAAGAGCCAAAGAACAGACTCTTCGAAACGTTACTCTCGTCAATATAAATCGCCATTGCGAATTTTGTATTGAAACCGGATGCAATTTCTCTGTTTCATTGTCAATGTGATGGTCGAAGGGTAACAGAAAACCTTCCGTTTTGCATCGGAGTCTAACACTGGGCCCCCAGGGAAGAGCCAAAGTACAAACTCTTCGAATCGGTACACCTGCGGACAGAGATCGGCATTGTGAATTTTGTATTGATCCGGATGCAATTTCTGTGTTTCATCGTCAATGTGATGGTCGAAGGGTAACAGTAAACCTGCTGTGGTGCCTCGGAGTCTAACACTGCGCCCGCAGGGATGAGCCGAAAACAGACTCCCTGTAACGTTACTCTCGTCAACATAAATCGGCATTGCGAATTTTGTATTGAAACCTAATGCAATTTCTATGTTTCATCGTCAATGTGATGGTCGATGGGTAACAGAAAACCTGCTGTGAAGCATCAGAGTGTCACACTGAGCCCCCAGGGAAGAGCCGAAGAACAGACTCCCAGAAAAGTTACTCTCGTCGATATAAATCGCCATTGCGAATTTTGTATTGAAACCGGATGCAATTTCTGTGTTTCATCGTCAATGTGATGGTCGAAGGGTAACAGTAAACTTGCCGTGGTGCATCGGAGTCTGACACTGGGCCCCCAGGGAAGATACAAAAAACAGACTCCCCAAAACGTTACTCTCGTCAATATTAATCAGCATTGCTAATTTTGTATTGAAACCGGATGCAATATCTGTGTTTCTCGTCAATGTGATGGTCGAAGGGTAACAGTAAACCTGCTGTGGTGCATCGGAGACTGACACTGAGCCCCCAGGGAAGAGTCAAAAAACAGGCTCCCCGAAACGTTACTCTCGTCAATGTAAATCGGCATTGCGAATTTCGTATTGAAACCGGATGCAATTTCTGTGTTTCATCGTCAATGTGATGGTCGAAGGGTAACAGAAAACCTTCTGTTTTGCATCGGAGTCTAACACTGGGCCCCCAGGGAAGTGCCAAAGTACAAACTCTTCGAATCGGTACACCTGCGGACAGAGATCGGCATTGTGAATTTTGTATTGATCCGGATGCAATTTCTGTGTTTCATCGTCAATGTGATGGTCGAAGGGTAACAGTAAAACTGCTGTGGTGCATCGGAGTCTCACACTGAGACGCCAGGTAAGAGCCAAAAAACAGACTCCACGAAACGTTACTCCCGTCAATATAAATCGGCATTGCGAATTTTGTATTGAAACCGGATGCAATTTCTGTGTTTCATCGTCAATGTGATGGTCGAAGGGTAACAGTAAACCTGCCGTGGTGCATCGGAGTCTCACACTGAACCCCAGGGAAGAGCCAAAGGGCAGACTCCTCAAAACGTTACTTTCGTCAATATAAATTAGCATTGCGAATTTTGTATTGAAACCAGATGCAATTTCTGTGTTTCATCGTCAATGTGATGGTCTGAAGGTAACATAAAACCTGCCGTATTGCATCGGAGTCTAACACTGAGCCCCCAGGGAAGAGCCAAAAAACAGACTCTTCGAAATGTTACTCTCGTCAATATAAATCGGCATTGCGAATTTTGTATTGAAACCTAATGCAATTTCTGTGTTTCATCGTCAATGTGATGGTCGATGGGTAACAGAAAACCTCCTGTGAAGCATCAGAGTATCACATTGAGCCCCCAGGGAAGAGCCGAAGAACAGACTCCCAGAAAAGTTACTCTCGTCGATATAAATCGCCATTGCGAATTTTGTATTGAAACCGGATGCAATTTCTGTGTTTCATCGTCAATGTGATGGTCGAAGGGTAACAGTAAACCTGCCGTGGTGCATCGGAGTCTAACACTGGGCCCCCAGGGAAGAGCCAAAAAAAGACTTCCCGAAACGTTATTCTCATCAATTAAAATCGGCATTGCGAATTTTGTATTGAAACCGGATGCAATTTCTGTGTTTGATCGTCAATGTGATGGTCGAAGGGTAACAGTAAACCTGCCGTGGTGCATCGGAGTCTAACACTGAGCCCCCAGGGAAGAGCCAAAATATAGACTCACCGATTCGTTACCCTCGTCAATATAAATCGGGATTGCGAATTTTGTATTGAGACCGGATGCAATTTCTGTGTTTCTCGTCAATGTGATGGTCGAAGGGTAACTGAAAACCTGCCGTGGTTCATCGGAGACTAACACTGAGCCCCCAGGGAAGAGCCAAAGAACAGACTCCCCGGAACGTTACTCTCGTCAATGTAAATCGACATTGCGAATTTTGTATTGAAACCGGATGCAATTTTTCTGTTTCATCGTCAATGAGATGGTCGAAGGGTAACAGAAAACCTGCTGTGGTGCATCGGAGTCTAACACTGGGCCCCCAGGGAAGAGCCAAAGTACAAACTCTTCGAATCGGTACTCCTGCGGACAGAGATCGGCATTGTGAATTTTGTATTGATCTGGATGCAATTTCTGTGTTTCATCGTCAATGTGATGGTCGAAGGGTAACAGTAAACTTGCCGTGGTGCATCGGAGTCTGACACTGGGCCCCCAGGGAAGAGCCAAAAACAGACGCCCCGAAACGTTACTCTCGTCAATATTAATCAGCATTGCGAATTTTGTATTGAAACCGGATGCAATATCTGTGTTTCTCGTCAATGTGATGGTCGAAGGGTAATAGTAAACCTGCTGTGGTGCACCGGAGTCTGACACTGAGCCCCCAGGGAAGAGCCAAAAAACAGGCTCCCCGTAACGTTACTCTCGTCAATGTAAATCGGCATTGCGAATTTTGTATTGAAACTGGATGCAATTTCTGTGTTTCATCGTCAATGTGATGGTCGAAGGGTAACAGAAAACCTGCCGTGGTTCATCGGAGTCTAACACTGAGCCCCCAGGGAAGAGCCAAAGAACAGACTCCCCGGAACGTTACTCTCGTCAATGTAAATCGGCATTGCGAATTTTGCATTGAAACCGGATACAATTTCTCTGTTTCATTGTCAATGTGATGGTCGAAGGGTAACAGAAAACCTGCTGCGGTGCACCGGAGTCTAACACTGGGCCCCCAGGGAAGAGCCAAAGTACAAACTCTTCGAATCGGTACTTCTGCAGTCAGAGATCGGCATTGTGAATTTTGTATTGATCCGGATGCAATTTCTGTGTTTCATCGTCAATGTGATGGTCGAAGGGTAACAGTAAAACTGCTCTGGTGCATCGGAGTCTCACACTGAGACCCCAGGTAAGAGCCAAATAACAGACTCCCCTAAACGTTAGTCTCGTCAATATAAATCGGCATTGCGAATTTTGTATTGAAACCGGATGCAATTTCTGTGCTTCATCGTCAATGTGATGGTCGAAGGGTAACAGTAAACCTGCGTGGTGCATCGGAGTCTCACACTGAGCCCCCAGGGAAGAGCCGAAAAACAAACTCTCCGAAACGTTACTCTCGTCAATATAAACCGGCAATGCGAATTTTGTATGGAAACCGGATGAAATTTCTGTGTTTCATCGTCAATTTGATGGTCGAAGGGTCACAGTAAACCTGCTGTGGTGCATTGGAGTCTCACACTGAACCCCAGGGAAGAGCCAAAGGGCAGACACCCCAAAACGTTACTTACGTCAATATAAATTAGCATTGCGAATTTTGTATTGAAACCAGATGCAATTTCTGTGTTTCATCGTCAATGTGATGGTCTAAAGGTAACATAACACCTGCCGTATTGCATCGGGGTCTAACACTGAGCCCTCAGGGAAGAGCCAAAAAGCAGACTCCCCGAAACGTTACTCTCGTCAATATAAACTGGCATTGCGAATTTTGCATGGAAACTGGATGCAATGTCTGTGTTTGATCGTCAATTTGATGGTCGAAGGGTCACAGTAAACCTGCTGTGGTGCATCGGAGTCTCACACTGAACCCTAGGGAAGAGCCAAAGTGCAGACTCCCCAAAACGTTACTTTCGTCAATATAAATTAGCATTGCGAATTTTGTATTGCAACCAGATGCAATTTCTGTGTTTCATCGTCAATGTGATGGTCTGAAGGTAACATAAAACCTGCCGTATTGCATCGGAGTCTAACACTGAGCCCCCAGGAAAGAGCCAAAAAACAAACCCTCCGAAACGTTACTCTCGTCAATATAAACCGGCATTGCGAATTTTGCATGGAAACTGGATGTAATGTCTGTGTTTGATCGTCAATTTGATGGTCGAAGGGTCACAGTAAACCTGCTGTGGTGCATCGGAGTCTCACACTGAACCCTAGGGAAGAGCCAAAGGGCAGACTCCCCAAAACGTTACTTTCGTCAATATAAATTAGCATTGCGAATTTTGTATTGAAACCAGATGCAATTTCTGTGTTTCATCGTCAATGTGATGGTCGATGGGTAACAGCAAACCTGCTTTGAAACATCAAAGTGTCACACTGAGCCCCCAGGGATAGCCAAAAACAGGCTCCCCGAAACGTTACTCTCGTCAATGTAAATCGGCATTGCGAATTTTTTATTGAAACCGGATGCAATTTCAGTGTGTCATCGTCAATGTCATGGTCGAAGGGTAACAGTAAACCTGCTGTGGTGCATCGGAGTCTAACACTGGGCCCCCAGGGAAGAGACAAAGTACATACTCTTCGAATCGGTTCTCCTGCGGACAGAGATCTGCACTGTGAATTTTGTATTGTACCGGATGCAATTTCTGTGTTTCATCGTCAATGTGATGGTCGAAGGGCAACAGTAAAACTGCTGTGGTGCATCGGAGTCTAACACTGAGCCCCCAGGTAAGAGCCAAAAAACAGATTCCCCGAAACGTTAATCTCGTTAATATAAATCGGCATTGCGAATTTTGTATGGAGTCCGGATGCAATGTCTGTGTTTGATCGTCAATTTGAAGGTCGAAGGGTAACAATAAACCTGCTGTGGTGCCTCGGAGTCTAACACTGCGCCCGCAGGGATGAGCCGAAAACAGACTTCCTGTAACGTTACTCTCGCCAACATAAATCGGCATTGCGAATTTTGTATTGAAACCTAATGCAATTTCTGTGTTTCATCGTCAATGTGATGGTCGATGGGTAACAGAAAACCTGCTGTGAAGCATCAGAGTGTCACACTGAGCCGTCAGGGAAGAGCCGAAGAACAGACTCCCAGAAAAGTTACTCTCGTCGATATAAATCGCCATTGCGAATTTTGTATTGAAACCGGATGCAATTTCTGTGTTTCATCGTCAATGTGATGGTCTAAGGGTAACAGTAAACCTGCCGTGGTGCATCGGAGTCTGACACTGGGCCCCCAGGGAAGAGCCAAAAAACAGACTCCCCAAAACGTTACTCTCGTCAATATTAATCAGCATTGCTAATTTTGTATTGATACCGGATGCGATTTCTGTGTTTCATCGTCAATGTGATGGTCGAAGGGTAGCAGTAAACCTGCTGTGGTGCCTCAGAGTCTCACACTGTGCCCGCAGGGAAGAGCCGAAAAACATACTCCCTGAAACGTTACTCTCGTCAATATAAATCGGCATTGCGAATTTTGTATTGAAAGCTAATGCAATTTCTGTGTTTCTTCTTCAATATGATGGACGATGGGTAACAGCAAACCTGCTGTGGTGCATCAGAGTCTCACACTGAGCCCACAGGGAAGAGCCGAAAAACAGACTCCGAGCAACGTTGCTCTCGCCGATATAAATCGGGATTGCGAATTTTGTATTGATACCGGATGCAATTTCTGTGTTTCATCGTCAATGTGATGGTCTAAGGGTAACAGTAAACCTGCCGTGGTACATCGGAGTCTAACACTGAGCCCCCAGGGAAGAGCCAAAGAACAGACTCCCCGAAACGTTACACTCGTCAATGTAAATCGGCATTGCGAATTTTGTATTGAAACCGGATGCAATTTCTGTGTTTCATCGTCAATGTGATGGTCTAAGGGTAACAGTAAACCTGCTGTGGTGCATCGGAGTCTAACTCTTAGCCCCCAGGATAGAGCCAAAGAACGACTCCCCGAAACGTTACTCTCGTAAATATAAATCGGCTTTGCGAATTTTGTATTGAAACCGGATGCAATTTCTGTGTTTCATCGTCAATGTGATGGTCGAAGGGTAACAGTAAACTTGCCGTGGTGCATCGGAGTCTAACTCTGAGCCCCTAAGGAAGAGCCAAAGAACAGACTCCCCGAAACGTAACTCTCGTCAATATAAATCGGCATTGCGAATTTTGTATTGAAACCGGATGCAATTTCTGTGTTTCATCACCAATGTGATGGTCGAAGGGTCACAGTAAACCTGCTACGGTGCATCGGAGTCTAACAGTGGGGCCCCAGGGAAGAGCCAAAAAACAGGTTCCCCGAAACGTTACTGTCGTCAATATTAATCGGCATTGCGAATTTTGTATTGAAACCGGATGCAGTATTCTGTGTTTCATCGTCAATGTGATGGTCGAAGGGTAACAGAAAACCTGCCGTGGTTCATCGGAGTCTAACACAGATCCCCCAGAGAAGAGCCAAAGAACAGACTCCCCGGAACGTTACTCTCGTCAATGTAAATCGGCATTGCGAATTTTGTATTGAAACCGGATGCAATTTCTGTGTTGCATCGTCAATGTGATGGCCGAAGGGTAACAGAAAATCTGCCGTGGTTCATCGGAGTCTAACACTGAGCCCCCAGGGAAGAGCCAAAGGACAGACTCCCCGGAACGTTACTCTCGTCAATGTAAATCGGCATTGCGAATTTTGTATTGAAACCGGATGCAATTTCTCTGTTTCATTGTCAATGTGATGGTCGAAGGGTAACAGAAAACCTGCTGTGGTACATCGGAGTCTAACACTGGGCCCCCAGGGAAGAGCCAAAGTACAAACTATTCGAATCGGTACTCCTGCGGACAGAGATCGGCATTGTGAATTTTGTATTGATCCGGATGCAATTTCTGTGTTTCATCGTCAATGTGATGGTCGAAGTGTAACAGTAAACCTGCTGTGGTGTATCGGAGTCTCACTCTGAGCCCCCAGGATAGAGCCAAAAAACGACTCTCCGAAACGTTACTCTCGTAAATATAAATCGGCTTTGCGAATTTTGTATTGAAACCGGATGCAATTTCTGTGTTTCATCGTCAATGTGATGGTCGAAGGGTAACAGTAAACTTGCCGTGGTGCATCGGAGTCTCACGCTGAGCCCCCAGCGATAGCCAAAAATCAGATTCCCGAAACGTTACTCTCGTCAATATAGGTCAGCATTGCAAATTTTGTATTGAAACCGGATCAATTTCTGTGTTTCATCGTCAATGTGATGGTAGAAGGGTAACAGTAAACCATCTGTGGTGCATCGGAGTCTAGCACTGGGCCCCAAGGGAAGAGCCAAAGAACAGACTCCCCGAAACGTTACTCTCGTCAATTTTAATCAGCATTGCGAATTTTGTATTGAAACCTGATGCAATTTCTGTGTTTCATCGTCAATGTGATGATCGAAGGGTAACAGTAAACTTGCCGTGGTGCATCGGAGTCTGACACTGGTCCCCCAGGGAAGAGCCAAAAAACAGATTCCCCGAAACGTTACTCTCGTCAATATTAATCAGCATTGCGATTTTTGTATTGAAACCGGATGCAATATCTGTGTTTCTCGTCAATGTGATGGTCGAAGGGTAACAGTAAACCTTCTGTGGTGCATCGGAGTCTGACACTGAGCCCCCAGGGAAGAGCCAAAAAACAGGCTCCCCGAAACGTAACTCTCGTCCATGTAAGTCGGCATTGCGAATTTTGTATTGAAACCGGATGCAGTATTCTGTGTTTGATCGTCAATGTGATGGTCTAAGGGTAACAGTAAACCTGCCGTGGTGCATCGTAGTCTAACACTGAGCCCCCAGGGAAGAGCCAAAGAACAGATTCCCAGAAACGTTACTCTCGTCAATGTAAATCGGCATTGCGAATTTTGTACTGAAACCGGATGCAATTTCTGTGTTTGATCGTCAATGTGATGGTCGAAGGGTAACAGTAAAACTGCTGTGGTGCATCGGAGTCTCACACTGAGCCCCCAGGTAAGAGCCATAAAACAGACTCCACGAAACGTTACTCACGTCAATATAAATCGGCAGTGCGAATTTTGTATTGAAACCGGATGCAATTTCTGTGTTTCATCGTCAATGTGATGGTCGAAGGGTAACAGTAAACCTGCCGTGGTGCATCGGAGTATCACACTGAACCCCAGGGAAGAGCCAAAGGGCAGACTCACCAAAACGTTACTTTCGTCAATATAAATTAGCATTGCGAATTTTGTATTGAAACCAGATGCAATTTCTGTGTTTCATCGTCAATGTGATGGTCTAAAGGTAACATAAAACCTGCCGTATTGCATCGGAGTCTAACACTGAGCCCCCAGGGAAGAGCCAAAGTACAAACTCTTCGAAACGTTACTCTCGTCAATATAAATCGGCATTGCGAATTTTGTATTGAAACCTAATGCAATATCTGTGTTTCATCGTCAATGTGATGGTCGATGGGTAACAGAAAACCTGCTGTGAAGCATGAGAGTATCACACTGAGCCCCCAGGGAAGAGCCAAAAAACAGACTCCCCAAAACGTTACCCTCGTCAATATAAATCGGGATTGCGAATTTTGTATTGATACCGGATGCAATTTCTGTGTTTCATCGTCAATGTGATGGTCGAATGGTAACAGTAAACCTACTGTGGTGCATCGGAGTCTAACACTGGGCCCCCAGGAAAGAGCCAAAGTACAAACTCTTCGAATCGGTACTCCTGTGGACAGAAATCGGCATTGTGAATTTTGTATTGATCCGGATGCTATTTCTGTGTTTCATCGCCAATGTGATGGTCGAAGGGTAACAGTAAAACTGCTGTGGTGCATCGGAGTCTCACACTGAGCCCCCAGGGAAGAGCCAAAAAACAGACTCCCCGAAACGTTACTCTCGTCAATATAAACCGGCATTGCGAATTTTGCATGGAAACTGGATGCAATGTCTGTGTTTGATCGTCAATTTGATGGTCGAAGGGTCACAGTAAACCTGCTGTGGTGCATCGGAGTCTCACACTGAACCCTAGGGAAGAGCCAAAGGGCAGACTCCCCAAAACGTTACTTTCGTCAATATAAATTAGCATTGCGAATTTTGTATTGAAACCAGATGCAATTTCTGTGTTTCATCGTCAATGTGATGGTCGATGGGTAACAGCAAACCTGCTTTGAAACATCAAAGTGTCACACTGAGCCCCCAGGGATAGCCAAAGACAGGCTCCCCGAAACGTTACTCTCGTCAATGTAAATCGGCATTGCGAATTTTTTATTGAAACCGGATGCAATTTCAGTGTGTCATCGTCAATGTCATGGTCGAAGGGTAACAGTAAACCTGCTGTGGTGCATCGGAGTCTAACACTGGGCCCCCAGGGAAGAGACAAAGTACATACTCTTCGAATCGGTTCTCCTGCGGACAGAGATCTGCACTGTGAATTTTGTATTGTACCGGATGCAATTTCTGTGTTTCATCGTCAATGTGATGGTCGAAGGGCAACCGTAAAACTGCTGTGGTGCATCGGAGTCTAACACTGAGCCCCCAGGTAAGAGCCAAAAAACAGATTCCCCGAAACGTTAATCTCGTCAATATAAATCGGCATTGCGAATTTTGTATGGAGACCGGATGCAATGTCTGTGTTTGATCGTCAATTTGATGGTCGAAGGGTAACAGTAAACCTGCAGTGGTGCCTCGGAGTCTAACACTGCGCCCGCAGGGATGAGCCGAAAACAGACTCCCTGTAACGTTACTCTCGTCAACATAAATCGGCATTGCGAATTTTGTATTGAAACCTAATGCAATTTCTGTGTTTCATCGTCAATGTGATGGTCGAAGGGTAGCAGTAAACCTGCTGTGGTGCCTCAGAGTCTCACACTGAGCCCCCAGGGAAGAGCCGAAAAACAGACTCCCAGCAACGTTGCTCTCGCCGATATAAATCGGGATTGCGAATTTTGTATTGATACCTGATGCAATTTCTGTGTTTCATCGTCAATGTGATGGTCTAAGGGTAACAGTAAACCTGCCGTGGTGCATCGGAGTCTAACACTGAGCCCCCAGGGAAGAGCCAAAGAACAGACTCCCCGAAACGTTACACTCGTCAATGTAAATCGGCATTGCGAATTTTGTATTGAAACCGGATGCAATTTCTGTGTTTCATCGTCAATGTGATGGTCGAAGGGTAACAGTAAACTTGCCGTGGTGCATCGGAGTCTAACTCTGAGCCCCCAAGGAAGAGCCAAAGAACAGACTCCCGAAACGTTACTCTCGTCAATGTAAATCGGCATTGCGAATTTTGTATTGAAACCGGATGCAATTTCTGTGTTTCATCACCAATGTGATGGTCGAAGGGTCACAGTAAACCTGCTGCGGTGCATCGGAGTCTAACACTGGGGCCCCAGGGAAGAGCCAAAAAACAGGTTCCCCGAAACGTTACTGTCGTCAATATTAATCGGCATTGCGAATTTTGTATTGAAACCGGATGCAGTAATCTGTGTTTCATCGTCAATGTGATGGTCGAAGGGTAACAGAAAACCTGCCGTGGTTCATCGGAGTCTAACACAGATCCCCCAGAGAAGAGCCAAAGAACAGACTCCCCGGAACGTTACTCTCGTCAATGTAAATCGGCATTGCGAATTTTGTATTGAAACCGGATGCAATTTCTCTGTTTCATTGTCAATGTGATGGTCGAAGGGTAACAGAAAACCTGCTGTGGTGCATCGGAGTCTAACACCGGGCCCCCAGGGAAGAGCCAAAGTACAAACTCTTCGAATCGGTACTCCTGCGGACAGAGATCGGCATTGTGAATTTTGTATTGAACCGGATGCAATTTCTGTGTTTCATCGTCAATGTGATGGTCGAAGTGTAACAGTAAACCTGCTGTGGTGTATCGGAGTCACACACTGAGCCCCAGGATAGAGCCAAAAAACGACTCTCCGAAACGTTACTCTCGTAAATATAAATCGGCTTTGCGAATTTTGTATTGAAACCGGATGCAATTTCTGTGTTTCATCGTCAATGTGATGGTCGAAGGGTAACAGTAAACTTGCCGTGGTGCATCGGAGTCTCACGCTGAGCCCCCAGGGATAGCCAAAAATCAGATTCCCGAAACGTTACTCTCGTCAATATAGGTCAGCATTGCAAATTTTGTATTGAAAGCGGATCAATTTCTGTGTTTCATCGTCAATGTGATGGTAGAAGGGTAACAGTAAACCAGCTGTGGTGCATCGGAGTCTAGCACTGGGCCCCCAGGGAAGAGCCAAAGAACAGACTCCCCGAAACGTTACTCTCATCAACTTTAATCAGCATTGCGAATTTTGTATTGAAACCGGATGCAATTTCTGTGTTTCATCGTCAATGTGATGATCGAAGGGTAACAGTAAACTTGCCGTGGTGCATCGGAGTCCTACACTGGGCCCCCAGGGAAGAGCCAAAAAACAGATTCCCCGAAACGTTACTCTCGTCAATATTAATCAGCATTGCGAATTTTGTATTTAAACCGGATGCAATATCTGTGTTTCTCGTCAATGTGATGGTCGAAGGGTAACAGTAAACCTTCTGTGGTGCATCGGAGTCTGACACTGAGCCCCCAGGGAAGAGCCAAAAAACAGGCTCCCCGAAACGTAACTCTTGTCCATGTAAGTCGGCATTGCGAATTTTGTATTGAAACCGGATGCAGTATTCTGTGTTTCATCGTCAATGTGATGGTCTAAGGTTAACAGTAAACCTGCCGTGGTGCATCGTAGTCCAACACTTAGCCCCCAGGGAAGAGCCAAAGAACAGATTCCCAGAAACGTTACTCTCGTCAATGTAAATCGGCATTGCGAATTTTGTATTGAAACCGGATGCAATTTCTGTGTTTCATCGTCAGTGTGATGGTCGAAGGGTAACAGAAAACCTGAAGTGGTTCATCGGAGTCCACCACTGAGCCCCCAGGGAATAGCCAAAGAAACCGGATGCAATTTCTGTATTTCATCGTCAATGTGATGGTCGAAGGGTAACAGAAAACCTGCCGTGGTTCATCGGAGTCTAACACTGATCCCCCAGAGAAGAGCCAAAGGACAGACTCCCCGAAACGTTACTCTCGTAAATATAAATCGGCTTTGCGAATTTTGTATTGAAACCGGATGCAATTTCTGTGTTTCATCGTCAATGTGATGGTTGAAGGGTAACAGTAAACTTGCCGTGGTGCATCGGAGTCTAACTCTGAGCCCCCAAGGAAGAGCCAAAGAAGAGACTCCCCGAAACGTTACTCTCGTCAATATAAATCGGCATTGCGAATTTTGTATTGAAACCGGATGCAATTTCTGTGTTTCATCACCAATGTGATGGTCGAAGGGTCACAGTAAACCTGCTGCGGTGCATCGGAGTCTAACACTGGGGCCCCAGGGAAGAGCCAAAAAACAGGTTCCCCGAAACGTTACTCTCGTCAATATTAATCGGCATTGCGAATTTTGTATTGAAACCGGATGCAGTATTCTGTGTTTCATCGTCAATGTGATGGTCGAAGGGTAAGAGAAAACCTGCCGTGGTTCATCGGAGTCTAACACTGAGCCCCCAGGGAAGAGCCAAAGGACAGACTCCCCGGAACGTTACTCTCGTCAATGTAAATCGGCATTGCGAATTTTGTATTGAAACCGGATGCAATTTCTCTGTTTCATTGTCAATGTGATGGTCGAAGGGTAACAGAAAAAATGCTGTGGTGCATCGGAGTCTAACACTGGGCCCCCAGGGAAGAGCCAAAGTACAAACTCTTCGAATCGGTACTCCTGCGGACAGAGATCGGCATTGTGAATTTTGTATTGATCCGGATGCAATTTCTGTGTTTCATCGTCAATGTGATGGTCGAAGTGTAACAGTAAACCTGCTGTGGTGTATCGGAGTCACACACTGAGCCCCCAGGATAGAGCCAAAAAACGACTCTCCGAAACGTTACTCTCGTAAATATAAATCGGCTTTGCGAATTTTGTATTGAAACCGGATGCAATTTCTGTGTTTCATCGTCAATGTGATGGTCGAAGGGTAACAGTAAACTTGCCGTGGTGCATCGGAGTCTCACGCTGAGCCCCCAGGGATAGCCAAAATTCAGATTCCCGAAACGTTACTCTCGTCAATATAGGTCAGCATTGCAAATTTTGTATTGAAAGCGGATCAATTTCTGTGTTTCATCGTCAATGTGATGGTAGAAGGGTAACAGTAAACCAGCTGTGGTGCATCGGAGTCTAGCACTGGGCCCCCAGGGAAGAGCCAAAGAACAGACTCCCCGAAACGTTACTCTCGTCAATTTTAATCAGCATTGCGAATTTTGTATTGAAACCGGATGCAATTTCTTTGTTTCATCGTCAATGTGATGATCGAAGGGTAACAGTAAACTTGCCGTGGTGCATCGGAGTCTGACACTGGGCCCCCAGGGAAGAGCCAAAAAACAGATTCCCCGAAACGTTACTCTCGTCAATATTAATCAGCATTGCGAATTTTGTATTGAAACCGGATGCAATATCTGTGTTTCTCGTCAATGTGATGGTCGTAGGGTAACAGTAAACCTTCTGTGGTGCATCGGAGTATGACACTGAGCCCCCAGGGAAGAGCCAAAAAACAGGCTCCCCGAAACGTAACTCTTGTCCATGTAAGTCGGCATTGCGAATTTTGTATTGAAACCGGATGCAGTATTCTGTGTTTCATCGTCAATGTGATGGTCTAAGGGTAACAGTAAACCTGCCGTGGTGCATCGTAGTCTAACACTGAGCCCCCAGGGAAGAGCCAAAGAACAGATTCCCAGAAACGTTACTCTCGTCAATGTAAATCGGCATTGCGAATTATGTATTGAAACCGGATGCAATTTCTGTGTTTGATCGTCAATTTGATGGTCGAAGAGTCACAGTAAACCTGCTGTGGTGCATCGGAGTCTCACACTGAACCCCAGGGAAGAGCCAAAGCGCAGAATTCCCAAAACCATACTTTCGTCAATATAAATTAGCATTGCGAATTTTGTATTGAAACCGGATGCAATTTCTGTGTTTCTCGTCAATGTGATGGTCGAAGGGTAACAGTAAACCTGCTGTGGTGCATCGGAGTCTGACACTGAGCCCCCAGGGAAGAGCCAAAAAATAGGCTCCCCGAAACGTAACTCTCGTCCATGTAAGTCGGCATTGCGAATTTTGTATTGAAACCGGATGCAGTATTCTGTGTTTCATCGTCAATGTGATGGTCTAAGGGTAACAGTAAACCTGCCGTGGTGCATCGTAGTCTAACACTGAGCCCCCAGGGAAGAGCCAAAGAACAGATTCCCAGAAACGTTACTCTCGTCAATGTAAATCGGCATTGCGAATTTTGTATTGAAACCGGATGCAATTTCTGTGTTTCATCGTCAATGTGATGGTCGAAGGGTAACAGAAAACCTGCCGTGGTTCATCGGAGTCTAACACTGATCCCCCAGAGAAGAGCCAAAGGACAGACTCCCCGAAACGTTACTCTCGTAAATATAAATCGGCTTTGCGAATTTTGTATTGAAACCGGATGCAATTTCTGTGTTTCATCGTCAATGTGATGGTCGAAGTGTAACAGTAAACTTGCCGTGGTGCATCGGAGTCTAACTCTGAGCCCCCAAGGAAGAGCCAAAGAACAGACTCCCCGAAACGTTACTCTCGTCAATATAAATCGGCATTGCGAATTTTGTATTGAAACCGGATGCAATTTCTGTGTTTCATCACCAATGTGATGGTCGAAGGGTCACAGTAAACCTGCTGCGGTGCATCGGAGTCTAACACTGGGGCCCCAGGGAAGAGCCAAAAAACAGGTTCCCCGAAACGTTACTCTCGTCAATATTAATCGGCATTGCGAATTTTGTATTGAAACCGGATGCAGTATTCTGTGTTTCATCGTCAATGTGATGGTCGAAGGGTAAGAGAAAACCTGCCGTGGTTCATCGGAGTCTAACACTGAGCCCCCAGGGAAGAGCCAAAGGACAGACTCCCCGGAACGTTACTCTCGTCAATGTAAATCGGCATTGCGAATTTTGTATTGAAACCGGATGCAATTTCTCTGTTTCATTGTCAATGTGATGGTCGAAGGGTAACAGAAAAAATGCTGTGGTGCATCGGAGTCTAACACTGGGCCCCCAGGGAAGAGCCAAAGTACAAACTCTTCGAATCGGTACTCCTGCGGACAGAGATCGGCATTGTGAATTTTGTATTGATCCGGATGCAATTTCTGTGTTTCATCGTCAATGTGATGGTCGAAGTGTAACAGTAAACCTGCTGTGGTGTATCGGAGTCACACACTGAGCCCCCAGGATAGAGCCAAAAAACGACTCTCCGAAACGTTACTCTCGTAAATATAAATCGGCTTTGCGAATTTTGTATTGAAACCGGATGCAATTTCTGTGTTTCATCGTCAATGTGATGGTCGAAGGGTAACAGTAAACTTGCCGTGGTGCATCGGAGTCTCACGCTGAGCCCCCAGGGATAGCCAAAATTCAGATTCCCGAAACGTTACTCTCGTCAATATAGGTCAGCATTGCAAATTTTGTATTGAAAGCGGATCAATTTCTGTGTTTCATCGTCAATGTGATGGTAGAAGGGTAACAGTAAACCAGCTGTGGTGCATCGGAGTCTAGCACTGGGCCCCCAGGGAAGAGCCAAAGAACAGACTCCCCGAAACGTTACTCTCGTCAATTTTAATCAGCATTGCGAATTTTGTATTGAAACCGGATGCAATATCTGTGTTTCTCGTCAATGTGATGGTCGTAGGGTAACAGTAAACCTTCTGTGGTGCATCGGAGTCTGACACTGAGCCCCCAGGGAAGAGCCAAAAAACAGGCTCCCCGAAACGTAACTCTTGTCCATGTAAGTCGGCATTGCGAATTTTGTATTGAAACCGGATGCAGTATTCTGTGTTTCATCGTCAATGTGATGGTCTAAGGGTAACAGTAAACCTGCCGTGGTGCATCGTAGTCTAACACTAAGCCCCCAGGGAAGAGCCAAATAACAGATTCCCAGAAACGTTACTCTCGTCAATGTAAATCGGCATTGCGAATTTTGTATGGAAACCGGATGCAATTTTGTGTTTCATAGTCAATGTGATGGTCGAAGGGTAACAGAAAACCTGAAGTGGTTCATCGGAGTCCACCACTGAGCCCCCAGGGAGGAGCCAAAGAAACCGGATGCAATTTCTGTATTTCATCGTCAATGTGATGTTCGAAGGGTAACAGAAAACCCTTCCGTGGTTCATCGGAGTCTAACACTGATCCCCCAGAGAAGAGCCAAAGGACAGACTCCCCGGAACGTTACTCTCGTCAATGTAAATCGGCATTGCGAATTTTGTATTGAAACCGGATGCAATTTCTCTGTTTGATCGTCAATTTGACGCTCGAAGGGTCACAGTAAATCTGCTGTGGTGCATCGGAGTCTCACACTAAGCCCCCAGGGAAGAGCAAAAAAACAGACTCCCCTTAAAGTTACTCTCGTCAATATAAATCGGCATTGCGAATTTTGTATTGAAACCGGATGCAATTTCTGTGTTTGATCGTCAATGTGATGGTCGAAGGGTAACAGTAAAACTGCTGTGGTGCATCGGAGTCTCACACTGAGCCCCCAGGTAAGAGCCAAAAAACAGACTCCCCGATACGTTACTCTCGTCAATATAAATCGGCATTGCGAATTATGTATTGAAACCGGATGCAATTTCTGTGTTTGATCGTCAATTTGATGGTCGAAGAGTCACAGTAAACCTGCTGTGGTGCATCGGAGTCTCACACTGAACCCCAGGGATGAGCCAAAGCGCAGAATTCCCAAAACCATACTTTCGTCAATATAAATTAGCATTGCGAATTTTGTATTGAAACCGGATGCAATTTCTGTGTTTCTCGTCAATGTGATGGTCGAAGGGTAACAGTAAACCTGCTGTGGTGCATCGGAGTCTGACACTGAGCCCCCAGGGAAGAGCCAAAAAATAGGCTCCCCGATACGTAACTCTCGTCCATGTAAGTCGGCATTGCGAATTTTGTATTGAAACCGGATGCAGTATTCTGTGTTTCATCGTCAATGTGATGGTCTAAGGGTAACAGTAAACCTGCCGTGGTGCATCGTAGTCTAACACTGAGCCCCCAGGGAAGAGCCAAAGAACAGATTCCCAGAAACGTTACTCTCGTCAAAGTAAATCGGCATTGCGAATTTTGTATTGAAACCGGATGCAATTTCTGTGTTTCATCGTCAATGTGATGGTCGAAGGGTAACAGAAAACCTGCCGTGGTTCATCGGAGTCCACCACTGAGCCCCCAGGGAAGAGCCAAAGAAACCGGATGCAATTTCTGTATTTCATCGTCAATGTGATGGTCGAAGGGTAACAGAAAACCTGCCGTGGTTCATCGGAGTCTAACACTGATCCCCCAGAGAAGAGCCAAAGGACAGACTCCCCGAAACGTTACTCTCGTAAATATAAATCGGCTTTGCGAATTTTGTATTGAAACCGGATGCAATTTCTGTGTTTCATCGTCAATGTGATGGTCGAAGTGTAACAGTAAACTTGCCGTGGTGCATCGGAGTCTAACTCTGAGCCCCCAAGGAAGAGCCAAAGAACAGACTCCCCGAAACGTTACTCTCGTCAATATAAATCGGCATTGCGAATTTTGTATTGAAACCGGATGCAATTTCTGTGTTTCATCACCAATGTGATGGTCGAAGGGTCACAGTAAACCTGCTGCGGTGCATCGGAGTCTAACACTGGGGCCCCAGGGAAGAGCCAAAAAACAGGTTCCCCGAAACGTTACTCTCGTCAATATTAATCGGCATTGCGAATTTTGTATTGAAACCGGATGCAGTATTCTGTGTTTCATCGTCAATGTGATGGTCGAAGGGTAAGAGAAAACCTGCCGTGGTTCATCGGAGTCTAACACAGATCCCCCAGAGAAGAGCCAAAGAACAGACTCCCCGGAACGTTACTCTCGTCAATGTAAATCGGCATTGCGAATTTTGTATTGAAACCGGATGCAATTTCTGTGTTTCATCGTTAATGTGATGGCCGAAGGGTAACAGAAAACCTGCCGTGGTTCATCGGAGTCTAACACTGAGCCCCCAGGGAAGAGCCAAAGGACAGACTCCCCGGAACGTTACTCTCGTCAATGTAAATCGGCATTGCGAATTTTGTATTGAAACCGGATGCAATTTCTCTGTTTCATTGTCAATGTGATGGTGGAAGGGTAACAGAAAAAATGCTGTGGTGCATCGGAGTCTAACACTGGGCCCCCAGGGAAGAGCCAAAGTACAAACTCTTCGAATCGGTACTCCTGCGGACAGAGATCGGCATTGTGAATTTTGTATTGATCCGGATGCAATTTCTGTGTTTCATCGTCAATGTGATGGTCGAAGTGTAACAGTAAACCTGCTGTGGTGTATCGGAGTCACACACTGAGCCCCCAGGATAGAGCCAAAAAACGACTCTCCGAAACGTTACTCTCGTAAATATAAATCGGCTTTGCGAATTTTGTATTGAACCCGGATGCAATTTCTGTGTTTCATCGTCAATGTGATGGTCGAAGGGTAACAGTAAACTTGCCGTGGTGCATCGGAGTCTCACGCTGAGCCCCCAGGGATAGCCAAAAATCAGATTCCCGAAACGTTACTCTCGTCAATATAGGTCAGCATTGCAAATTTTGTATTGAAAGCGGATCAATTTCTGTGTTTCATCGTCAATGTGATGGTAGAAGGGTAACAGTAAACCAGCTGTGGTGCATCGGAGTCTAGCACTGGGCTCGCAGGGAAGAGCCAAAGAACAGACTCCCCGGAACGTTACTCTCGTCAATATAAATCGGCATTGCGAATTTTGTATTGAAACCGGATGCAATTTCTCTGTTTCATTGTCAATGTGATGGTCTAAGAGTAACAGAAAACCTGCTGTGGTGCATCGGAGTCTAACACTGGGCCCCCAGGGAAGAGCCAAAGTATAAACACTTGGAATCGGTACTCCTGCGGACAGAGATCGGCATTGTGAATTTTGTATTGATCCGGATGCAATTTCTGTGTTTCATCGTCAATGTGATGGTCGAAGGGTAACAGTAAAACTGCTGTGGTGCATCGGGGTCTCACACTGAGCCCCCAGGTAAGAGCCAAAAAACAGACTCCCCGAAACGTTACTCTCGTCAATATAAATCGGCATTGCGAATTATGTATTGAAACCGGATGCAATTTCTGTGTTTGATCGTCAATTTGATGGTCGAAGGGTCACAGTAAACCTGCTGTGGTGCATCGGAGTCTCACACTGAACCCCAGGGAAGAGGCAAAGCGCAGAATCCCCAAAACCATACTTTCGTCAATATAAATTAGCATTGCGAATTTTGTATTGAAACCAGATGCAATTTCTGTGTTTCATCGTCAATGTGATGGTCCAAAGGTAACATAAAACCTGCCGTATTGCATCGGAGTCTAACACTGAGCCCCCAGGGAAGAGCCAAAAGACAGACTCCCCGAAACGTTACCCTCGTCAAAATAAATCGGGATTGCGAATTTTGTATTGATACCGGATGCAATTTCTGTGTTTCATCGTCAATGCGATGGTCGAAGGGTAACAGTAAACCTGCTGTGGTGCCTCGGAGTCTCACACTGCGCCCGCAGGGATGAGCCGAAAAACAGACTCCCTGTAACGTTACTCTCGTCAACATAAATCGGCATTGCGAATTTTGTATTGAAACCTAATGCAATTTCTGTGTTTCATCGTCAATGTGATGGTCGATGGGTAACAGCAAACCTGCTGTGAAACATCAGAGTGTCACACTGAGCCCCCAGGAAAGAGCCGAAAAACAGACCCCCAGAAACGTTGCTCTCGCCGATATAAATCGCCATTGCGAATTTTGTATTGAAACCGGATGCAATTTCTGCGTTTCATCGTCAATGTGATGGTCGAAGGGTAACAGTAAACCTGCCATGGTGCATCGGAGTCTGACACTGGGCCCACAGGGAAGAGCAAAAAACAGACTCCCCGAAACGTTACTCTCGTCAATATTAATCAGCATTGCGTATTTTGTATTGAAACCGGATGCAATATCTGTGTTTCATCGTCAATGTGATGGTCGAAGGGTAACAGTAAACCTGCTGTGGTGCATCGGAGTCTGACACTGAGCCCCCAGGGAAGAGCCAAAAAACAGGCTCCCCGAAACGTTACTCTCGTCAATGTAAATCGGCATTGCGAATTTTTTATTGAAACCGGATGCAATGTCTGTGTGTCATCGTCAATGTCATGGTCGAAGGGTAACAGTAAACCTGCTGTGGTGCATCAGAGTCTAACACTGGGCCCCCAGGGTAAGAGACAAAGTACATACTCTTCGAATCGGTACTCCTGTGGACAGAAATCGGCATTGTGAATTTTGTATTGATCCGGATTCAATTTCTGTGTTTCATCGTCAATGTGATGGTCGAAGAGTAACAGTAAACCTGCTGTGGTGTATCGGAGTATCACACTGAGCCCCCAGGATAGAGCCAAAAAACGACTCCCCGAAACGTTACTCTCGTAAATATAAACCGGCTTTGCGAATTTTGTATTGAAACCGGATGCAATTTCTGTGTTTCATCGTCAATGTTATGGTCGAAGGGTAACAGTAAACTTGCCGTGGTGCATCGGAGTCTAATTCTGAGCCCCCAAGGAAGAGCCAAAAAACAGACTCCCCGAAACGTTACTCTCGTCAATATAGATCAGCATTGCAAATTTTGTATTGAAACCGGATCAATTTCTGTGTTTCATCGTCAATGTGATGGTCGAAGGGTAACAGTAAACTTGCCGTGGTGCATCGGAGTCTAACTCTGAGCCCCCAAGGAAGAGCCGAAAAACAGACTCCCCGAAACGTTACTCTCGTCAATATAGGTCAGCATTGCAAATTTTGTATTGAAACCGGATGCAATTTCTGTGTGTCATCGTCAATGTCATAGTCGAAGGGTAACAGTAAACCTGCCGTGGTGCATCGGAGTCTAACAGTGGGCCCCCAGGGAAGAGCCAAAAAACTGACTCCCCGAAACGTTATTCTAGTCATTTTAAAATCGGCATTGCGAATTTTGTATTGAAACCGGATGCAATTTCTGTGTTTCATCGTCAATGTGATTGTCGAAGGGTAACAGTAAACCTGCCGTGGTGCATCGGAGTCTAACACTGGGCCCCCAGGGAAGAGCCAAAAAACAGACTCCCCGAAACGTTATTCTCGTCATTTTAAAATCGGCATTGCGAATTTTGTATTGAAACCGGTTGCAATTTCTGTGTTTCATCGTCAATGTGATTGTCGAAGGGTAACAGAAAACCTGCCGTGGTTCATCGGAGTCTATCACTGAGCCCCCAGGGAAGAGCCAAAGAACAGACTCCCCGGAACGTTACTCTCGTCAATGTAAATCGGCATTGCGAATTTTGTATTGAAACCGGATGCAATTTCTCTCTTTCATTGTCAATGTGATGGTCGAAGGGTAACAGAAAACCTGCTGTGGTGCATCGGAGTCTAACACTGGGCCCCCAGGGAAGAGCCAAACTACAAACACTTCGAATCGGTACTCCTGCGGACAGAGATCGGCATTGTGAATTTTGTATTGATCCGGATGCAATTTCTGTGTTTCATCGTCAATGTGATGGTCGAAGGGTAACAGTAAAACTGCTGTGGTCCATCGGAGTCTCACACTGAGCCCCCAGGTAAGAGTCAAAAAACAGACTCCCCGAAACGTTACTCTCGTCAATATAAATCGGCATTGCGAATTTTGTATTGAAACTGGATGCAATTTCTGTGTTTCATCGTCAATGTGATGGTCGAAGGGTAACAGTAAACCTGCCGTGGTGCATCGGAGTCTCACACTGAGCCCCCAGGGAAGAGCCGAAAAACAAACTCTCCGAAACGTTACTCTCGTCAATATAAACCGGCATTGCGAATTTTGTATAGAAACCGGATGCAATTTCTGTGTTTGATCGTCAATTTGATGATCGAAGGGTCACAGTAAACCTGCTGTGGTGCATCGGAGTCTCACACTGAACCCCAGGGAAGGGCCAAAGGGCAGACTCCCCAAAACCATACTTACGTCAATATAAATTAGCATTGCGAATTTTGTATTGAAACCAGATGCAATTTCTGTGTTTCATCGTCAATGTGATGGTCTAAAGGTAACATAAAACCTGCCGTATTGCATCGGAGCCTAACACTGAGCCCCCAGGGAAGAGCCAAAAGACAGGCTCACCGAAACGTTACCCTCGTCAATATAAATCGGGATTGCGAATTTTGTTTTGATACCGGACGCAATTTCTGTGTTTCATCGTCAAAGTGATGGTCGAAGGGTAACAGTAAACCTGCTGTGGTGCCTCGGACTCTCACACTTTGCCCGCAGGGATGAGCCGAAAAACAGACTCCCTGTAACGTTACTCTCGTCAATATAAATCGGCATTGCGAATTTTGTATTGAAACCGGATGCAATTTCTGTGTTTCATCACCAATGTGATGGTCGAAGGGTCACAGTAAACCTGCTGCGGTGCATCGGAGTCTAACACTGGGGCCCCAGGGAAGAGCCAAAAAACAGGTTCCCCGAAACGTTACTCTCGTCAATATTAATCGGCATTGCGAATTTTGTATTGAAACCGGATGCAGTATTCTGTGTTTCATCGTCAATGTGATGGTCGAAGGGTAAGAGAAAACCTGCCGTGGTTCATCGGAGTCTAACACAGATCCCCCAGAGAAGAGCCAAAGAACAGACTCCCCGGAACGTTACTCTCGTCAATGTAAATCGGCATTGCGAATTTTGTATTGAAACCGGATGCAATTTCTGTGTTTCATCGTTAATGTGATGGCCGAAGGGTAACAGAAAACCTGCCGTGGTTCATCGGAGTCTAACACTGAGCCCCCAGGGAAGAGCCAAAGACAGACTCCCCGGAACGTTACTCTCGTCAATGTAAATCGGCATTGCGAATTTTGTATTGAAACCGGATGCAATTTCTCTGTTTCATTGTCAATGTGATGGTGGAAGGGTAACAGAAAAAATGCTGTGGTGCATCGGAGTCTAACACTGGGCCCCCAGGGAAGAGCCAAAGTACAAACTCTTCGAATCGGTACTCCTGCGGACAGAGATCGGCATTGTGAATTTTGTATTGATCCGGATGCAATTTCTGTGTTTCATCGTCAATGTGATGGTCGAAGTGTAACAGTAAACCTGCTGTGGTGTATCGGAGTCACACACTGAGCCCCCAGGATAGAGCCAAAAAACGACTCTCCGAAACGTTACTCTCGTAAATATAAATCGGCTTTGCGAATTTTGTATTGAACCCGGATGCAATTTCTGTGTTTCATCGTCAATGTGATGGTCGAAGGGTAACAGTAAACTTGCCGTGGTGCATCGGAGTCTCACGCTGAGCCCCCAGGGATAGCCAAAAATCAGATTCCCGAAACGTTACTCTCGTCAATATAGGTCAGCATTGCAAATTTTGTATTGAAAGCGGATCAATTTCTGTGTTTCATCGTCAATGTGATGGTAGAAGGGTAACAGTAAACCAGCTGTGGTGCATCGGAGTCTAGCACTGGGCTCGCAGGGAAGAGCCAAAGAACAGACTCCCCGGAACGTTACTCTCGTCAACATAAATCGGCATTGCGAATTTTGTATTGAAACCGGATGCAATTTCTCTGTTTCATTGTCAATGTGATGGTCTAAGAGTAACAGAAAACCTGCTGTGGTGCATCGGAGTCTAACACTGGGCCCCCAGGGAAGAGCCAAAGTATAAACACTTGGAATCGGTACTCCTGCGGACAGAGATCGGCATTGTGAATTTTGTATTGATCCGGATGCAATTTCTGTGTTTCATCGTCAATGTGATGGTCGAAGGGTAACAGTAAAACTGCTGTGGTGCATCGGAGTCTCACACTGAGCCCCCAGGTAAGAGCCAAAAAACAGACTCCCCGAAACGTTACTCTCGTCAATATAAATCGGCATTGCGAATTATGTATTGAAACCGGATGCAATTTCTGTGTTTGATCGTCAATTTGATGGTCGAAGGGTCACAGTAAACCTGCTGTGGTGCATCGGAGTCTCACACTGAACCCCAGGGAAGAGGCAAAGCGCAGAATCCCCAAAACCATACTTTCGTCAATATAAATTAGCATTGCGAATTTTGTATTGAAACCAGATGCAATTTCTGTGTTTCATCGTCAATGTGATGGTCCAAAGGTAACATAAAACCTGCCGTATTGCATCGGAGTCTAACACTGAGCCCCCAGGGAAGAGCCAAAAGACAGACTCCCCGAAACGTTACCCTCGTCAAAATAAATCGGGATTGCGAATTTTGTATTGATACCGGATGCAATTTCTGTGTTTCATCGTCAATGCGATGGTCGAAGGGTAACAGTAAACCTGCTGTGGTGCCTCGGAGTCTCACACTGCGCCCGCAGGGATGAGCCGAAAAACAGACTCCCTGTAACGTTACTCTCGTCAACATAAATCGGCATTGCGAATTTTGTATTGAAACCTAATGCAATTTCTGTGTTTCATCGTCAATGTGATGGTCGATGGGTAACAGCAAACCTGCTGTGAAACATCAGAGTGTCACACTGAGCCCCCAGGAAAGAGCCGAAAAACAGACCCCCAGAAACGTTGCTCTCGCCGATATAAATCGCCATTGCGAATTTTGTATTGAAACCGGATGCAATTTCTGCGTTTCATCGTCAATGTGATGGTCGAAGGGTAACAGTAAACCTGCCATGGTGCATCGGAGTCTGACACTGGGCCCACAGGGAAGAGCAAAAAACAGACTCCCCGAAACGTTACTCTCGTCAATATTAATCAGCATTGCGTATTTTGTATTGAAACCGGATGCAATATCTGTGTTTCATCGTCAATGTGATGGTCGAAGGGTAACAGTAAACCTGCTGTGGTGCATCGGAGTCTGACACTGAGCCCCCAGGGAAGAGCCAAAAAACAGGCCCCCACGAAACGTTACTCTCGTCAATGTAAATCGGCATTGCGAATTTTTTATTGAAACCGGATGCAATGTCTGTGTGTCATCGTCAATGTCATGGTCGAAGGGTAACAGTAAACCTGCTGTGGTGCATCAGAGTCTAACACTGGGCCCCCAGGGTAAGAGACAAAGTACATACTCTTCGAATCGGTACTCCTGTGGACAGAAATCGGCATTGTGAATTTTGTATTGATCCGGATTCAATTTCTGTGTTTCATCGTCAATGTGATGGTCGAAGAGTAACAGTAAACCTGCTGTGGTGTATCGGAGTATCACACTGAGCCCCCAGGATAGAGCCAAAAAACGACTCCCCGAAACGTTACTCTCGTAAATATAAACCGGCTTTGCGAATTTTGTATTGAAACCGGATGCAATTTCTGTGTTTCATCGTCAATGTTATGGTCGAAGGGTAACAGTAAACTTGCCGTGGTGCATCGGAGTCTAACTCTGAGCCCCCAAGGAAGAGCCAAAAAACAGACTCCCCGAAACGTTACTCTCGTCAATATAGATCAGCATTGCAAATTTTGTATTGAAACCGGATCAATTTCTGTGTTTCATCGTCAATGTGATGGTCGAAGGGTAACAGTAAACTTGCCGTGGTGCATCGGAGTCTAACTCTGAGCCCCCAAGGAAGAGCCAAAAAACAGACTCCCCGAAACGTTACTCTCGTCAATATAGGTCAGCATTGCAAATTTTGTATTGAAACCGGATGCAATATCTGTGTGTCATCGTCAATGTCATAGTCGAAGGGTAACAGTAAACCTGCCGTGGTGCATCGGAGTCTAACACTGGGCCCCCAGGGAAGAGCCAAAAAACAGACTCCCCGAAACGTTATTCTCGTCATTTTAAAATCGGCATTGCGAATTTTGTATTGAAACCGGATGCAATTTCTGTGTTTCATCGTCAATGTGATTGTCGAAGGGTAACAGTAAACCTGCCGTGGTGCATCGGAGTCTCACACTGAGCCCCCAGGGAAGAGCCGAAAAACAAACTCTCCGAAACGTTACTCTCGTCAATATAAACCGGCATTGCGAATTTTGTATAGAAACCGGATGCAATTTCTGTGTTTGATCGTCAATTTGATGATCGAAGGGTCACAGTAAACCTGCTGTGGTGCATCGGAGTCTCACACTGAACCCCAGGGAAGGGCCAAAGGGCAGACTCCCCAAAACCATACTTACGTCAATATAAATTAGCATTGCGAATTTTGTATTGAAACCAGATGCAATTTCTGTGTTTCATCGTCAATGTGATGGTCTAAAGGTAACATAAAACCTGCCGTATTGCATCGGAGCCTAACACTGAGCCCCCAGGGAAGAGCCAAAAGACAGGCTCACCGAAACGTTACCCTCGTCAATATAAATCGGGATTGCGAATTTTGTTTTGATACCGGACGCAATTTCTGTGTTTCATCGTCAAAGTGATGGTCGAAGGGTAACAGTAAACCTGCTGTGGTGCCTCGGACTCTCACACTTTGCCCGCAGGGATGAGCCGAAAAACAGACTCCCTGTAACGTTACTCTCGTCAATATAAATCGGCATTGCGAATTTTGTATTGAAACCGGATGCAATTTCTGTGTTTCATCACCAATGTGATGGTCGAAGGGTCACAGTAAACCTGCTGCGGTGCATCGGAGTCTAACACTGGGGCCCCAGGGAAGAGCCAAAAAACAGGTTCCCCGAAACGTTACTCTCGTCAATATTAATCGGCATTGCGAATTTTGTATTGAAACCGGATGCAGTATTCTGTGTTTCATCGTCAATGTGATGGTCGAAGGGTAAGAGAAAACCTGCCGTGGTTCATCGGAGTCTAACACAGATCCCCCAGAGAAGAGCCAAAGAACAGACTCCCCGGAACGTTACTCTCGTCAATGTAAATCGGCATTGCGAATTTTGTATTGAAACCGGATGCAATTTCTGTGTTTCATCGTTAATGTGATGGCCGAAGGGTAACAGAAAACCTGCCGTGGTTCATCGGAGTCTAACACTGAGCCCCCAGGGAAGAGCCAAAGACAGACTCCCCGGAACGTTACTCTCGTCAATGTAAATCGGCATTGCGAATTTTGTATTGAAACCGGATGCAATTTCTCTGTTTCATTGTCAATGTGATGGTGGAAGGGTAACAGAAAAAATGCTGTGGTGCATCGGAGTCTAACACTGGGCCCCCAGGGAAGAGCCAAAGTACAAACTCTTCGAATCGGTACTCCTGCGGACAGAGATCGGCATTGTGAATTTTGTATTGATCCGGATGCAATTTCTGTGTTTCATCGTCAATGTGATGGTCGAAGTGTAACAGTAAACCTGCTGTGGTGTATCGGAGTCACACACTGAGCCCCCAGGATAGAGCCAAAAAACGACTCTCCGAAACGTTACTCTCGTAAATATAAATCGGCTTTGCGAATTTTGTATTGAACCCGGATGCAATTTCTGTGTTTCATCGTCAATGTGATGGTCGAAGGGTAACAGTAAACTTGCCGTGGTGCATCGGAGTCTCACGCTGAGCCCCCAGGGATAGCCAAAAATCAGATTCCCGAAACGTTACTCTCGTCAATATAGGTCAGCATTGCAAATTTTGTATTGAAAGCGGATCAATTTCTGTGTTTCATCGTCAATGTGATGGTAGAAGGGTAACAGTAAACCAGCTGTGGTGCATCGGAGTCTAGCACTGGGCTCGCAGGGAAGAGCCAAAGAACAGACTCCCCGGAACGTTACTCTCGTCAATATAAATCGGCATTGCGAATTTTGTATTGAAACCGGATGCAATTTCTCTGTTTCATTGTCAATGTGATGGTCTAAGAGTAACAGAAAACCTGCTGTGGTGCATCGGAGTCTAACACTGGGCCCCCAGGGAAGAGCCAAAGTATAAACACTTGGAATCGGTACTCCTGCGGACAGAGATCGGCATTGTGAATTTTGTATTGATCCGGATGCAATTTCTGTGTTTCATCGTCAATGTGATGGTCGAAGGGTAACAGTAAAACTGCTGTGGTGCATCGGAGTCTCACACTGAGCCCCCAGGTAAGAGCCAAAAAACAGACTCCCCGAAACGTTACTCTCGTCAATATAAATCGGCATTGCGAATTATGTATTGAAACCGGATGCAATTTCTGTGTTTGATCGTCAATTTGATGGTCGAAGGGTCACAGTAAACCTGCTGTGGTGCATCGGAGTCTCACACTGAACCCCAGGGAAGAGGCAAAGCGCAGAATCCCCAAAACCATACTTTCGTCAATATAAATTAGCATTGCGAATTTTGTATTGAAACCAGATGCAATTTCTGTGTTTCATCGTCAATGTGATGGTCCAAAGGTAACATAAAACCTGCCGTATTGCATCGGAGTCTAACACTGAGCCCCCAGGGAAGAGCCAAAAGACAGACTCCCCGAAACGTTACCCTCGTCAAAATAAATCGGGATTGCGAATTTTGTATTGATACCGGATGCAATTTCTGTGTTTCATCGTCAATGCGATGGTCGAAGGGTAACAGTAAACCTGCTGTGGTGCCTCGGAGTCTCACACTGCGCCCGCAGGGATGAGCCGAAAAACAGACTCCCTGTAACGTTACTCTCGTCAACATAAATCGGCATTGCGAATTTTGTATTGAAACCTAATGCAATTTCTGTGTTTCATCGTCAATGTGATGGTCGATGGGTAACAGCAAACCTGCTGTGAAACATCAGAGTGTCACACTGAGCCCCCAGGAAAGAGCCGAAAAACAGACCCCCAGAAACGTTGCTCTCGCCGATATAAATCGCCATTGCGAATTTTGTATTGAAACCGGATGCAATTTCTGCGTTTCATCGTCAATGTGATGGTCGAAGGGTAACAGTAAACCTGCCATGGTGCATCGGAGTCTGACACTGGGCCCACAGGGAAGAGCAAAAAACAGACTCCCCGAAACGTTACTCTCGTCAATATTAATCAGCATTGCGTATTTTGTATTGAAACCGGATGCAATATCTGTGTTTCATCGTCAATGTGATGGTCGAAGGGTAACAGTAAACCTGCTGTGGTGCATCGGAGTCTGACACTGAGCCCCCAGGGAAGAGCCAAAAAACAGGCTCCCCGAAACGTTACTCTCGTCAATGTAAATCGGCATTGCGAATTTTTTATTGAAACCGGATGCAATGTCTGTGTGTCATCGTCAATGTCATGGTCGAAGGGTAACAGTAAACCTGCTGTGGTGCATCAGAGTCTAACACTGGGCCCCCAGGGTAAGAGACAAAGTACATACTCTTCGAATCGGTACTCCTGTGGACAGAAATCGGCATTGTGAATTTTGTATTGATCCGGATTCAATTTCTGTGTTTCATCGTCAATGTGATGGTCGAAGAGTAACAGTAAACCTGCTGTGGTGTATCGGAGTATCACACTGAGCCCCCAGGATAGAGCCAAAAAACGACTCCCCGAAACGTTACTCTCGTAAATATAAACCGGCTTTGCGAATTTTGTATTGAAACCGGATGCAATTTCTGTGTTTCATCGTCAATGTTATGGTCGAAGGGTAACAGTAAACTTGCCGTGGTGCATCGGAGTCTAACTCTGAGCCCCCAAGGAAGAGCCAAAAAACAGACTCCCCGAAACGTTACTCTCGTCAATATAGATCAGCATTGCAAATTTTGTATTGAAACCGGATCAATTTCTGTGTTTCATCGTCAATGTGATGGTCGAAGGGTAACAGTAAACTTGCCGTGGTGCATCGGAGTCTAACTCTGAGCCCCCAAGGAAGAGCCAAAAAACAGACTCCCCGAAACGTTACTCTCGTCAATATAGGTCAGCATTGCAAATTTTGTATTGAAACCGGATGCAATTTCTGTGTGTCATCGTCAATGTCATAGTCGAAGGGTAACAGTAAACCTGCCGTGGTGCATCGGAGTCTAACACTGGGCCCCCAGGGAAGAGCCAAAAAACAGACTCCCCGAAACGTTATTCTCGTCATTTTAAAATCGGCATTGCGAATTTTGTATTGAAACCGGATGCAATTTCTGTGTTTCATCGTCAATGTGATTGTCGAAGGGTAACAGTAAACCTGCCGTGGTGCATCGGAGTCTAACACTGGGCCCCCAGGGAAGAGCCAAAAAACAGACTCCCCGAAACGTTATTCTCGTCATTTTAAAATCGGCATTGCGAATTTTGTATTGAAACCGGTTGCAATTTCTGTGTTTCATCGTCAATGTGATTGTCGTAGGGTAACAGAAAACCTGCCGTGGTTCATCGGAGTCTATCACTGAGCCCCCAGGGAAGAGCCAAAGAACAGACTCCCCGGAACGTTACTCTCGTCAATGTAAATCGGCATTGCGAATTTTGTATTGAAACCGGATGCAATTTCTCTCTTTCATTGTCAATGTGATGGTCGAAGGGTAACAGAAAACCTGCTGTGGTGCATCGGAGTCTAACACTGGGCCCCCAGGGAAGAGCCAAACTACAAACTCTTCGAATCGGTACTCCTGCGGACAGAGATCGGCATTGTGAATTTTGTATTGATCCGGATGCAATTTCTGTGTTTCATCGTCAATGTGATGGTCGAAGGGTAACAGTAAAACTGCTGTGGTCCATCGGAGTCTCACACTGAGCCCCCAGGTAAGAGTCAAAAAACAGACTCCCCGAAACGTTACTCTCGTCAATATAAATCGGCATTGCGAATTTTGTATTGAAACTGGATGCAATTTCTGTGTTTCATCGTCAATGTGATGGTCGAAGGGTAACAGTAAACCTGCCGTGGTGCATCGGAGTCTCACACTGAGCCCCCAGGGAAGAGCCGAAAAACAAACTCTCCGAAACGTTACTCTCGTCAATATAAACCGGCATTGCGAATTTTGTATAGAAACCGGATGCAATTTCTGTGTTTGATCGTCAATTTGATGATCGAAGGGTCACAGTAAACCTGCTGTGGTGCATCGGAGTCTCACACTGAACCCCAGGGAAGGGCCAAAGGGCAGACTCCCCAAAACCATACTTACGTCAATATAAATTAGCATTGCGAATTTTGTATTGAAACCAGATGCAATTTCTGTGTTTCATCGTCAATGTGATGGTCTAAAGGTAACATAAAACCTGCCGTATTGCATCGGAGCCTAACACTGAGCCCCCAGGGAAGAGCCAAAAGACAGGCTCACCGAAACGTTACCCTCGTCAATATAAATCGGGATTGCGAATTTTGTTTTGATACCGGACGCAATTTCTGTGTTTCATCGTCAAAGTGATGGTCGAAGGGTAACAGTAAACCTGCTGTGGTGCCTCGGACTCTCACACTTTGCCCGCAGGGATGAGCCGAAAAACAGACTCCCTGTAACGTTACTCTCGTCAACATAAATCGGCATTGCGAATTTTGTATTGAAACCTAATGCAATTTCTGTGTTTCATCGTCAATGTGATGGTCGATGGGTAACAGAAAACGTGCTGTGAAGCATCAGAGTGTCACACAGAGCCCCCAGGGAAGAGCCGAAGAACAGACTCCCAGAAAAGTTACTCTCGTTGATATAAATCGCCATTGCGAATTTTGTATTGAAACCGGATGCAATTTCTGTGTTTCATCGTCAATGTGATGGTCGAAGGGTAACATTAAACTTGCCGTGGTGCATCGGAGTCAGACACTGGGCCCCCAGGGAAGAGCCAAAAAACAGACTCCCCGAAACGTTACTCTCGTCAATATTAATCAGCATTGCGAATTTTGTATTGAAACCGGATGCAATGTCTGTGTTTCTCGTCAATGTGATGATCGAAGGGTAACAGTAAACCTGCTGTGGTGCATCGGAGTCTGACACTGAGCCCCCAGGGAAGAGCCAAAAAACAGGCTCCCCGAAACGTTACTCTCGTCCATGTAAATCGGCATTGCGAATTTTGTATTGAAACCGGTTGCAGTATTCTGTGTTTCATCGTCAATATGATGCTCTAAGGGTAACAGTAAACCAGCCGTGGTGCATCGTAGTCTAACACTGAGCTCCCAGGGATGAGCCAAAAACAGATTCCCAGAAACGTTACTCTCGTGAATGTAATTCGGCATTGCGAATGTTGTATTGAAACCGGATGCAATTTCTGTGTTTCATCGTCAATGTGATGGTCGAAGGGTAACAGAAAAATAGCCGTGGTTCATCGGAGTCTAACACTGAGCCCCCAGCGAAGAGAAAAAGAACAGAGTCCCCGGAACGTTACTCTCGTCAATGTAAATCGGCATTGCGAATTTTGTATTGAAACCTGATGCAATTTCTGTGTTTCATCGTCAATGTGATGGTCGAAGGGTAACAGAAAACCTGCCGTGGTTCATCGGAGTCTAACACTGAGCCCACATTGAAGAGCCAAAGAACAAACCCCCCGGAACGTTACTCTCGTCAATATAAATCGGCATTGCGAATTTTGTATTGAAACCGGATGCAATTTCTGTATTTCATCGTCAATGTGATGGTCGAAGGGTAACAGTAAACCTGCCGTGGTGCATCGGAGTCTCACACTGAGCCCCCAGGGAAGAGCCGAAAAACAAACTCTCCGAAACGTTACTTTCGTCAATATAAACCGGCATTGCGAATTTTGCATGGAAATTGGATGCAATGTCTGTGTTTGATCGTCAATTTGATGGCCGAAGGGTCACAGTAAACCTGCTGTGGTGCATCGGAGTCTCACACTGAACCCTAGGTAAGAGCCAAAGCGCAGACTCCCCAAAACGTTACTTTCGTCAATATAAATTAGCATTGCGAATTTTGTATTGAAACCAGATGCAATTTCTGTGTTTCATCGTCAATGTGACGGTCGAAGGGTAACACTAAACCTGCCGTATTGCATCGGAGTCTAACACAGAGCCCCCAGGGAAGAGCCAAAAAACAGACTCCCCGAAACGTTACTCTCGTCAATATAAATCGGCATTACGAATTTTGTATTGAAACTGGATGCAATATTTGTGTGTCATCGTCAATGTGATGGTCGAAGGGTAACAGTAAACCTGCTGTGGTGCATCGGAGTCTGACACTGACCCCCAGGGAAGAGCCAAAAGACAGACTCCCCGAAACGTTACCCTCGTCAATATAAATCGGGATTGCGAATTTTGTATTGAAACCGGATGCAATTTCTGTGTTTCATCGTCAATGTGATGGTCGAAGGGTAACAGTAAACCTGCTGTGGTGCCTCTGAGTCTCACACTGGGCCCGCAGGGATGAGCCGAAAATCAGACTCCCTGTAACGTTGCTCTCGCCGATATAAATCGCCATTGCGAATTTTGTATTGAAACCGGATACAATTTCTGCGTTTCATCGTCAATGTGATGGTCGAAGGGTAACAGTAAACCTGCCGTGGTGCATCTGAGTCTGACACTGGGCACCCAGGGAAGAGCCAAAGGACAGACTCCCCGAAACGTTACTCACGTCAATATTAATCAGCATTGCGAATTCTGTATTGAAACTGAATTCAATATCTGTGTTTCATCGTCAATGTGATGGTCGAAGGGTAACAGTAAACCTGCTGTGGTGCATCGGAGTCTGACACTGAGCCCCCAGGGAAGAGCCAAAAAAAAGGCTCCGCGAAACGTTACTCTCGTCAATGTAAATCGGCATTGCAGTTTTTGTATTGAAACCGGATGCAATTTCTGTGTGTCATCGTCAATGTCATGGTCGAAGGGCAACAGTAAACCTGATGTGGTGCATCGGAGTCTAACACTGGATCCCCAGGGAAGAGACAAGGTACATACTCTTCGAATCGGTTCTCCTGTGGACAGAAATCGGCATTGTGAATTATGTATTGATCCGGATGCAATTTCTGTGTTTCATCGTCAATGTGATGGTCGAAGGGTAACAGTAAAACTGCTGTGGTGCATCGGAGTCTCACACTGAGCACCCAGGTAAGAGTCAAAAAACAGACTCCCCGAAACGTTACTCTCGTCAATATAAATCGGCATTGCGAATTATGTATTGAAACTGGATGCAATTTCTGTGTTTCATCGTCAATGTGATGGTCGAAGGGTAACAGTAAACCTGCCGTGGTGCATCGGAGTCTCACACTGAGCCCCCAGGGAAGAGCCGAAAAACAAACTCTCCGAAACGTTACTCTCGTCAATATAAACCGGCATTGCGAATTTTGTATGGAAACCGGATGCAATTTCTGTGCTTGATCGTCAATTTGATGATCGAAGGGTCACAGTAAACCTGCTGTGGTGCATCGGAGTCTCACACTGAACCCCAGGGAAGGGCCAAAGGGCAGATTCCCCAAAACCATACTTACGTCTATATAAATTAGCATTGCTAATTTTGTATTGAAACGAGATGCAATTTCTGTGTTTCATCGTCAATGTGATGGTCGAAGGGTAACAGTAAACCTGCCGTGGTGCATCGGAGTCTAACACTGGGCCCCCAGGGAAGAGCCAAAAAACAGACTCCCCGAAACGTTATTCTCGTCATTTTAAAATCGGCATTGCGAATTTTGTATTGAAACCGGATGCAATTTCTGTGTTTCATCGTCAATGTGATTGTCGAAGGGTAACAGAAAACCTGCCGTGGTTCATCGGAGTCTATCACTGAGCCCCCAGGGAAGAGCCAAAGAACAGACTCCCCGGAACGTTACTCTCGTCAATGTAAATCGGCATTGCGAATTTTGTATTGAAACCGGATGCAATTTCTCTCTTTCATTGTCAATGTGATGGTCGAAGGGTAACAGAAAACCTGCTGTGGTGCATCGGAGTCTAACACTGGGCCCCCAGGGAAGAGCCAAACTACAAACTCTTCGAATCGGTACTCCTGCGGACAGAGATCGGCATTGTGAATTTTGTATTGATCCGGATGCAATTTCTGTGTTTCATCGTCAATGTGATGGTCGAAGGGTAACAGTAAAACTGCTGTGGTCCATCGGAGTCTCACACTGAGCCCCCAGGTAAGAGTCATAAAACAGACTCCCCGAAACGTTACTCTCGTCAATATAAATCGGCATTGCGAATTTTGTATTGAAACTGGATGCAATTTCTGTGTTTCATCGTCAATGTGATGGTCGAAGGGTAACAGTAAACCTGCCGTGGTGCATCGGAGTCTCACACTGAGCCCCCAGGGAAGAGCCGAAAAACAAACTCTCCGAAACGTTACTCTCGTCAATATAAACCGGCATTGCGAATTTTGTATGGAAACCGGATGCAATTTCTGTGTTCGATCGTCAATTTGATGATCGAAGGGTCACAGTAAACCTGCTGTGGTGCATCGGAGTCTCACACTGAACCCCAGGGAAGGGCCAAAGGGCAGACTCCCCAAAACCATACTTACGTCAATATAAATTAGCATTGCGAATTTTGTATTGAAACCAGATGCAATTTCTGTGTTTCATCGTCAATGTGATGGTCTAAAGGTAACATAAAACCTGCCGTATTGCATCGGAGCCTAACACTGAGCCCCCAGGGAAGAGCCAAAAGACAGGCTCACCGAAACGTTACCCTCGTCAATATAAATCGGGATTGCGAATTTTGTTTTGATACCGGACGCAATTTCTGTGTTTCATCGTCAAAGTGATGGTCGAAGGGTGACAGTAAACCTGCTGTGGTGCCTCGGACCCTCACACTTTGCCCGCAGGGATGAGCCGAAAAACAGACTCCCCGAAACGTTACTCTCGTCAACATAAATCGGCATTGCGAATTTTGTATTGAAACCTAATGGAATTTCTGTGTTTCATCGTCAATGTGATGGTCGATGGGTAACAGAAAACCTGCTGTGAAGCATAAGAGTGTCACACAGAGCCCCCAGGGAAGAGCCGAAGAACAGACTCCCAGAAAAGTTACTCTCGTTGATATAAATCGCCATTGCGAATTTTGTATTGAAACCGGATGCAATTTCTGTGTTTCATCGTCAATGTGATGGTCGAAGGGTAACATTAAACTTGCCGTGGTGCATCGGAGTCTGACACTGGGCCCCCAGGGAAGAGCCAAAAAACAGACTCCCCGAAACGTTACTCTCGTCAATATTAATCAGAATTGAGAATTTTGTATTGAAACCGGATGCAATGTCTGTGTTTCTCGTCAATGTGATGATCGAAGGGTAACAGTAAACCTGCTGTGGTGCATCGGAGTCTGACACTGAGCCCCCAGGGAAGAGCCAAAAAACAGGCTCCCCGAAACGTTACTCTCGTCCATGTAAATCGGCATTGCGAATTTTGTATTGAAATCGGTTGCAATATTCTGTGTTTCATCGTCAATATGATGGTCTAAGGGTAACAGTAAACCAGCCGTGGTGCATCGTAGTCTAACACTGAGCTCCCAGGGATGAGACAAAAACAGATTCCCAGAAACGTTACTCTCGTGAATGTAAATCGGCATTGCGAATTTTGTATTGAAACCGGATGCAATTTCTGTGCTTCATCGTCAATGTGATGGTCGAAGGGTAACAGAAAAATAGCCGTGGTTCATCGGAGTCTAACACTGAGCCCCCAGGGAAGAGAAAAAGAACAGTGTCCCCGGAACGTTACTCTCGTCAATGTAAATCGGCATTGCGAATTTTGTATTGAAACCGGATGCAATTTCTGTGTTTCATCGTCAATGTGATGGTCGAAGGGTAACAGAAAACCTGCCGTGGTTCATCCGAGTCTAACACTGAGCCCACATTGAAGAGCCAAAGAACAAACCCCCCGGAACGTTACTCTCGTCAATATAAATCGGCATTGCGAATTTTGTATTGAAACCGGATGCAATTTCTGTATTTCATCGTCAATGTGATGGTCGAAGGGTAACAGTAAACCTGCCGTGGTGCATCGGAGTCTCACACTGAGCCCCCAGGGAAGAGCCGAAAAACAAACTCTCCGAAACGTTACTTTCGTCAATATAAACCGGCATTGCGAATTTTGCATGGAAATTGGATGCAATGTCTGTGTTTGATCGTCAATTTGATGGTCGAAGGGTCACAGTAAACCTGCTGTGGTGCATCGGAGTCTCACACTGAACCCTAGGTAAGAGCCAAAGCGCAGACTCCCCAAAACGTTACTTTCGTCAATATAAATTAGCATTGCGAATTTTGTATTGAAACCAGATGCAATTTCTGTGTTTCATCGTCAATGTGACGGTCGAAGGGTAACACTAAACCTGCCGTATTGCATCGGAGTCTAACACTGAGCCCCCAGGGAAGAGCCAAAAAACAGACTCCCCGAAACGTTACTCTCGTCAATATAAATCGGCATTCCGAATTTTGTATTGAAACTGGATGCAATATTTGTGTTTCATCGTCAATGTGATGGTCGAAGGGTAACAGTAAACCTGCTGTGGTGCATCGGAGTCTGACACTGACCCCCAGGGAAGAGCCAAAAGACAGACTCCCCGAAACGTTACCCTCGTCAATATAAATCGGGATTGCGAATTTTGTATTGATACCGGATGCAATTTCTGTGTTTCATCGTCAATGTGATGGTCGAAGGGTAACAGTAAACCTGCTGTGGTGCCTCTGAGTCTCACACTGGGCCCGCAGGGATGAGCCGAAAAACAGACTCCCTGTAACGTTGCTCTCGCCGATATAAATCGCCATTGCGAATTTTGTATTGAAACCGGATACAATTTCTGCGTTTCATCGTCAATGTGATGGTCGAAGGGTAACAGTAAACCTGCCGTGGTGCATCTGAGTCTGACACTGGGCACCCAGGGAAGAGCCAAAGGACAGACTCCCCGAAACGTTACTCACGTCAATATTAATCAGCATTGCGAATTTTGTATTGAAACTGAATGCAATATCTGTGTTTCATCGTCAATGTGATGGTCGAAGGGTAACAGTAAACCTGCTGTGGTGCATCGGAGTCTGACACTGAGCCCCCAGGGAAGAGCCAAAAAAAAGGCTCCGCGAAACGTTACTCTCGTCAATGTAAATCGGCATTGCAGTTTTTGTATTGAAACCGGATGCAATTTCTGTGTGTCATCGTCAATGTCATGGTCGAAGGGCAACAGTAAACCTGATGTGGTGCATCGGAGTCTAACACTGGATCCCCAGGGAAGAGACAAGGTACATACTCTTCGAATCGGTTCTCCTGTGGACAGAAATCGGCATTGTGAATTATGTATTGATCCGGATGCAATTTCTGTGTTTCATCGTCAATGTGATGGTCGAAGGGTAACAGTAAAACTGCTGTGGTGCATCGGAGTCTCACACTGAGCCCCCAGGTAAGAGTCAAAAAACAGACTCCCCGAAACGTTACTCTCGTGAATATAAATCGGCATTGCGAATTATGTATTGAAACTGGATGCAATTTCTGTGTTTCATCGTCAATGTGATGGTCGAAGGGTAACAGTAAACCTGCCGTGGTGCATCGGAGTCTCACACTGAGCCCCAGGGAAGAGCCGAAAAACAAACTCTCCGAAACGTTACTCTCGTCAATATAAACCGGCATTGCGAATTTTGTATGGAAACCGGATGCAATTTCTGTGCTTGATCGTCAATTTGATGATCGAAGGGTCACAGTAAACCTGCTGTGGTGCATCGGAGTCTCACACTGAACCCCAGGGAAGGGCCAAAGGGCAGATTCCCCAAAACCATACTTACGTCAATATAAATTAGCATTGCTAATTTTGTATTTAAACGAGATGCAATTTCTGTGTTTCATCGTCAATGTGATGGTCGAAGGGTAACAGTAAACCTGCCGTGGTGCATCGGAGTCTAACACTGGGCCCCCAGGGAAGAGCCAAAAAACAGACTCCCCGAAACGTTATTCTCGTCATTTTAAAATCGGCATTGCGAATTTTGTATTGAAACCGAATGCAATTTCTGTGTTTCATCGTCAATGTGATTGTCGTAGGGTAACAGAAAACCTGCCGTGGTTCATCGGAGTCTATCACTGAGCCCCCAGGGAAGAGCCAAAGAACAGACTCCCCGGAACGTTACTCTCGTCAATGTAAATCGGCATTGCGAATTTTGTATTGAAACCGGATGCAATTTCTCTGTTTCATTGTCAATGTGATGGTCGAAGGGTAACAGAAAACCTGCTGTGGTGCATCGGAGTCTAAAACTGGGCCCCCAGGGAAGCGCCAAAGTACAAACTCTTCGAATCGGTACTCCTGCGGACAGAGATCGGCATTGTGAATTTTGTATTGATCCGGATGCAATTTCTGTGTTTCATCGTCAATGTGATGGTCGAAGGGTAACAGTAAAACTGCTGTGGTGCATCGGAGTCTCACACTGAGCCCCCAGGTAAGAGTCAAAAAACAGACTCTCCGAAACGTTACTCTCGTCAATATAAATCGGCATTGCGAATTATGTATTGAAACTGGATGCAATTTCTGTGTTTCATCGTCAATGTGATGGTCGAAGGGTAACAGTAAACCTGCCGTGGTGCATCGGAGTCTCACACTGAGCCCCCAGGGAAGAGCCGAAAAACAAACTCTCCGAAACGTTACTCTCGTCAATATAAACCGGCATTGCGAATTTTGTATGGAAACCGGATGCAATTTCTGTGTTTGATCGTCAATTTGATGATCGAAGGGTCACAGTAAACCTGCTGTGGTGCATCGGAGTCTCACACTGAACCCCAGGGAAGGGCCAAAGAGCAGATTCCCCAAAACCATACTTACGTCAATATAAATTAGCATTGCTAATTTTGTATTGAAACGAGATGCAATTTCTGTGTTTCATCGTCAATGTGATGGTCGAAGGGTAACAGTAAACCTGCCGTGGTGCATCGGAGTCTAACACTGGGCCCCCAGGGAAGAGCCAAAAAACAGACTCCCCGAAAAGTTATTCTCGTCATTTTAAAATCGGCATTGCGAATTTTGTATTGAAACCGGATGCAATTTCTGTGTTTCATCGTCAATGTGATTGTCGAAGGGTAACAGAAAACCTGCCGTGGTTCATCGGAGTCTATCACTGAGCCCCCAGGGAAGAGCCAAAGAACAGACTCCCCGAAACGTTACTCTCGTCAATATAAATTAGCATTGCGAATTTTGTATTGAAACCAGATGCAATTTCTGTGTTTCATCGTCAATGTGATGGTCTAAAGGTAATATAAAACCTGCCGTATTGCTTCGGAGTCTAACACTGAGCCCCCAGGGAAGAGCCAAAAGACAGGCTCCCCGAAACGTTACCCTCGTCAATATAAATCGGGATTGCGAATTTTGTTTTGATACCGGACGCAATTTCTGTGTTTCATCGTCAAAGTGATGGTCGAAGGGTAACAGTAAAACTGCTGTGGTGCATCGGAGTCTCACACTGAGCCCCCAGGTAAGAGTCAAAAAACAGACTCCCCGAAACGTTACTCTCGTCAATATAAATTAGCATTGCGAATTTTGTATTGAAACCAGATGCAATTTCTGTGTTTCATCGTCAATGTGATGGTCTAAAGGTAATATAAAACCTGCCGTATTGCTTCGGAGTCTAACACTGAGCCCCCAGGGAAGAGCCAAAAGACAGGCTCCCCGAAACGTTACCCTCGTCAATATAAATCGGGATTGCGAATTTTGTTTTGATACCGGACGCAATTTCTGTGTTTCATCGTCAAAGTGATGGTCGAAGGGTAACAGTAAACCTGCTGTGGTGCCTCGGACTCTCACACTTTGCCCGCAGGGATGAGCCGAAAAACAGACTCCCTGTAACGTTACTCTCGTCAACATAAATCGGCATTGCGAATTTAGTATTGAAACCTAATGCAATTTCTGTGTTTCATCGTCAATGTGATGGTCGATGGGTAACAGAAAACCTGCTGTGAAGCATCAGAGTGTCACACTGAGCCCCCAGGGAAGAGCCGAAGAACAGACTCCCAGAAAAGTTACTCTCGTTGATATAAATCGCCATTGCGAATTTTGTATTGAAACCGGATGCAATTTCTGTGTTTCATCGTCAATGTGATGGTCGAAGGGTAACATTAAACTTGCCGTGGTGCATCGGAGTCTAACACTGGGCCCCCAGGGAAGAGCCAAAAAACAGGCTCCCCGAAACGTTACTCTCGTCCATGTAAATCGGCATTGCGAATTTTGTATTGAAACCGGATGCAGTATTCTGTGTTTCATCGTCAATATGATGGTCTAAGGGTAACAGTAAACCAGCCGTGGTGCATCGTAGTCTAACACTGAGCTCCCAGGGATGAGCCAAAAACAGATTCCCAGAAACGTTACTCTCGTCAATGTAAATCGGCATTGCGAATTTTGTATTGAAACCGGATGCAATTTCTGTGTTTCATCGTCAATGTGATGGTCGAAGTGTAACAGAAATATAGCCGTGGTTCATCGGAGTCTAACACTGAGCCCCCAGGGAAGAGAAAAAGAACAGAGTCCCCGGAACGTTACTCTCGTCAATGTAAATCGGCATTGCGAATTTTGTATTGAAAGCGGATGCAATTTCTGTGTTTCATCGTCAATGTGATGGTCGAAGGGTAACAGAAAACCTGCCGTGGTTCATCGGAGTCTAACACTGAGCCCACATTGAAGAGCCAAAGAACAAACCCCCCGGAACGTTACTCTCGTCAATGTAAATCGGCATTGCGAATTTTGTATTGAAACCGGATGGAATTTCTCTTTTTCATTGTCAATGCGATGGTCGAAGGGTAACAGTAAACCTGCCGTGGTGCATCGGAGTCTCACACTGAGCCCCTAGGGAAGAGCCGAAAAACAAACTCTCCGAAACGTTACTTTCGTCAATATAAACCGGCATTGCGAATTTTGCATGGAAACTGGATGCAATGTCTGTGTTTGATCGTCAATTTGATGGTCGAAGGGTCACAGTAAACCTGCTGTGGTGCATCGGAGTTTCACACTGAACCCTAGGTAAGAGCCAAAGCGCAGACTCCCCAAAACGTTACTTTCGTCAACATAAATTAGCATTGCGAATTTTGTATTGAAACCAGATGCAATTTCTGTGTTTCATCGTCAATGTGACGGTCGAAGGGTAACACTAAACCTGCCGTATTGCATCGGAGTCTAACACTGAGCCCCCAGGGAAGAGCCAAAGAACAGACTCCCCGAAACGTTACTCTCGTCAATATAAATCGGCATTACGAATTTTGTATTGAAACCGGATGCAATATTTGTGTGTCATCGTCAATGTGATGGTCGAAGGGTAACAGTAAACCTGCTGTGGTGCATCGGAGTCTGACACTGAGCCCCCAGGGAAGAGCCAAAAGACAGACTCCCCGAAACGTTACCCTCGTCAATATAAATCGGGATTGCGTATTTTGTATTGATACCGGATGCAATTTCTGTGTTTCATCGTCAATGTGATGGTCGAAGGGTAACAGTAAACCTGCTGTGGTGCATCGGAGTCTAACAGTGGGCCCCCAGGGAAGAGACAAAGTACATACTCTTCGAATCGGTACTCCTGTGGACAGAAATCGGCATTGAGAATTTTGTATTGATCCGGATCCAATTTCTGTGTTTCATCGTCAATGTGATGGTCGAAGTGTAACAGTAAACCTGCTGCGGTGTATTGGAGTCTCACACTGAGCCCCCAGGATAGAGCCAAAAAACGACTCCCCGAAACGTTACTCTCGTAAATATAAACCGGCATTGCCAATTTTGTATTGAAACCATATGCAATTTCTGTGTTTCATCGTCAATGTGATGGTCGAAGGGTAACTGTAAACTTGCCGTGGTGCATCGGAGTCTAACTCTGAGCCCCCAAGGAAGAGCCAAAGAACAGACTCCCCGAAACTTTACTCTCGTCAATATAAAGCGGCATTGCGAATTTTGTATTGAAACCGGATGCAATTTCTGTGTTTCATCACCAATGTGATGGTCGAAGGGTCACAGTAAACCTGCTGCCGTGCATCGGAGTCTCACGCTGAGCCCCCAGGGATAGCCAAAAAACAGACTCCCGAAACCTTACTCTCGTCAATATAAATCAGCATTGCGAATTTTGTATTGAAACCGTATGCAATTTCTGTGTTTCATCGTCAATGTGATGGTCGAAGGGTAACAGTAACTTGCCGTATTGCATCGGAGTCTAACTCTGAGCACCCTGGGAAGAGCCAAAAAACAGACTCCCCAAAACCTTACTCTAGTCAATATAAATCGCCATTGCGAATTTTGTATTGAAACCAGATGCAATATCTGTGTTTCATCGTCAATGTGATTGTCGAAGGGTAACAGTAAACCTTCTGTGGTGCATCGGAGTCTAACACTGGGCCCCCAGGGAAGAGTCAAAATACATACTCTTCGAAACGGTACTCCTGTGGACAGAAATCGGCATTGTGAAAATTGTATTGATCCGGTTGCAATATCTGTGTTTCATCGTCAATGTGATGGTCGAAGGGTAACATTAAACCTGCTGTGGTGCATCAGAGTCTCACACTGGGCCCCCAGGTAAGAGCCGAAAAACAGACTCCCAGAAACGTTGCTCTCGCCGATATAAATCGCCATTGCGAATTTTGTATTGAAACCGGATGCAGTTTCTGTATTCATCGTCAATGTGATGGTCAGAGATTAACAGTAAACCTGCTGTGGTGCATCGGAGTCTAACACTGAGCCCCCAGGGAAGGGCCAAAAAACAGGCTCTTCGAATCGGTACTCCTGTGGACAGAAATTGGCAATGCGAATTTTGTATTGAAACCGGATGCAATTTCTGTGTTTCATCGTCAATGTGATGGTCGAAGGGTAACAGTAAACCTGCCGTGGTGCATCGGAGTCTAACACTGAGCCTCCAGGGAAGAGCCAAAAAACAGACTCCCCGAAACGTTACACTCGTCAATGTAAATCGGCATTGCGAATTTTGTATTGAAACCGGATGCAATTTCTGTGTTTCATCACCAATGTGATGGTCGAAGGGTCAAAGGAAACCTGCTGCGGTGCATCGGAGTCTCACGCTGAGCCCCCAGGGATAGCCAAAAGGCAGACTCCCGAAACGTTACTCTCGTCAATATAAATCAGCATTGCGAATTTTGTATTGAAACCGGATGCAATTTCTGTGTTTCATCGTCAATGTGATGGTCGAAGGGTAACAGTAAACTTGCCGTGGTGCATCGGAGTCTAACTCTGAGCCCCCAAGGAAGAGCCAAAGAACAGACTCCCCAAAACCTTACTCTCGTCAATATATAGCGGCATTGCGAATTTTGTATTGAAACCGGATGCAATTTCTGTGTTTCATCACCAATGTGATGGTCGAAGGGTCACAGTAAACCTGCTGCCGTGCATCGGAGTCTCACGCTGAGCCCCCAGGGATAGCAAAAAACAGACTCCCGAAACATTACTCTCGTCAATATAAATCAGCATTGCGAATTTTGTATTGAAACCGGATGCAATTTCTGTGTTTGATCGTCAATTTGATGGTCGAAGGGTCACAGTAAACCTGCTGTGGTGCATCGGAGTCTCACACTAAGCCCCCAGGAAAGAGCCAAAGGGCAGACTCCCCAAAACGTTACTCTCGTTAATATAAATTAGCATTGCGAATTTTGTATTGAAACCAGATGCAATTTCTGTGTTTCATCGTCAATGTGATGGTCGAAGGGTAACAGTAAACCTACCGTGGTGCATAGGAGTCTAACACTGGGCTCCCAGGGAAGAGCCAAAAAGCAGACTCCCCGAAACGTTATTCTCGTCATTTTAAAATCGGCATTGCGAATTTTGTATTGAAACCGGATGCAATTTCTGTGTTTCATCGTCAATGTGATGGTCGAAGGGTAACAGTAAACCTGCCGTGGTGCATCGGAGTCTAACACTGAGCCCCCAGGGAAGAGCCAAAAAACAGACTCCCAGAAACGTTACTCTCGTCAATGTAAATCGGCATTGCGATCTTTGTATTGAAACCGGATGCAATTTCTGTGTTTCATCACCAATGTGATGGTCGAAGGGTAACAGAAAACCTGCCGTGGTTCATCGGAGTCTAACTCTGATCCCCCAGGGAAGAGCCAAAGAACAGACTCCCCGGAACGTTACTCTCGTCAATGTAAATCGGCATTGCGAATTTTGTATTGAAACCGGATGCAATTTCTGTGTTTCATCGTCAATGTGATGGTCGAAGGGTAACAGAAAACCTGCCGTGGTTTATCGGGGTCTAACACTGAGCCCCCAGGGAAGAGAAAAAGAACAGAGTCCCCGGAACGTTACTCTCGTCAATGTAAATCGGCATTGCGAATTTTGTATTGAAACCGGATGCAATTTCTGTGTTTCATCGTCAATGTGATGGTCGAAGGGTAACAGAAAACCTGCCTTGGTTCATCGGAGTCTAACATTGAGCCCCCATTGAAGAGCCAAAGAACAGACTTCCCGGAACGTTACTCTGGTCAATGTAAATCGGCATTGCGAATTTTGTATTGAAACCGGATGGAATTTCTCTGTTTCTTTGTCAATGCGATGGTCGAAGGGTAACAGAAAACCTGCTGTGGTGCATCGGAGTTTAACACTGGGCCCCCAGGGAAGAGCCAAAGTACAAACTCTTCGAATCGGTACTCCTGTGGACAGAAATCGGCATTGTGAATTTTGTATTGATCCGGATGCAATTTCTGTGTTTCATCGCCAATGTGATGGTCGAAGGGTAACAGTAAAACTGCTGTGGTGCATCGGAGTCTCACACTGAGCCCCCAGGGAAGAGCCAAAAAACAGACTCCCAGAAACGTTACTCTCGCCAATATAAATCGGCATTGCGAATTTTGTATTGAAACCGGATGCAATTTCTGTGTTTCATCGTCAATGTGATGGTCGAAGGGCAACAGTAAACCTGTCGTGTTGCATCGGAGTCTCACACTGAGCCCCCAGGGAAGAGCCGAAAAACAAACTCTCCGAAACGTTACTCTCGTCAATATAAACCGGCATTGCGAATTTTGCATGGAAACTGGATGCAATGTCTGTGTTTGATCGTCAATTTGATGGTCGAAGGGTCACAGTAAACCTGCTGTGGTGCATCGGAGTCTCACACTGTAACCTAGGGAAGAGCCAAAGGGCAGACTCCCCAAAACGTTACTTTCGTCAATATAAATTAGCATTGCGAATTTTGTATTGAAACCAGATGCAATTTCTGTGTTTCATCGTCAATGTGATGGTCGAAGGGTAACACAAAATCTGCCGTATTGCATCGGAGTCTAACACTGAGCCCCCAGGGAAGAGCCAAAAAACAGACTCCCCGAAACGTTACTCTCGTCAATATAAATCGGCATACGAATTTTGTATTGAAACCGGATGCAATATTTGTGTGTCATCGTCAATGTGATGGTCGAAGGGTAACAGTAAACCTGCTGTGGTGCATCGGAGTCTGACACTGAGCCCCCAGGGAAGAGCCAAAGGACAGACTCCCCGAAAAGTTACCCTCGTCAATATAAATCACGATTGCGAGTTTTGTATTGATACCGGATGCAATTTCTGTGTTTCATCGTCAATGTGATGGTCGAAGGGTAACAGTAAACCTGCTGTGGTGCCTCGGAGTCCCACACTGCACCCGCAGGGATGAGCCGAAAAACAGACTCCCTGTAACGTTACTCTCGTCAACATAAATCGGCATTGCGAATTTTGTATTGAAACCTAATGCAATTTCTGTGTTTCATCGTCAATGTGATGGTCGATGGGTAACAGCAAACCTGCTGTGAAACATCAGAGTGTCACACTGAGCCCCCAGGGAAGAGCCGAAAAACAGACTCCCCGAAACGTTACTCTCGTCAATATTAATCAGCATTGCGAATTTTGTATTGAAACCGGATGCAATATCTGTGTTTCATCGTCAATGTGATGGTCGAAGGGTAACAGTAAACCTGCTGTGGTGCATCGGAGTCTGACACTGAGCCCCCAGGGAAGAGCCAAAAAACAGGCTCCGCGAAACGTTACTCTCGTCAATGTAAATCGGCATTGCGAATTTTTTATTGAAACCGGATGCAATGTCTGTGTGTCATCGTCAATGTCATGGTCGAAGGGTAACAGTAAACCTGCTGTGGTGCATCGGAGTCTAACAGTGGGCCCCCAGGGAAGAGACAAAGTACATGCTCTTCGAATCGGTACTCCTGTGGACAGAAATCGGCATTGTGAATTTTGTATTGATCCGGATTCCATTTCTGTGTTTCATCGTCAATGTGATGGTCGAAGTGTAACAGTAAACCTGCTGTGGTGTATCGGAGTCTCACACTGAGCCCCCAGGATAGAGCCAAAAAACGACTCCCCGAAACGTTACTCTCGTAAATATAAACCGGCTTTGCGAATTTTGTATTGAAACCGGATGCAATTTCTGTGTTTCATCACCAATGTGATGGTCGAAGGGTCACAGTAAACCTGCTGCCGTGCATCGGAGCCTCACACTGTGCCCGCAGGGAAGAGACGAAAAACAGACTCCCTGAAACGTTACTCCTGTCAATATAAATCGGCATTGCGAATTTTGTATTGAAAGCTAATGCTATTTCTGTGCTTCATCGTCAATGTGATGGTCGAAGTGTAACAGTAAACCTGCTGTGGTGTATCGGAGTCTCACACTGAGCCCCCAGGATAGAGCCAAAAAACGACTCCCCGAAACGTTACTCTCGTAAATATAAACCGGCTTTGCGAATTTTGTATTGAAACCGGATGCAATTTCTGTGTTTCATCGTCAATGCGATGGTCGAAGGGTAGCAGTAAACTTGCCGTGGTGCATCGGAGTCTAACTCTGAGCCCCCAAGGAAGAGCCAAAGAACAGTCTCCCCGAAAATTTACTCTCGTCAATATAAAGCGGCATTGCGAATTTTGTATTGAAACCGGATGCAATTTCTGTGTTTCATCGTCAATGTGATGGTCGAAGGGTAACAGTAATTTTGCCGTATTGCATCGGAGTCTAACACTGTGCCCCCAGGGAAGAGCCAAAAAACAGACTTCCCCATAACTTTACTCTAGTCAATATAAATCGCCATTGCGAAATTTGTATTGAAACCAGATGCAATATCTGTGTTTCATCGTCAATGTGATGGTCGAAGGGTAACAGTAAACCTTCTGTGGTGCATCGGAGTCTAACACTGGGCCCCCAGGGAAGAGTCAAAATACATACTCTTCGAAACGGTACTCCTGTGGACAGAAATCGGCATTGTGAAAATTGTATTGATCCGGTTGCAAATATGTGTTTCATCGTCAATGTGATGGTCGAAGGGTAACATTAAACCTGCTGTGGTGCATCGGAGTCTGACACTGAGCCCCCAGGGAAGAGCAAAAGAACAGACTCCCCGAAACGTTACTCTCGTCAATGTAAATCGGGATTGCGAATTTTGTATTGATACCTGATGCAATTTCTGTGTTTCAGCGTCAATGTGATGGTCGAAGGGTAACAGTAAACCTGCTGTGGTGCCTCGGAGTCTCACACTGTGCCCGCAGGGAAGAGACGAAAAACAGACTCCCAGAAACGTTGCTCTCGCCGATATAAATCGCCATTGCGAATTTTGTATTGAAACCGGATGCAATTTCTGTGTTTCATCGTCAATGTGATGGTCGAAGGGTAACAGTAAACCTGCTGTGGTCTATCGGAGTCTCACACTGAGCCCCCAGGAAAGAACCGAATAACAGACTCCCCGAAATGTCACTCTCGTCAATATAAATCGGCATTGCGAATTTTGTATTGAAACCGGATGCAATTTCTGTGTTTCATCACCAATGTGATGGTCGAAGGGTCACAGTAAACCTGCTGCGGTGCATCGGAGTCTCACGCTGAGCCCCCAGGGATAGCCAAAAGACAGACTCCCGAAACGTTACTCTCGTCAATATAAATCAGCATTGCAAATTTTGTATTGAAACCGGATGCAATTTCTGTGTTTCATCGTCAATGTGATGGTCGAAGGGTAACAGTAAACTTGCCGTATTGCATCGGAGTCTAACACTGAGCCCGCAGGGAAGAGCCAAAAAACAGACTCACCGAAACTTTACCCTAGTCAATATAAATCGGCATTGCGAATTTTGTATTGAAACCAGATGCAATATCTGTGTTTCATCGTCAATGTGATGGTCGAAGGGTAACAGTAAACCTTCTGTGGTGCATCGGAGTATAACACTGGGCCCCCAGAGAAGATTCAAAATACATACTCTTCGAAACGGTACACCTGTGGACAGAAATCGGCATTGTGAAATTTGTATTGATCCAGTTGCAAAATCTGTGTTTCATCGTCAATGTCATGGTCGAAGGGTAACAGTAAACCTGCTGTGGTGCATCGGAGTCTGACACTGAGCCCCCAGGGAAGAGCCAAAGAACAGACTCCCCGGAACGTTACTCTCGTCAATATAAATCGGGATTGCGAATTTTGTATTGATACCGGATGCAATTTCTGTGTTTCATCGTCAATGTGAGGGTCGAAGGGTAACAGTAAACCTGCTGTGGTCTATCAGAGTCTCACACTGAGCCCCCAGGGAAGAACCGAAGAACAGACTCCCCGAAACTTCACTCTCGTCAGGATAAATCGGCATTGCGAATTTTGTATTGAAATCGGATGCAATTTCTGTGTTTCATCACCAATGTGATGGTCGAAGGGTCACAGTAAACCTGCTGCGGTGCATCGGAGTCTCACGCTGAGCCCCCAGGGATAGCCAAAAGACAGACTCCCGAAACGTTACTCTCGTCTATATAAATCAGCATTGCGAATTTTGTATTGAAACCGGATGCAATTTCTGTGTTTCATCGTCAATGTGATGGTCGAAGGGTAACAGTAAACCTGCTGTGGTGCATCGGAGTCTAACACTGGGCCCCCAGGTAAGAGTCAAAATACATACTCTTCGAAACGGTACGCCTGTGGAATGAAATCGGCATTGTGAATTTTGTATTGATCCGGTTGCAATATCTGTGTTTCATCGTCAATCTGATGGTCGAAGGGTAACAGTAAACCTGCTGTGGTGCATCGGAGTCTGACACTGAGCCCCCAGGTAAGAGCCGAAAAACAGACTCCCAGAAACTTTGCTCTCGCCAATATAAATCGGCATTGCGAATTTTGTATTGAAACCGGATGCAATTTCTGGGTTTCATCGTCAATGTGATGGCCGAAGGGTACAGTAAACCTGCTGTGGTGCATCGGAGTCTAGCACTGGGCCCCAGGGAAGAGACAAAGTACATACTCTTCGAATCGGTACTCCAGTGAACAGAAATCGGCATTGCGAATTTTGTATTGAAACCGGATGCAATTTCTGTGTTTCATCGTCAATGTGATGGCAGAAGGGTAACAGTAAACCAGCTGTGGTGCATCGGAGTCTCACACTGAGCACCCAGGGAAGAGCCAAAAAACAGACTCCCCGAAACGTTACACTCGTCAATGTAAATCGGCATTGCGAATTTTATATTGAAACCGGATGCAATTTCTGTGTTTCATCGTCAATGTGATGGTCGAAGGGTAACAGTAAACCTGCTGTGGTCTATCGGAGTCTCACACTGAGCCCCCAGGAAAGAACCGAATAACAGACTCCCCGAAATGTCACTCTCGTCAATATAAATCGGCATTGCGAATTTTGTATTGAAACCGGATGCAATTTCTGTGTTTCATCACCAATGTGATGGTCGAAGGGTCACAGTAAACCTGCTGCGGTGCATCGGAGTCTCACGCTGAGCCCCCAGGGATAGCCAAAAGACAGACTCCCGAAACGTTACTCTCGTCAATATAAATCAGCATTGCAAATTTTGTATTGAAACCGGATGCAATTTCTGTGTTTCATCGTCAATGTGATGGTCGAAGGGTAACAGTAAACTTGCCGTATTGCATCGGAGTCTAACACTGAGCCCGCAGGGAAGAGCCAAAAAACAGACTCACCGAAACTTTACCCTAGTCAATATAAATCGGCATTGCGAATTTTGTATTGAAACCAGATGCAATATCTGTGTTTCATCGTCAATGTGATGGTCGAAGGGTAACAGTAAACCTTCTGTGGTGCATCGGAGTATAACACTGGGCCCCCAGAGAAGATTCAAAATACATACTCTTCGAAACGGTACACCTGTGGACAGAAATCGGCATTGTGAAATTTGTATTGATCCAGTTGCAATATCTGTGTTTCATCGTCAATGTCATGGTCGAAGGGTAACAGTAAACCTGCTGTGGTGCATCGGAGTCTGACACTGAGCCCCCAGGGAAGAGCCAAAGAACAGACTCCCCGGAACGTTACTCTCGTCAATATAAATCGGGATTGCGAATTTTGTATTGATACCGGATGCAATTTCTGTGTTTCATCGTCAATGTGAGGGTCGAAGGGTAACAGTAAACCTGCTGTGGTCTATCAGAGTCTCACACTGAGCCCCCAGGGAAGAACCGAAGAACAGACTCCCCGAAACTTCACTCTCGTCAGGATAAATCGGCATTGCGAATTTTGTATTGACACCGGATGCAATTTCTGTGTTTCATCACCAATGTGATGGTCGAAGGGTCACAGTAAACCTGCTGCGGTGCATCGGAGTCTCACGCTGAGCCCCCAGGGATAGCCAAAAGACAGACTCCCGAAACGTTACTCTCGTCTATATAAATCAGCATTGCGAATTTTGTATTGAAACCGGATGCAATTTCTGTGTTTCATCGTCAATGTGATGGTCGAAGGGTAAAAGTAAACTTGCCGTATTGCATCGGAGTCTAACACTGAGCCCCCAGGGAAGAGCCAAAAAACAGACTCCCCGAAACTTTACTCTAGTCAATATAAATCAGCATTGCGAATTTTGTATTGAAACCGGATGCAATTTCTGTGTTTCATCGTCAATGTGATGGTCGAAGGGTAACAGTAAACCTGCTGTGGTGCATCGGAGTCTAACACTGGGCCCCCAGGTAAGAGTCAAAATACATACTCTTCGAAACGGTACGCCTGTGGAATGAAATCGGCATTGTGAATTTTGTATTGATCCGGTTGCAATTTCTGTGTTTCATCGTCAATGTGATGGCAGAAGGGTAACAGTAAACCAGCTGTGGTGCATCGGAGTCTCACGCTGAGCCCCCAGGGATAGCCAAAAGACAGAATCCCGAAACGTTACTCTCGTCAATATAAATCAGCATTGCGAATTTTGTTTTGAAACCGGATGCAATTTCTGTGCTTCATTGTCAATGTGATGGTCGAAGGGTAACAGGAAACTTGCCGTATTGCATCGGGGTCTAACACTGAGCCCCTAGGGAAGAGCCAAAAAACAGACTCCCCGAAACTTTACTCTAGTCAATATAAATCGGCATTGCGAATTTTGTATTGAAACCAGATGCAATATCTGTGTTTCTTCGTCAATGTGATGGTCGAAGGGTAACACTATACCTTCTGTGGTGCATCGGAGTCTAACACTGGGCATCCAGGGAAGAGTCAAAATACATACTCTTCGAAACGGTACTCCTGTGGACAGAAATCGGCATTGTGAATTTTGTACTGATCCGGTTGCAATATCTGTGTTTCAGCGTCAATCTGATGGTCGAAGGGTAACAGTAAACCTGCTGTGGTGCATCGGAGTCTGACACTGAGCCCCCAGGGAAGAGCCAAAAAACAGACTCCCCGAAACGTTACTCTCGTCAATATAAATCGGGATTTCGAATTTTGTATTGATACCGGATGCAATTTCTGTGTTTCATCGTCAATGTGATGGTCAAAGGGTAACAGTAAACCTGCTGTGGTGCCTCGGAGTCTCATACTGTGCCCGCAGGGAAGAGCCGAAAAACAGACTCCCTGAAACGCTACTCTCGTCATTATAAATCGGCATTGCGAATTTTGTATTGAAAGCTAATGCAATTTCTGTGTTTCATCTTCAATGTGATGGACGATGGGTAACAGCAAACCTGCTGTGGTGCATCAGAGTCTCACACTGAGCCCCCAGGTAAGAGCCGAAAAACAGACTCCCAGAAACGTTGCTCTCGCCGATATAAATCGCCATTGCGAATTTTGAATTGAAACCGGATGCAATTTCTGTATTCATCGTCAATGTGATGGTCAGAGGTTAACAGTAAACCTGCCGTTGTGCATCGGAGTCTAACACTGAGCCCGCAGGGAAGAGCCAAAAAACAGGCTCTTCGAATCGGAACTCCTGTGGACAGAAATTGGCATTGCGAATTTTGTATTGAAACCGGATGCAATTTCTGTGCTTCATCGTCAATGTGATGGTCGAAGGGTAACAGTAAACCTGCCGTGGTGCATCGGAGTCTAACACTGACCCCCCAGGGAAGAGCCAAAAAACAGGCTCCCCGAAAGGTTACACTCGTCAATGTAAATCGGCATTGCGAAGTTTGTATTGAAACCGGATGCAATTTCTGTGTTTCATCGTCAATGTGATGGTCGAAGGGTAACAGTAAACCCTCCGTGCTGCATCGGAGTCTAACACTGGGCCCCCAGGGAAGAGCCAAAAAACACTCACCGAAACGTTACTCTCGTCAATAATAATCGGCATTGCGAATTTCGTATTGAAACCGGATGCAATGTCTGTGTTTCATCGTCAATGTGATGGTCGAAGGGTAACAGAAAACCTGCCGTGGTTCATCGAAGTCTAACACTGGGGCCCCAGGGAGGAGCCCAAAAACAGACTCCCCGAAACGTTATTCTCGTCAATATAAAACGACATTGCGAATTTTGTATTGAAACCGGATGCAATTTCTGTATTTCATCGTCAATCTGATGGTCGAAGGGTAACAGTAAACCTGCTGTGGTGCATCGCTGGCTCACACTGAGCCCCCAGGATAGAGTCAAAGAACAGACTCCCCGAAACGTTACTCTCGTCAATATAAATCGGCATTGCGAATTTTGTATTGAAACCGGATGCAATTCCTCTGTTTCATTATCAATGTGATGGTCGAAGGGTAACAAAAAACCTGCTGTGGTGCATCGGACTCTAACACTGGGCCCCCAGGGAAGAGCCAAAGTACATACTTTTCGAATCGGTACTCCTGTGGACAGAAATGGCATTGTGAATTTTGTTTTGATCCGGATTCAATTTCTGTGTTTCATCGTCAATGTGATGGTCGAAGTGTAACAGTAAACCTGCTGTGGTGTATCGGAGTCTCACACTGAGCACCCAGGATAGATCCAAAAAACGACTCCTCGAAACGTTACTCTCGTAAATATAAATCGGCATTGCGAATTTTGTATTGAAACCGGATGCAATTTCTGTATTCATCGTCAATGTGATGGTCAGAGGTTAACAGTAAACCTGCCGTTGTGCATCGGAGTCTAACACTGAGCCCGCAGGGAAGAGCCAAAAAACAGGCTCTTCGAATCGGAACTCCTGTGGACAGAAATTGGCATTGCGAATTTTGTATTGAAACCGGATGCAATTTCTGTGTTTCATCGTCAATGTGATGGTCTAAGGGTAACAGTAAACCTGCCATGGTGCATCGGAGTCTCACACTGAGCCCCCAGGAAAGAGCCAAAAATAAGACTCCCCGGAACTTTACTCTCGTCAATGTAAATCGGCATTGCGAATTTTGTATTGAAACCGGATGCAATTTCTGGGTTTCATCGTCAATGTGATGGCCGAAGGGTAACAGTAAACTTGCTGTGGTGCATCGGAGTCTAACACTGGGCCCCAGAGAAGAGACAAAGTACATACTCTTCGAATCGGTACTCGTGTGAACAGAAATCGGCATTGCGAATTTTGTATTGAAACCGGATTCAATTTCTGTGTTTCATCGTCAATGTGATGGCAGAAGGGTAACAGTAAACCAGCTGTGGTGCATCGGAGTCTCACACTGAGCACCCAGGGAAGAGCCTAAAAACAGACTCCCCGAAACGTTACTCTCGTCAATATAAATCGGCATTGCGAATTTTGTATTGAAACCCGATGCAATTTCTGTGTTTCATCGTCAATGTGATGGTCGAAGGGTAACAGTAAACCTGCTGTGGTGCATCGCTGGCTCACACTGAGCCCCCAGGATAAAGAACAGACTCCCCGAAACGTTACTCTCGTCAATATAAATCGGCATTGCGAATTTTGTATTGAAACCGGATGCAATTCCTCTGATTCATTATCAATGTGATGGTCGAAGGGTAACAGAAAACCTGCTGTGGTGCATCGGACTCTAACACTGGGCCCCCAGGGAAGAGCCAAAGTGTATACTCTTCGAATCGGTACTCCTGTGGACAGAAATGGCATTGTGAATTTTGTTTTGATCCGGATTCAATTTCTGTGTTTCATCGTCAATGTGATGGTCGAAGGGTAACAGTAAAACTGCTGTGGTGCCTCGGAGTCTCACACTGAGCCCGCAGGGTAGAGCCGAAAAACAGACTCCCTGAAACGTTACTCTCGCAGATATAATTCGCCATTGCGAATTTTGTATTGAAAGCTAATGCAATTTCTGTGTTTCATCTTCAATGTGATGGTCGATGGGTAACAGCAAAACGTGCTGTGGTGCATCAGAGTCTCACACTGAGCCCCTAGGGAAGAGCCGAAAAACAATCTCCCAGAAACGTTACTCTCGCAGATATAAATCGCCATTGCGAATTTTGTATTGAAACCGGATGCAATTTCTGTGTTTCATCGTCAATGTGATGGTCGGAGGGTAACAGTAAACCTGCCGTGGTGCATCGGAGTCTAACACTGAGCCCCCAGGGAAGAGCCAAAAAACAGGCTCTTCGAATCGGTACTCCTCTGGACAGAAATTCGCATTGCGAACTTTGTATTGAAACCGGATGCAATTTCTGGGTTTCATCGTCAATGTGATGGCCGAAGGGTAACAGTAAACCTGCTGTGGTGCATCGGAGACTAACACTGGGCCCCAGGGAAGAGACAAAGTACATACTCTTCGAATCGGTACTCCTGTGAACAGAAATCGGCATTGCGAATTTTGTATTGAAACCGGATTCAATTTCTGTGTTTCATCGTCAATGTGATGGCAGAAGGGTAACAGTAAACCTGCTGTGGTGCATCGGAGTCTCACACTGAGCACCCAGGGATGAGAAAAAAACAGACTCCCCGAAACGTTACTCTCGTCAATATAAATCGCCATTGCGAATTTTGTATTGAAACCGGATGCAATTTCTGTGTTTCATCGTCAATGTAATGGTCGAAGGGTAACAGTAAACCTGCCGTGGTGCATCGGAGTCTAACACTGGGCCCCCAGGGAAGAGCCAAAAAACAGACTCCCCGAAACGTTATTCTCGTCAATATGAATTGGCATTGCGAATTTTGTATTGAAACCGGATGCAATTTCTGTGTTTCATCGTCAATGTGATTGTCGAAGGGTAACAGTAAACCTGCTGTGGTGCCTCGGATTCTCACACTGAGCCCGTAGGGAAGAGCCGAAAAACAGACGCCCTGAAACGTTACTCTCGTCAATATAAATCGGCATTGCGAATTTTGTATTGAAAGCTAATGCAATTTCTGTGTTTCATCATCAATGTGATGGTCGAAGGGTCACAGTAAACCTGCTGCGGTGCATCGGAGTCTCACGCTGAGCCCCCAGGGATAGCCAAAAGACAGAATCCCGAAACGTTACTCTCGTCAATATAAATCAGCATTGCGAATTTTGTTTTGAAACCGGATGCAATTTCTGTGCTTCATTGTCAATGTGATGGTCGAAGGGTAACAGGAAACTTGCCGTAATGCATCGGAGTCTAACACTGAGCCCCTAGGGAAGAGCCAAAAAACAGACTCCCCGAAACTTTACTCTAGTCAATATAAATCGGCATTGCGAATTTTGTATTGAAACCAGATGCAATATCTGTGTTTCTTCGTCAATGTGATGGTCGAAGGGTAACACTAAACCTTCTGTGGTGCATCGGAGTCTAACACTGGGCATCCAGGGAAGAGTCAAAATACATACTCTTCGAAACGGTACTCCTGTGGACAGAAATCGGCATTGTGAATTTTGTACTGATCCGGTTGCAATATCTGTGTTTCAGCGTCAATCTGATGGTCGAAGGGTAACAGTAAACCTGCTGTGGTGCATCGGAGTCTGACACTGAGCCCCCAGGGAAGAGCCAAAAAACAGACTCCCCGAAACGTTACTCTCGTCAATATAAATCGGGATTGCGAATTTTGTATTGATACCGGATGCAATTTCTGTGTTTCATCGTCAATGTGATGGTCAAAGGGTAACAGTAAACCTGCTGTGGTGCCTCGGAGTCTCACACTGTGCCCGCAGGGAAGAGCCGAAAAACAGACTCCCTGAAACGCTACTCTCGTCATTATAAATCGGCATTGCGAATTTTGTATTGAAAGCTAATGCAATTTCTGTGTTTCATCTTCAATGTGATGGACGATGGGTAACAGCAAACCTGCTGTGGTGCATCAGAGTCTCACACTGAGCCCCCAGGTAAGAGCCGAAAAACAGACTCCCTGAAACGCTACTCTCGTCATTATAAGTCGGCATTGCGAATTTTGTATTGAAAGCTAATGCAATTCCTGTGTTTCATCGTCAATGTGATGGTCGCAGGGTAACAGTAAACCTGCCGTGGTGCATCGGAGTCTAACACTGAGCCCCCAGGGAAGAGCCAAAAAACAGGCACTTCGAATCGGTACTCCTGTGGACAGAAATTGGCATTGCGAATTTTGTATTGAAACCGGATGCAATTTCTGTGTTTCATCGTCAATGTGATGGTCGAAGGGTAACAGTAAACCTGCCGTGGTGCATCGGAGTCTAACACTGACCCCCCAGGGAAGAGCCAAAAAACAGGCTCCCCGAAAGGTTACACTCGTCAATGTAAATCGGCATTGCGAAGTTTGTATTGAAACCGGATGCAATTTCTGTGTTTCATCGTCAATGTGATGGTCGAAGGGTAACAGTAAACCCTCCGTGCTGCATCGGAGTCTAACACTGGGCCCCCAGGGAAGAGCCAAAAAACACTCACCGAAACGTTACTCTCGTCAATAATAATCGGCATTGCGAATTTCGTATTGAAACCGGATGCAATGTCTGTGTTTCATCGTCAATGTGATGGTCTAAGGGTAACAGTAAACCTGCCGTGGTGCATCGTAGTCTAACACTGAGCCCCCAGGGAAGAGCTAAAAAACAGACTCCCCAAAACGTTACTCTCGTCAATGTAAATCGGCATTGCGAATTTTGTATTGAAACCGGATACAATTTCTTTGTTTCATCGTCAATGTGATGGTCGAAGGGTAACAGAAAACCTGCCGTGGTTCATCGAAGTCTAATACTGGGGCCCCAGGGAGGAGCCAAAAAACAGACTCCCCGAAACGTTATTCTCGTCAATATAAAACGACATTGCGAATTTTGTATTGAAACCGGATGCAATTTCTGTATTTCATCGTCAATCTGATGGTCGAAGGGTAACAGTAAATTTGCTGTGGTGCATCGCTGGCTCACACTGAGCCCCCAGGATAGAGTCAAAGAACAGACTCCCCGAAACGTTACTCTCGTCAATATAAATCGGCATTGCGAATTTTGTATTGAAACCGGATGCAATTCCTCTGTTTCATTATCAATGTGATGGTCGAAGGGTAACAGAAAACCTGCTGTGGTGCATCGGACTCTAACACTGGGCCCCCAGGGAAGAGCCAAAGTACATACTCTTCGAATCGGTACTCCTGTGGACAGATATGGCATTGTGAATTTTGTTTTGATCCGGATTCAATTTCTGTGTTTCATCGTCAATGTGATGGTCGAAGTGTAACAGTAAACCTGCTGTGGTGTATCGGAGTCTCACACTGAGCCCCCAGGATAGATCCAAAAAACGACTCCTCGAAACGTTACTCTCGTAAATATAAATCGGCATTGCGAATTTTGTATTGAAACCGGATGCAATTTCTGTGTTTCATCGTCAATGTGATGGTCGAAGTGTAACAGTAAACCTGCTGCGGTGCATCGGAGTCTCCCGCTGAGCCCCCAGGGATAGCCAAAAAACAGACTCCCGAAACGATACTCTCGTCAATATAAATCAGCATTGCGGATTTTGTATTGAAACCGGATGCAATTTCTGTGTTTCATCGTCAATGTGATGGTCGAAGGGTAACAGTAAAACTGCTGTGGTGCCTCGGAGTCTCACACTGAGCCCGCAGGGAAGAGCCGAAAAACAGTCTCTATGAAACGTTACTCTCGCAGATATAAATCGCCATTGCGAATTTTGTATTGAAAGCTAATGCAATTTCTGTGTTTCATCTTCAATGTGATGGTCGATGGGTAACAGCAAAACCTGCTGTGGTGCATCAGAGTCTCACACTGAGCCCCCAGGGAAGAGCCGAAAAACAATCTCCCAGAAACGTTACTCTCGCAGATATAAATCGCCATTGCGAATTTTGTATTGAAACCGGATGCAATTTCTGTGTTTCATCGTCAATGTGATGGTCGGAGGGTAACAGTAAACCTGCCGTGGTGCATCGGAGTCTAACACTGAGCCCCCAGGGAAGAGCCAAAGAACAGGCTCTTCGAATCGGTACTCCTGTGGACAGAAATTGGCATTGCGAATTTTGTATTGAAACCGGATGCAATTTCTGTGTTTCATCGTCAATGTGATGGCCGAAGGGTAACAGTAAACCTGCTGTGGTGCATCGGAGACTAACACTGGTCCCCAGGGAAGAGACAAAGTACATACTCTTCGAATCGGTACTCCTGTGAACAGAAATCGGCATTGCGAATTTTGTATTGAAACCGGATTCAATTTCTGTGTTTCATCGTCAATGTGATGGCAGAAGGGTAACAGTAAACCTGCTGTGGTGCATCGGAGTCTCACACTGAGCACCCAGGGATGAGCCAAAAGACAGACTCCCCGAAACGATACTCTCGTCAATATAAATCGGGATTGCGAATTTTGTATTGATACCGGATGCAATTTCTGTGTTTCATCGTCAATGTGATGGTCGAAGGGTAACAGTAAACCTGCTGTGGTGCCTCGGATTCTCACACTGAGCCCGCAGGGAAGAGCAGAAAAACAGACTCCCTGAAACGTTACTCTCGTCAATATAAATCGGCATTGCGATTTTGTATTGAAAGCTAATGCAATTTCTGTGTTTCATCTTCAATGTGATGGTCGATGGGTAACAGCAAACCTGCTGTGGTGCATCAGAGACTCACACTGAGCCCCCAGGGATGAACCGAAGAACAGACTCCCCGAAACGTCACTCTCGTTAATATAAATCGGCATTGCGAATTTTGTATTGAAACCGGATGCAATTTTGTTTTTCATCACCAATGTGATGGTCGAAGGGTCACAGTAAACCTGCTGCGGTGTATCGGAGTCTCACGCTGAGCCCCCAGGGATAGCCAAAAGACAGAATCCCGAAACGTTACTCTCGTCAATATAAAATAGCATTGCGAATTTTGTTTTGAAACCGGATGCAATTTCTGTGTTTCATCGTCAATGTGATGGTCGAAGGGTAACAGAAAACTTGCCGTATTGCATCGGAGTTTAACACTGAGCCCCCAGGGAAGAGCCAAAAAACAGACTCCCCGAAACTTTACTCTAGTCAATATAAATCGGCATTGCGAATTTTGTATTGAAACCAGATGCAATATCTGTGTTTCATCGTCAATGTGATGGTCGAAGGGTAACACTAAACCTTCTGTGGTGCATCGGAGTCTAACACTGGGCCCCCAGGGAAGTGTCAAAATACATACTCTTCGAAACGGTACTCCTGTGGACAGAAATCGGCATTGTGAATTTTGTACTGATCCGTTTGCAATATCTGTGTTTCAACGTCAATCTGATGGTCGAAGGGTAACAGTAAAACTGCTGTGGTGCATCGGAGTCTGACACTGAGCCCCCAGGGAAGAGCCAAAAAACAGACTCCCCGGAACGTTACTCTCGTCAATATAAATCGGCATTGCGAATTTTGTATTGAAAGCTAATGCAATTTCTGTGTTTCATCTTCAATGTGATGGACGATGGGTAACAGCAAACCTGCTGTGGTGCATCAGAGTCTCACACTGAGCCCCCAGGTAAGAGCCGAAAAACAGACTCCCAGAAACGTTGCTCTCGCCGATATAAATCGCCATTGCGAATTTTGAATTGAAACCGGATGCTATTTCTGTATTCATCGTCAATGTGATGGTCAGAGGTTAACAGTAAACCTGCTGTGGTGCATCGGAGTCTGACACTGACCCCCCTGGGAAGAGCCAAAAAACAGACTCCCCGAAACGTTACACTCGTCAATGTAAATCGGCATTGCGAATTTTGTATTGAAACCGGATGCAATTTCTGTGTTTCATCGTCAATGTGATGGCCAAAGGGTAACAGTAAACCTGCTGTGGTGCATCGGAGTCTAACACTGGGCAACCAGGGAAGAGACAAAGTACATACTCTTCGAATCGGTACTCCTGTGAACAGAAATCGGCATTGTAAATTTTCTATTGATCCGGATGCAATTTCTGTGTTTCATCGTCAATGGGATGGTCGAAGGGTAACAGTAAAACTGCTGTGTTGCATTGGAGTCTCTCACTGTGCCCCCAGGGAAGAGCCAAAAAACAGACTCCCCGAAACGTTACTCTCGTCAATATAAATCGGCATTGCGAATTTTGTATTGAAACCGGATTTAACTTCTGTGTTTCATCGTCAATGTGATGGCCGAAGGGTAACAGTAAACCTGCTGTGGTGCATCGGAGTCTCACACTGAGCACCCAGGGTAGAGCCAAAAAACAGACTCCCCGAAACGTTACTCTCGTCAATATAATTTGGCATTGCGAATTTTGTATTGAAACCCGATGCAATTTCTGTGTTTCATCGACAATGGGATGGTCGAAGGGTAACAGTAAACCTGCTGTGGTGCATCGCAGGCTCACACTGAGCCCCCAGGGTAAGGTCAAAGAACAGACTCATAGACACGTTACTCTCGGCAATATAAACCGGCATTGCGAATTTTGTATTGAAACCGGATGCAATTCCTCTGTTTCATTGTCAATGTGATGGTCGAAGGTTAACAGAAAACCTGCTGTGGTGCATCGGAGTCTAACACTGGGCCCCCAGGGAAGAGCCAAAGTACATACTCTTCGAATCGGTACTCCTGTGGACAGAAATGGCATTGTGAATTTTGTTTTGATCCGGATTCAATTTCTGTGTTTCATCGTCAATGTGGTGATCGAAGTGTAACAGTAAACCTGCTGTGGTGCATTGGAGTCTAACTCTGAGCCCCCAAGGAAGAGCAAAAGAACAGACTCCCCGAAAAGTTACTCTCGTCAATATAAATCGGCATTGCGAATTTTGTATTGAAACCGGATGCAATTTCTGTGTTTCATCACCAATGTGATGGTCGATGGGTCACAGTAAACCTGCTGCAGTGCATCGGAGTCTCACGCTGAGCCCCCAGGGATAGCCAAAAAACAGACCCCCGAAACGTTACTCTCGTCAATATAAATCAGCATTGCGAATTTTGTATTGATACCGGATGCAATTTCTGTGTTTCATCGTCAATGTGATGGTCGAAGGGTAACAGTAAACCTGCTGTGGTGCCTCGGATTCTCACACTGAGCCCGCAGGGAAGAGCAGAAAAACAGACTCCCTGAAACGTTACTCTCGTCAATATAAATCGGCATTGCGATTTTGTATTGAAAGCTAATGCAATTTCTGTGTTTCATCTTCAATGTGATGGTCGATGGGTAACAGCAAACCTGCTGTGGTGCATCAGAGTCTCACACTGAGCCCCCAGGGATGAACCGAAGAACAGACTCCCCGAAACGTCACTCTCGTTAATATAAATCGGCATTGCGAATTTTGTATTGAAACCGGATGCAATTTTGTTTTTCATCACCAATGTGATGGTCGAAGGGTCACAGTAAACCTGCTGCGGTGTATCGGAGTCTCACGCTGAGCCCCCAGGGATAGCCAAAAGACAGAATCCCGAAACGTTACTCTCGTCAATATAAAATAGCATTGCGAATTTTGTTTTGAAACCGGATGCAATTTCTGTGTTTCATCGTCAATGTGATGGTCGAAGGGTAACAGAAAACTTGCCGTATTGCATCGGAGTTTAACACTGAGCCCCCAGGGAAGAGCCAAAAAACAGACTCCCCGAAACTTTACTCTAGTCAATATAAATCGGCATTGCGAATTTTGTATTGAAACCAGATGCAATATCTGTGTTTCATCGTCAATGTGATGGTCGAAGGGTAACACTAAACCTTCTGTGGTGCATCGGAGTCTAACACTGGGCCCCCAGGGAAGTGTCAAAATACATACTCTTCGAAACTGTACTCCTGTGGACAGAAATCGGCATTGTGAATTTTGTACTGATCCGTTTGCAATATCTGTGTTTCAACGTCAATCTGATGGTCGAAGGGTAACAGTAAACCTGCTGTGGTGCATCGGAGTCTGACACTGAGCCCCCAGGGAAGAGCCAAAAAACAGACTCCCCGGAACGTTACTCTCGTCAATATAAATCGGCATTGTGAATTTTGTATTGAAAGCTAATGCAATTTCTGTGTTTCATCTTCAATGTGATGGACGATGGGTAACAGCAAACCTGCTGTGGTGCATCAGAGTCTCACACTGAGCCCCCAGGTAAGAGCCGAAAAACAGACTCCCAGAAACGTTGCTCTCGCCGATATAAATCGCCATTGCGAATTTTGAATTGAAACCGGATGCTATTTCTGTATTCATCGTCAATGTGATGGTCAGAGGTTAACAGTAAACCTGCTGTGGTGCATCGGAGTCTGACACTGACCCCCCTGGGAAGAGCCAAAAAACAGACTCCCCGAAACGTTACACTCGTCAATGTAAATCGGCATTGCGAATTTTGTATTGAAACCGGATGCAATTTCTGTGTTTCATCGTCAATGTGATGGCCAAAGGGTAACAGTAAACCTGCTGTGGTGCATCGGAGTCTAACACTGGGCCCCCAGGGAAGAGACAAAGTACATACTCTTCGAATCGGTACTCCTGTGAACAGAAATCGGCATTGTAAATTTTCTATTGATCCGGATGCAATTTCTGTGTTTCATCGTCAATGGGATGGTCGAAGGGTAACAGTAAAACTGCTGTGTTGCATTGGAGTCTCTCACTGTGCCCCCAGGGAAGAGCCAAAAAACAGAATCCCCGAAACGTTACTCTCGTCAATATAAATCGGCATTGCGAATTTTGTATTGAAACCGGATTTAACTTCTGTGTTTCATCGTCAATGTGATGGCCGAAGGGTAACAGTAAACCTGCTGTGGTGCATCGGAGTCTCACACTGAGCACCCAGGGTAGAGCCAAAAAACAGACTCCCCGAAACGTTACTCTCGTCAATATAATTTGGCATTGCGAATTTTGTATTGAAACCCGATGCAATTTCTGTGTTTCATCGACAATGGGATGGTCGAAGGGTAACAGTAAACCTGCTGTGGTGCATCGCAGGCTCACACTGAGCCCCCAGGGTAAGGTCAAAGAACAGACTCATAGACACGTTACTCTCGGCAATATAAACCGGCATTGCGAATTTTGTATTGAAACCGGATGCAATTCCTCTGTTTCATTGTCAATGTGATGGTCGAAGGTTAACAGAAAACCTGCTGTGGTGCATCGGAGTCTAACACTGGGCCCCCAGGGAAGAGCCAAAGTACATACTCTTCGAATCGGTACTCCTGTGGACAGAAATGGCATTGTGAATTTTGTTTTGATCCGGATTCAATTTCTGTGTTTCATCGTCAATGTGGTGATCGAAGTGTAACAGTAAACCTGCTGTGGTGCATTGGAGTCTAACTCTGAGCCCCCAAGGAAGAGCAAAAGAACAGACTCCCCGAAAAGTTACTCTCGTCAATATAAATCGGCATTGCGAATTTTGTATTGAAACCGGATGCAATTTCTGTGTTTCATCACCAATGTGATGGTCGATGGGTCACAGTAAACCTGCTACAGTGCTTCGGAGTCTCACGCTGAGCCCCCAGGGATAGCCAAAAAACAGACCCCCGAAACGTTACTCTCGTCAATATAAATCAGCATTGCGAATTTTGTATTGATACCGGATGCAATTTCTGTGTTTCATCGTCAATGTGATGGTCGAAGGGTAACAGTAAACCTGCTGTGGTGCCTCGGAGTCTCATACTGAGCCCGCACTGAAGAGCCGAAAAACAGACTCTCTGAAACGTTACTCTCGTCACTATAATTCGGCATTGCGAATTTTGTATTGATACGGGATGCAATTTCAGTGTTTCGTCGTCAATGTGATGGTCGAAGGGTAACAGTAAAACAGCTGTGGTGCCTCGGAGTCTCACACTGAGCCCGCAGGGAAGAGCCGAAAAACAGTCTCCCAGAAACGTTACTCTCGCAGATATAAACCGCCATTGCGAATTTTGTATTGAAAGCTAATGCAATTTCTTTGTTTCATCTTCAATGTGATGGTCGATGGGTAACAGCAAACCTGCTGTGGTGCATCAGAGTCTCACACTGAGCCCCCAGGGAAGAGCCGAAAAACAATCTCCCAGAAACGTTACTCTCGCAGATATAAATCGCCATTGCGAATTTTGTATTGAAACCGGATGCAATTCCTGTGTTTCATCGTCAATGTGATGGTCGAAGGGTAACAGTAAACCTGCTGTGGTGCCTCGGAGTCTCACACTGAGCCCGCAGGGAAGAGCCGAAAAACAGACTCCCTGAAACGTTTCTCGTCAATATAAATCGGCATTGCGAATTTTGTATTGAAAGCTAATGCAATTTCTGTGTTTCATCTTCCATGTGATGGTCGATGGGTAACAGCAAATCTGCTGTGGTGCATCAGAGTCTCACACTGAGCCCCCAGGGAAGAGCCGAAAAACAGACTCCCAGAAACGTTACTCTCGCCGATATAAATCGCCATTGCGAATTTTGTATTGAAACCGTATGCAATTTCTATGTTTCATCGTCACTGTGATGGTCGGAGGGTAACAGTAAACCGGCCGTGGTGCATCGGAGTCTAACACTGAGCCCCCAGGGAAAAGCCAAAAAACAGGCTCCTCGAATCGGTAAACCTGTGGACAGAAATTGGCATTGCGAATTTTGTATTGAAACCGGATGCAATTTCTGTGTTTCATCGTCAATGTGATGGTCGATGGGTAACAGTAAACCTGCCGTGGTGCATCGGAGTCCAACTCTGCACCCCCAGGCAAGAGCCAAAGAATAGGCTCCCCGAAACGTTATTCTCGTCAATATAAATCGGCATTGCGAATTTTGTATTGAAACCGGATGCAATTTCTGTGTTTCATCGTTAATGTGATGGTCGAAGGGTAACAGTAAAACTGCCGTGGTGCATCGGAGTCTAACACTGAGCCCCAGGGAAGAGCCAAAGAACAGACTCCTCGAAACGTTACTGTAGTCAATGTAAATTGGCATTGCGAATTTTGTATTGAAACCGGATGCAGTTTCTGTGTTTCATCGTCAATGTGATGGTCGAAGGATAACAGTAAACCTGCCGTGGTGCATCGGAGTCCAACACTGGCCCCCCAGGGAAGAGCCAAAAAACAGGCTCCCCGAAACGTTACTCTCGTCAATAATAATCGGCATTGCGAATTTTGTATTGAAACCGGATGCAATGTCTGTGTTTCATCGTCAGTGTGATGGTCTAAGGGTAACAGTAAACCTGCCGTGGTGCATCGGAGTCTAACACTGGGCCCCCAGGGAAGAGACAAAGTACATACTTTTCGAATCGGTACTCCTGTGGACAGAAATCGGCACTGTGAATTTTGGATCGATCCGGATGCAATTTCTGTGTTTCATCGTCAATGTGATGGTCGAAGGGTAACAGTAAAACTGCTGTGGTGCATCGGAGTCTCTCACTGTGCCCCCAGGGAAGAGCCAAAAACAGAATCCCCGAAACGTTACTCTCGTCAATATAAATCGGCATTGCGAATTTTGTATTGAAACCGGATTCAATTTCTGTGTTCCATCGTCAATGTGATGGTAGAAGGGTAACAGTAAATCTGCTGTGGTGCATCGGAGTCTCACACTGAGCCCCCAGGATAGTGCCAAAGAACAGACTCCCCGAAAAGTTACTCTCGTCAATATAAATCGGCATTGCGAATTTTGTATTTAAACCGGATGCTATTTCTCAGTTTCATAACAATGTGATGGTCGAAGGGTAACAGTAAACCTGCCGTGGTGCATCGGAGTCTAACACTGAGCCCCCAGGGAAGAGCCAAAAAACAGGCTCATCGAATCTGTACTCCTGTGGACAGAAATTGGCATTGCGAATTTTGTATTGAAACCGGATGCAATTTCTGTGTTTCATCGTCAATGTGATGGTCGAAGGGTAACAGCAAACCTGCCGTGGTGCAACGGAGTCCAACACTGGGCCCCCAGGCAAGAGCCAAAGAACAGACTCCCCGAAACGTTACTCTCGTCAATGTAAATTGGCATTGCGAATTTTGTATTTAAATCGGATGCAATTTCTGTGTTTCATCGTCAATGTGATGGTCGAAGGGTAACAGTAAACCTGGCGTGGAGCATCGGAGTCCAACACTGGGCCCCCAGGGAAGAGCCAAAAAACAGACTCCCCGAAACGTTACTCTCGTCAATAATAATCGGCATTGCGAGTTTTGTATTGGAACCGGATGCAATGTCTGTGTTTCATCGTCAATGTGATGGTCTTAGGGTAACAGTAAACCTGCCGTGGTGCATCGTAGTCTAACACTGAGCCCCCAGGATAGAGTCATAGAACAGACTCCCCGAAACGTTACTCTCGTCAATATAAATCGGCATTGTGAATTTTGTATTGAAACCGGATGCAATTTCTCTGTTTCATTGTCAATGTGATGGTCGAAGGGTAACAGAAAACCTGCTGTGGTGCATCGGAGTCTAACACTGGGCCCCCAGGGAAGAGCGAATGCACATACTCTTCGAATCGGTACTCCTGTGGACAGAAATCAGCATTGTGAATTTTGTATTGACCCGGATTCAATTTCTGTGTTTCATCGTCAATGTGATGGTCGAAGTGTAACAGTAAACCTGCAGCGGTGCATCGGAGTCTCACGCTGAGCCCCCAGGGATAGCCACAATACAGACTCCCGAAACGTTACTCTCGTCAACATAAATCAACATTGCGAATTTTGTATTAAACCGGATGCAATTTCTGTGTTTATTCGTCAATGTGATGGTCGAAGGGTAACAGTAAACTTGCCATATTGCATCGGAGTCTAACACTGAGCCCCCAGGGAAGAGCCAAAAAACAGACTCCCCGAAACGTTACTCTAGTCAATATAAATCGGCATTGCGAATTTTGTATTGAAACCAGATGCAATATCTGTGTTTCATCAACAATCTGATGGTCGAGGGGTAACAGTAAACCTTCTGTGGTGCATCGGAGTCTAACTCGGGCCCCCAGGGAAGAGTCAAAGTACATACCCTTCGAAACGGCACTCCTGTGGACAGAAATCGGCATTGTGAATTTTGTATTGATCCGGTTGCAATATCTGTGTTTCATCGTCAATGTGATGGTCGAAGGGTAACAGTAAACCTGCCGTGGTGCTTCGTAGTCTAACACTGAGCCCCCAGGGAAGAGCCAAAAAACAGGCTCTTCGAATCGGTACTCCTGACGACAGAAATTGGCATTGCGAATTTTTTATTGAAACCGGATGCAATTTCTGTGTTTCATCGGCAATGTGATGGCCGAAGGGTAACAGTAAACCTGCCGTGGTGCATCGGAGTCTAACACTGGGCCCCCAAGGAAGAGCCAAAAAACAGACTCCCCGAAACGTTAATCTCGTCAATATAAATCGGCATTGCGAATTTTGTATATAGCCGGATGCAATGTCTGTGTTTCATCGTCAATGTGATGGTCGAAGGGTAACTGAAAACCTTCCGTGGTTCATCGGCGTCTAACAGTGGGCCCCAAAGGACGAGCCAAAAAACAGGCTCTTCGAATTGGTACTCCTGAGGACAGAAATTGGCGTTGCGAATTTTGTATTGAAACCGGATGCAATTTCTGTGTTTCATCAGCAATGTGATGGCCGAAGGGTAACAGTAAACCTGCCGTGGTGCATCGGAGTCTAACACTGGGCCCCCAAGGAAGAGCCAAAAAACAGACTCCCCGAAACGTTAATCTCGTCAATATAAATCGGCATTGCGAATTTTGTATATAGCCGGATGCAATGTCTGTGTTTCATCGTCAATGTGATGGTCGAAGGGTAACTGAAAACCTTCCGTGGTTCATCGGCGTCTAACAGTGGGCCCCAAAGGAAGAGCCAAAAAACAGACTCTCCGAAACGTTATTCACGTCAATATAAATCGGCATTGCGAATTTTGTATTGAAACCGGATGCAATTTCTGTGTTTCATCGTCAATGTGATGGTCGAAGGGTAACAGTAAACCTTCTGTGGTGCATCGGAGTCTAACACTGGGCCCCCAGGGAAGAGTCAAAGTACATACTCTTCGAAACGGTACTCCTGTGGACAGAAATCGGCATTGTCAATTTTGTATTGATCCGGTTGCAATATCTGTGTTTCATCGTCAATGTGATGGTCGAAGGGTAACAGTAAACCTGCTGCGGTGCATCGGAGTTTCACGCTGAGCCCCCAGGGATAGCCAAAAAACAGACTCCCAGAAACGTTACTCTTGCAGATATAAATCGCCATTGCGAATTTTGTACTGAAACCGGATGCAATTTTTTGTATTTCATCGTCAATGTGATGGTCGGAGGGTAACAGTAAACCTGCCGTGGTGCATCGGAGTCTAACACTGAGCCCCCAGGGAAGAGCCAAAAAACAGGCTCTTCGAATCGGTACTCCTGAGGACAGAAATTGGCATTGCGAATTTTTTATTGAAACCGGATGCAATTTTTGTGTTTCATCGTCAATGTGATGGTCGAAGGGTAACAGTAAACCTGCTGTGGTGCATCGGAGTCTGACACTGAGCCCCCAGGGAAGAGCCAAAAAACAGACTCCCCGAAACGTTACTCTCGTCAATATAAATCGGGATTGCGAATTTTGTATTGATACCGGATGCAATTTCTGTGTTTCATCGTCAATGTGATGGTCGAAGGGTAACAGTAAACCTGCTGTGGTGCCTCGGAGTCTCACACTGAGCCCGCAGGGTAGAGCCGAGGAACAGACTCCCTGAAACGTTACTCTCGTCAATATAAATCGGCATTGCGATTTTTGTATTGAAAGCTAATGCAATTTCTGTGTTTTATCTTCAATGTGATGGTCGATGGGTAACACCAAACCTGCTGTGGTGCATCAGAGTCTCACACTGAGCCCCCAGGGAAGCGCCGAAAAACAAACTCCCAGAAACGTTACTCTCGCCGATATAAATCGCCATTGCGAATTTTGTATTGAAACCGGATGCAATTTCTGTGTTTCATCGTCAATGTGATGGTCGAAGGGTAACAGTAAACCTGCCGTGGTGCATCGGAGTCTAACACTGGGCCCCCAAGGAAGAGCCAAAAAACAGACTTCCCGAAACAGTACTCTAGTCAATATAAATCGGCATTGCGAATTTTGTATTGAAGCCGGATGCAATGTCTGTGTTTCATCGTCAATGTGATGGTCGAAGGGTAACAGAAGGGTAACAGATTTATATTGACGAGAGTAACGAATCGGGGGGTCTGTATTTTGGCTGTTCCCTGGGGGCCCACTGTTAGACTCCGATGCACCACAACTGGTTTTCTGTTACACTCCGACCATCACATTGACGATGAAACACAGAAATTGCATCCGGAATCAATACAAAATTCACAATGACGGTTTCTGTCCGCAGGAGTACCGTTTTGAAGAGTGTTTACTTCGGCTCTTCCCTTGGGGCTCAGTGTTAGACTCCGATGCACCACAGCAGGTTTACTGTTACCCTCCGACCATCACATTGATGATGAAACACAGAAATTGCATCCGTATTCAATACAAAATACGCAATGCAGATTGATAATGACGAGAGTAACGTTTCGGGGAGACTGTCTTTTGGCTCTTCCCTGGGGGCGCAGTGTTAGACTCCGATGCACCACAGCAGGTTTACTGTTACCCTTCGACCATCACATTGACGATGAAACACAGAAATAGCATCCGGATTCAATACAAAATTCACAATGCCGATTTCTGTTCACAGGAGTACCGTTTCGAATAGTTTGTACTTTGGCTCTTCCTTGGGGGCCCTGTGTTAGACTCTGATGCACCACAGCAGTTTTACTGTTACCCTTCGACCATCACATTGACGATGAAACACAGAAATTGCATCCGGATTCAATACAAAATTCACAATGACGGTTTCTGTCCACAGGAGTACCGTTTTGAAGAGTGTGTACTTCGGCTCTTCCCTTGGGGCTCAGTGTTAGACTCCGATGCACCACAGCAGGTTTACTGTTACGCTTCGACGATCACATTGACCATGTAACACGGAATTTGCATCGGGAATCAATACAAAATTCACAATGCTGATTTTTGTCCACAGGAGTACTGTTTCGAAGAGTATGTACTTTGGCACTTCCCTGGGGGCCCAGTGTTAGATTCCGATGCACCACAGCAGGTTTACTGTTACCCTTCGACCATCACATTGACGATGAAACACAGAAATTGCATCCGGATTCAGTACAAAATTCCTAATGCCGATTTATGTCCACAGGAGTACCGTTTCAAAGAATATGTACTTTGGCTCTTTCCTTGGGGCCCAGTTTTAGACTCCGATGCACCACAGCAGGTTTACTGTAACCCTTCGACCATGACATTGACGATGAAACACAGAAATTGCATCCGTATTCAATACAGGATTCAAACCCATTCACACGCAATATGTGGAGATGCTGAAGAATCTACAGTTTAGAACAAACAACAAATTGTAGCCGAGCTGTATTGTCACTAAGAGGTCAAATTCCGCGTTAAGTTCGCTCTGAGTTGTATCCCCAGTACAGAACCAATTTTATCGACATACAGAAGCTCAAATAAAAGATTGAATAAGCGTCCTGTGATCCTACATAGCGTATGTATCGTCACTAGAAATGAATAACTAATATAAGAAAGGTTACTGGTGATAAGAGTCCCTACATGTCGCCACTCCTGGCTCTATTGTGGTTCAGCCTAACGTCTACCTGGTAGAGACGGAATATCATGTTTAATGGGAATTTCAGACGACTATGCCATTTCACCTTCTTCACTTGGCGTTGGCAGAAGAGAAAAGAATCTCTCTCTCTCCCTGTCAAAAATCATTGGCAGAAGTTGGAATTAAACCCCGACCATAACTATATCAACCTATCATCAATCCAACAGACCACCAAATCCTCATCTCGGTGGCTCATTTTTCTATCGTAACGCCGTTGAGCCACACTGGATGAGAATTCTGACACACAGGCTCCCTGTAGTGGTTTGCAGCATGTTCAGTACATTCATTTACTTCGTTGACCAAATCGCCATAAACCAGCTGCCTCGGCTACCCAGCGCATACATTCGACTCTATCTTGTAATCGCCGAAATAAAATCATGTAACTTACACCTACACAGAACTGCCAACACTGTAGGATGCAGAAATTTAAATGGGAAGTGTTCCTTTCCACTTGAGCTATTCTATTACGCTATCTGTTTGTCGAAAACGTTATGCAGCACAAGAGAAAAGGTGTAACTGTCTGTCTCTCAGGAGTCTAGATCCGTCCATATGCATTATCTCACAGCACTGAGGAATGCAAGAGTTCTGGAGGAATTGTTGTAGACTTCTGCAACTGCTGTAGCTATGTGTCAGCTGGTAGCGTCATGGTAAGTGTCGCGAGTTCGAATACATTCACTGCTGCATTTCTTAAAACGCAATTCTGCTGTCTGCTGAGGTTATCAATCTAATGGAACTTTGAACATAATTCCCTTCACTTCTAAACCCAAAATAGCCGCATGTGGATAAAGGGCTAACTTCTGCGACATTTTGTTCTTTTCAGGTTTAATAGACGGCCAGGCAGCAGATGCAACTCCAAACTTTTGTATTAAGTATGGGGCAAGCACAACGTGCCAAAATACGTCAGAAAAGTATTTCCTGCATTAGCTGTCGTGTGGTAGTAGCATTTTATTGTTCTTCAAACCTTGTTTGACAGCCTTAACTCAGAACAAGTTTTCTACATGCATGTAATCAATAAACTGCATGTGTATTGTCAGACGTTTATAGATAACATCAGAGAATTCGCATATATCGTTGATGAATTATTTGTCTCTCAGATTTACTACTGTTTTAACAACACTAAAAGAAACCTTACGAAATTTTCGCACTGTGGCATTTCATTAACAAAGTTATGTAATCCTGAAAACCCAAAATTTCCTTCTCAGTAGCGGAATGAGGCGTTACCTGTATGGTTTTCACCATTGCACTATGAGCCGAAAGTACTTTCTTACGATTTCCTTATCGATGTTTGATCTGACTGCTTGTAGATCTTTCACAGGAGGGATAAAAACTTCACAGTAAGTGTGACTAGAACCGGGAAGGATAACAGATGGTTTTTCACAGGTCAGTACATTACCACAGAGCTAGCGAAGAAATATGCGCCTTCACTTCCTCTTACGAGGCCAATAGTGGCTAGAACTCGTAAACCGCTATTTAAAGGACGAGATTAGTTGCGATTTCAGAGTACTATGACTTTCGCGGACTGAAAACCGTAAATTTACAATGTTTTGTTACACCTCAAGCAATAATACCTCAGATTATTCAATGGAAATGACTGGAAAACTCAAGTGAACTTTGAGGCTTAATTCCGTGCACACCAGGAAGTAACTCGTCGATCACAGAGTTGCCAAACATACCTAGCCTGGTTGCCAAATCTCAGTTACAGTACCAACAGGAAGAGGACGAACAGATGTGTGCCTACAACGGGCTGGGAAGTGACCATATCTGGCGTCCCAAAGATGCGGCTGCCATGGGCTGGAATACGCAATGCATCTGATTCGCATATCTGTAACTAGTTTTAGGGACTGGAGTAGAGTTACTAATAATACTCAGAACTGACTGCAAACTAAGCATCATAAATCAGTAACTCTCATAGTTGTTTTTATATTCCTTTCATAAGTGTACTCAAAACTAAGAAATTCATTCATGGTCATTTTCGTGCTTGGCCGATAGTCGAGCACAACAAACAAATAAAATTAAAAAAAGAATGTGTGTGTGTGGTTGTGTGTGACAAGAGAGAGAGAGAGAGACATAAATATAAGAAAGAGTGAGAGAGAGAGAGTAAAAAGTAGTTGTAAAGAAAATTAAACATGGTAAGTAAAGAAACTTTCATTATAATGACACGTTCCACATCATTACGAAATGTCGTATTCATAATCTATGGAACAAGTATTAATCTAATCAGACCTAATCTAATTTAATGATATCATATTGCTGACTAGCCATGAAGAGTCAGGAATTACCGAAATTTTCGCCAATATCAGTAACCAAATCTAAGCTTGAAAATAAAAGACAATAGTTTTTGTAATAAACCGGGACTCCAATCAAGACTCTTTCGTCCCTGTTAACTAACCACGAGAGATGTCTAATATACTTCCATTCAGAAGTAAAAAAGTGTGCATGCTTTTTAAGATGACGTGCATGATGAGAAGTTCTGTGATGGAGATACGAAGCAAGCTCATAATCGGATTGTTAATTAAGTAAATTGAAATGTTACGTATCGGCTTTTCTTACCACCTGCTAGGTGATTGAATCTAAAATAAGGAAACAAATTTTTGTGCCTGAACGACAATCAAACCGCACACCTACCGTCCTTCTTTATCATCCTCGAATATAGCTTAAGTATTAATTGCTTAGTCATCAACAGTAAGATGTGTGCGTGTTTGACCAGAAATAACGACGCCTATGGCGATTGTTGACAACATATGATCAGACATTAAAAATGCACATTAATTTTCACTAGCAGGCTGGTTTGCACGTGAAAATGAAATTATGAATATTTTTGTAGTGGATCAGGATTCGGACCCTCATACTTACCTTTGGAGGAGACCTAGGGAACTATACTGTTCCGACAGATTCAGATCCGCAAAAGAGGAGATACGAATTCGAATCATAGAACAGCACCAAATTTTTCAACGTCCCTAGTTCATTAAAATACAAATAAAATAAGAGCCCTGTTCCCTTAAATGGCTATCGGTTCATGAAACAAAATAAAATTTTCTAATGTAAATAAGTTTAGTGGCGACAGTATTTCTGTTTATCATGACATCCACCTATGTCATTTCCCAACGTAAACAGCATCTGCCCAGTTGGTAATGAAGGAACGTGATGTTTTATGCGGAATCTGGATTATATCGTCTTTCTCTTGAGGTTACCAAAGGTAAAGTAAATCTGTTTGTGCGTCTCAAAAGTAAAAGTCTGAACCCACGCGTTGCACCTGTGATAGTTCGTTCCACCAGACCATTGTGGCCACATTTCCCAGCCCAAGGAGTGTGCTGTAACGGAATATGTGCTTAGCTTTCAAATGCGAGTCTATTAAATGGTTAAGTAGAAGCAAGCTTCTGACACGGAGATTATGCTATTCTCATGTCAGCAGGATGTAAAGACTCTGTTGGGCATCGTAGCCTCAATGTGGAGCCATTTTGAAATTTTGACTAATTTAGCAAGTTTCTTACTTCGAGAAAAACAACTGTGAAGTGTGGAATTACCGGAAAATTCGATTATTACCGTCATTATTACTATCATTTTCTTCATACCGCTGATGGAACACATTTGCTTGAAGATCATTTAATGCCTTTTTGTGATTATAGAAGCAGTTGCCTAAGAACAGGTTCTTTCCCTGTCTACGGAATCCTTCTTATGTTAATATCAAACACAGCAATTACTCGTAGATTGCATTAAAACTAAAGTAATAGATGAGGACGTTACTTGATAACAAAAACTCGCTGCCTTTCTTCATTTACTTGTGCCTAGAAATGGCTGTCGAATACTGCCAAACCAAAAGCGAAGGGATCTTACTGCCTTCCGATACGCGTCGCTGTCAGTTCTTCCATATGATTTGGTTGATGTGACCTGTTTCAAGTTGCGTATGACAGAGAATGTTTTAGATAGTCAATTGTTTTCCTTTGCAATAAACAGGAAGATTTACATTCTTAGCTATGCAAGTTCAAACGTATCGCAATATTAGTTCAAATTGAATATTTGCTTCTATAATGTAGGAAAGTATTCCACAGTTGCAAAACCCGCATCCGACTCATTGACCTTACACTTAGTCGCTGACCATAAATTCTAGCTCAGAGTGACGCCAGTTTAAGGAACCTAATGTAGCGACGACTGTCTGCCATTGCTATTTCTCACCGGAAAATAGGCAGTTCACTCCTTGGGCTCCATAAGTACACTGTAACAGTATTCGTTTTACCTGATTTTGTAATCATTTAATTAAAACAACATGACCTTTCAGTGGGAGACGTTTCGTTCCCCTTTTCCTTCTGTGAAATTTGTCAGTAAGCTTTTTGCCTTTCAAACAGCGAAATGCGGCAGAGTACGGCCGGTAAACGTTTCACAAACCACGATTTCTTTAAACATTGTGGTAGCTGAAGGAATTTAGTTTCTTCTTAAATCGCCTTATGCAGCAACGTTCACAGATATCTCAAATAGGAAAAGCCCTTTATCCAGGTACGAAGGTTGTAAAACAAACTTCCCACAGTTTGTGTCAGGTTGATCTTTTCGTCTGATAGCACTGCGTAAGTATTTTGTCCAAGAGGTATCACAAGTAGTGTTCCTATAACTGTGGGAATCATTGGTTGAAAACGATTTTAACACGAATGCTGAATATTCAGAATGATAATCAACCTAAGTTTGAATATTCAAAATGATAATCAACCTATGTCTGAGTTCATCCACAAACTGAGGCGTATTTATAATAGTGAAGCTAGACTGTGTATCCTTGTCTTCCTTGAGTGGGCATTGGAAGGCGTTTACACACACGTATACAATACTATGAATACTTCGAACGCTACAATTAATATTGCTCTCATAAAGTGATTTTTTGTAAATTCTTCTAGGTCTTGAGCGTGCAATGTGTGTTGTCTTAGACAAAAACATTGACCGCCGAGTCGTTTATGTAAGGTGGACAATACTGTCGTGCTCCACTCAGAATTCTATGTACGGCAATATACTCAATCTGGCAACATTGTAGACTGAGGCACTTCCCGGAGGAATTCTTGACAGCAGTCTGAGTACATCACCCTTGACTATGACCGTATTCTTGAGGTAAAACGCGGGACTAGCTAATACGATGTCTGGCAACCGAAAGCACACGTCGACAAAGTTTTTATCGCATCTTTCCTCTCGGTGCTGAAGCTATGAGAGTAATTCAAGCGAATGTACAATATATTTCGCTTCCTGTCACATCGGTAATTACAGTTATGTTCAACAATATTTTAGCGAGAGATTTCTTGGCTGACCATCTGCATGTGTCTGAGTTCTCTGGGACCCGTTCGCTGCCTACCGGCGGGGGCTGAGGCACTGCGCTCTCTCGCCTTCTCCGACGACGTCTGCTCCACTCCTCACTCTCGACGATGTAACATGCACTAATGTTGTTGAGTGGTGACCCATAAAATCTGTCTACTACTTGTGTTTCACACTCGATAGCAATGGAAGCACAAAACCGTTTTTATTTGATGAGTATTTTATTACACTAGTATGCAATACATCAATGTGGCACAGTATTAATTTCATTGTTCCTGATCCAGTGTGCTATAATTAAAGCGTCACATCGTGTTCTTTTTCCTTTTACACGAGATTCTTCAAATAATTTGTTTTTGTCTTGGATTCATACGTGTTATTCAATGCACAGAGTGTAAATGCAGTGTAACGTGTTTGGTTTCTTTCTTTGATTCCCTATGGTAAATGGATGCGAAACATTGTGTCAATACCTTACAGAACCTGTTCTATAGCTACTCAGGCAAATTGCTGGTTTTCAGGTTCATACATTAATTAATGGAGAAGTGAACGTTGTTCAAAAGTGTTATTTAAAATATTCAATTGGATTGAAGGTGACAAAATTGCACATATTTGAAGCTACCCAGAGAAAAAGTAAGTTACTAGAGCCTCTGTTAGCAAACGTCTGCAGAGAGTTCCTAATTGCTGCTGTGGAAATTTAGCATAGAGGCCCTATAGTAATCAAGAGGTTCATTTCCTTCATACTTATCACCGTGGCATGTGAGTCCTAAGTGAAGAACAACAATGAAATTTGTATCTTTGATGGTCGATTCGAATTTCTTCAGAGACCCTTGTATTGTGAAGCAGCTTGGCAGTCATAAAGCCGAGATCTATGACCATTAAGACAACTTACTGAGTCGAGCTACCAAGAGGACGTGATGTGTAAAGGTTTTCTTCAGATTTCGTTAAGGAATGTTTTTCTGTAAATTAGCAGCTCTATTAAATAAATCAGAAAAAGAGCTTGCACATGCTGACCCCTACCACAGTTATAACTGACGACTAAGTGAGCCGTTGCGACACGAGAAACGGGTGGTACCATGGGGCTACGGACACACAGCTGCCAGCACCCTTGTCTCATCATGGTATTGGTCGCTCAGCCTCATAACGCATCGTGAAAGATAATAAAATTTGTCACTTACGTAAAGAATAGCATTTCTTTATCCAAAAAATTGAATTTTCATTCTCAGCGTCTTAGTTTACGTGAGGATTATATAGCACGAACCATTCAAACGGAAAGGGAATATCAAGTGAATTTAACAAGTCAGTTCAGTACCATACATGGAAGTGATTGCACTGTCACAATGTTGCCAAATGTTTGTGACGATGTTGCCAATTCTCAGCTGTACTAGGACCAGCACATAGAGGCATTCGACTGAAACATAGCCATGACCAAGATTGTAACTGGGTTCGACAGCATCGTCGTCTACCACCTTGACAAATCGAACGGCGACAGTGCTCGGCTGGTTACTTACGTTTACTGGCATCAAAGCTACACCATGAAAACACAAAAATGTTAATAACCCGGACATCATTAATTTTGGAACCCATAGTAAAGTAAAGCAGTCATCAATCGGAAGATTGGCTTGGACACCACAGTGCTTTAATAGGCACGGTCTTGTTGGAGGCCGTATGCCATTGCTTTCCTCCAACGTTTGAGTTGACTTACCTAGCCAGTGGGAAGCTACAGTTTAACGTGGCTTTCAGACCACAGTGCAACTCGGCATTTTTCACATCAACAAACACTGCCCGAGCGGAAATATGTGTAAAATGGCACATAAAAATTGTGGTGTTGACCAGGGATCGAAACTGAGAACTTTGTATTCCTTGCTCTTTACCATTTTTTTAGTTTTTTTTCTTTTTTCTTTTTTTGTTTTTTCAATGCCTACATTATTTATTTATTTTGAAAAAAAAGGAAAAAGGATTGTGGAAGGTTTGTTTTTCTGCTTTTTTTATTTTTATTTTATTTTATTTTTATACAAATGGATAAAAGGAAGGCCGTTCCTCTTCGGGTACATAAACAGAATAAAGGAAGCCGTCCCGTTACGATAAAACATGCTACAAACTATAGCCCGCTGCGAATTTTTCGATGACTGTCGTCTCGTTGCTCTGTTGTTTCCGTTGTTTACAATCTCATAAAAAAAGGAACTGGGAAGAGGTGCTATGGTTATCTTCTCATTTCATCGATAATCCCGCTGCGAGGTGGATTATGAAATGCACTCCAAAGACGATTGGAAAAATATTGCGTATATTTAGGGTTATTCACGATCGCAAAATGTCGTTCGTTGACGTAATACCAACAATCGGGTACTGTCTTTTCGCCATTACCGAACAGGTAGTGAACAGCGTGGCCGCTAATCCACGTCATAGAGTTCGTTTTTGCTCTCTGGAAATACATCTCATCGGGCAAAAGAAGTGACCGGGTAGTTATCCTGTCGGGAGTATTGCGTGTGAGAAAAGCCAATATCTGACGCACCAAATACCAAACGTACTTTGCCGACCCGCATTCGAAACGATGTTCATACGTGTCAATCACTTGGCATGTGGCGCACAAGGGTGAATCGGCGAGGTGGATGTGATGTAGGCGGGTCTGGCACAACTGTTTCCCATTAACAGTTACGTGCCATGCAGACTGCACGTCACTATCAAGGGTGGTGGCATTCACTGCGTGCCACACAGCACGCCACTTTTTAGGGGGGTGTTTGCTTTCAATCACATTCGGCGTCCTGTTCATTTGCTTGGCAGCATATATCGCCCTCGTCATCTTCAGGCGTGTGGGTAGTAGTGCGGTGCGGATGTAGCTTATTTCAAGGAAGAATTGGCTAATGTAGAAGAAAGGTGGTGGGATGTCCGATATCATCACAGGGGGTGCGAGTGAGATTGGTCGTAAGGTCTCCAGTAAGAGAATTGTGAGGCACGTCGGACTTCGTCGCCACAGTTGCAGGTGACACCTGCCGAACAGGGCCTTCGCTATGTTCTGAACATGACAAAGGCCTAAACCCCCTCTGCTCCTCGGGAAGGTTAGGGACTTGTAACGAATCTTAAATAACATGTCCGTAATAACAAAGGATCCCAAAACCGCCAACATGCGGTGAGCCAGGGTAGGTGGTACGGGGAGTATCTGTGCAAAATGGGGGATACGTGACGCCAAATAGACGTTAGCACGTCGTGACCGTTGCAGGAGGTCTAGATGTCTCAGACGGTGGTCACTTATTCCTGCTCTCATCTGATTCTATAAACGCCTGTAGTTAAGGGCTGTTTAACGCTTCATGTCAGATGTGAATTCAGTGCCAATACAGCGGATTGAGTCACCGATTCGTAGCGTCGGGTAGAAAATAGTCAGGGCGTGCGATTTGTGGAGATTGAGATTGCTCCCCTATGCCGCGCCGTAGGTCTCCACCCACGCCAGTACTGCACAAACATCGTCATTACTGCGAAGAAGGAGTACCATATCATCCGCATAGGCAGTGCAGCAAAAAGTGTGTACACTAAGGGACATCCCATTTAGGCGTTGTCGGAGGCCGCAGAGGAGTGGTTCCAAGACGAGGGTGTACAATATCGCCGAAAGAGGGCAGCCTTGTCGCACCGATCGCTGGATCTGTATCGGCGGCGTGAGACGGCCATTATATAACACCTTGGAGGTCGCGCCGCGTAGGAGACGCATCAGTACCTTAACTATGATGTCCGGATACCCAATGTGTCGCAGTACCTCCATCAAAAATGTGTGGTCGACTCTGTCAAAGGCCTGGCTAAAGTCGAGTGAGGCCAAAACTCCTGGCAGTTGGCGAACTTTGGCTAGCGCGATGATATCTCGTTATCGGCACAGTGCAGTGCGAATATTATGGTCTTCACCTAACAATGCCTGGTCCTGCGACGCAATACATTGTACCAATCGCTTTAGGCGTGCCGCCAGAAGCCGGGTGAAAATCTTCAAATCACTGTTGAGTAAAGCCAAGGGGCGATAATCACTGATCCTGGATCCGCCTCGTGGTTTGTGTATGGGCACAATCAGTCTTTCTAGGAAAGCCCCAGGGATCTGCGTCATGGGAGACGTAAGATCGCGGCAAATATCAGTCCATGCTGGTGCCAGCCATTGTTGATATGTCTGGTAAAATTCCAGAGGAAGGCCATCAGGTCCCGGAGACCTGTACTGCTTCAATGATTTCCTCCTCCGTTACATCTGCAGTCAAATCCGCTGCCGCTGTCGGAGAGATCGTGGCATAAGTGAGTTGAGAAAATTCGGCGATCACATCTGGGGGATGTCGATGTCCCGAGTGCAGCCTAGTGTAGCGAGCATGAAGGGCGTTTCCTATATCGCGCTGGGTATCAAGGCGTCGTCCGTCTTCCGTCGTGATAGCTTGGATCAGTGTCCTGCGTCGGCGCCGTCGTTCTGCAATGACGTGATACATGGACTGTTCCTCCTGGGCCACTGTGTCTTGAGTGCATGTACTGACGTTCGCACCCTCAAGGTGGCAACGTGTTAATCTGATGATCTGTGCTTTGGCACGGTCCACTGTCACCTGCAATGCACGTGAGTACGGCAATGTTGTACATTCCATTAAGATGCTGTAGTAAAAGTCCATGGTATGTCTCTTCCATGCTGCAACATCTCGGCCGTAGCCTATCAAGATCTTCCGGAGGGCCGGTTTGGTGCAGAGTAACCACCACGACAGTGTAGACCGGTAGGTTCCACGCCGGCGGCTACAGGAATCCCACATGTTCCCTATAAGGCGGCGGCTTTCCTGAGAGGCTAGGTGAGTGACGTTCAACTTCCATGGCCCACAGCTGTGCCATACCTTCTGCCGGCCGAGGGTAATGGCGCAGATGTAGGCCTCGTGGTCAGAAAACGCTGAGGGCCAAACTTCGGCAGCTCTCGCCCCCACAGCTATGGAGCGCGAGATGTAAATTTGGTCGATACGGCTGGAGGAATGGCTGGTGTAGTGAGTAAATCCGGACCGATCGCCACAAACACGTTCCCACGAGTCCACCAATTGAAGATTATTTATAATTGTCGCAAGTTCTTTGCAGGGAGAATGATGTGGTAACTTGATCCTTAGGTGCTTGGCTACAGCTGAAGTCTATCCGAATATCAAGGCGTCCTGACGGCCCATGAAGAGGGGCGTGATTGTATGAGCGAAAAAGATGGATCGTTCGCGACGCCGACCAGATCCTGACGGTGCGTAGATGTTAATAAGTTTGACTCCTTGGATAGTAAGAGCCATGCCTCTGGCGTCAGGGAGATACTCGACATCTTCTGCGGATACAGCTTCGCGGAGGATGATCGCCACACCACTGCCATTGTCCGACGCATGTGAGACCCAAGTCTTCTAGCCATAGGGTTCCTTGAAGTCTGCGACATACACCTATACACCTCTTGAAGGAGCGCAATGTCGATGTCTGCTGCGTTGAGCAGAAGCTGTAGCATCGCTAGTTTATGTCGGGCACGTATGTTGTTGATGTTAATCGTTGCTAGACGATATGTCTGGTCAGCCAGGTCGGCAACTGGGTTATTTAGGAGGCCAGGTGTGGGCGGCAGGGGCGGCCCCACAGAGGCTGACGATACAGCCTTAGTCGCTGTGGTTGGTCGGTGCTGGGTACAGCCGAGGGAACATCTCTGCCCGCGGCATCCTCCTGGTGCTGTGGCTCATCTTCGACGTCATTCGCCGAAGAATCAGATGCAGCAGTTGGTAACTGTTGATTAGTGCTGTCAGTAGAGCGCTCACGTGCATGTTCAGTAGCAGAAGTCGTGTTGTCAGACCGAGGCTCAGAAACAGTATTCGCCGTAGAATCGTGACGGGAAGGGTGAGTTGTGGTGATAGAGTCCTGAGTGTCGTCCGATGCCGGATATTCGTCCGGGTCACACAGCAGGCAGGCATCGGATGGCGTATGGCGCCGTTTCTTGCGTTTTAGAGGGGTCCCTTGTTTTCGGACATGTTGTTCTGTGTCAGAGTGCGGGCAGCAATCGTTTGATGTGGTCTCCATTGGTAGGAAGGCAGAAGTCAGGACAATTTCCATGTTCTCTTTAGGCTCGTCTCGGTGGCACAATTTATCACCGTCTTGAGGCAGGTCTGCCGATGACGTCGTAGAGGAGGATATGCTGTCCGCCACACTGTCATCGACCACTGACTGCAATATGGTGTTACGATCCTGGGCAGGAACAGCTGTTGCGGTTGCAGCCGCTGCATACGTGATGGGGAGTGAAGTAGGCGTCGCTGGGGATGGAACTTCACCAACCGGTGTCTGGGTCAGTCGGCGTTGAATGCAGACCGATCGGACATGTCCCTCCTGGCCACAACCGGCGCAAGCCCGGTTGTCCGTCGTACATGACAATGGCTCTGCAGCCGCAATTACTAAATAGGATGGCACATGCTTCGTCAGTTCAATCTTAATTTGTCGCACTCCGTTTAGGACGAGGTATGTCTCAAACGTATGCCATTTTTCAGCCAGGTGGCTTAGCACGTTGCCGTACAGTTTTAAAGTTGTCACCACAACATCTGGTGGGACTTCGAATGGCAGCTCGAAGATCCTCAGAGTGCGAAGGCCTAATCCAGTGTGGTCGATCGTGACAGTTCCAATGTGGCCATGAGTGTGTCGGCGCACAACATCAGTGCACGCCTTTTCATTTATCACTTTGTGTTATGGAAAAGTGGATCCCAATGATGTCTTGAGGTGCAATTGAAGTTCTTCCCGGATGAAACGTTCAATGTCAAGTGCTCGAGGTCTTGCGTAGTCCGCTTGAAATGTGATCTTAATTGTGGACTTGCCGTACGAGTGCGCCATGGCATTACCGAGACACGGACGCGTGACACTCGCCGCACCGGAAGGTAAACAAGTAAATACGCGCGCGCGCGGTGCGCTAACAGGGGGACACAGGTACGACGACCTTGCCCCACCGCTGACTGTTCTTTACCACTTTGCCACCACGTAGCCACCACTGTGGCTTTTGTTTGGCCTTAACATTAAGAATCCCCCGTTTGTGCCTTGGCACTTGCGTGTCCCTGCACCAAAGTAAATAGAACTGAATTGAATGTAGTACCTCCAAGTTGGCATAAACAGAAATGGAGAAAAATTAAACAACATAAATGGTCTCTCTTTGATGCCTTAATCTTCATTGCCATTATGCGTCTTATGAGAAAAAACGTACTCTTCATCGAAATAAACATCTTCGTCCTGTTATGCAAATATTTGCGATTTATTTTACATTAAAATTTTACTAACAAAATTAAAATAGGAGACGTTTTCCTTTTGTTCACAGCATCTTAATCGCTGAAGAGAGGTTAAGCTGAAATTAAACAATATGTGCTTTAAACAAAGTCTTCTTCCTGTTAACACAGTAGGGTCAGTACCGCGTCCAGTCCCGTCCTCTTCTACAAATGCATTTAATCGCCAGGGAACAGAGGCAACAAGCTTTTCTGATGCATCTGTCACTGTGACATCTCTTCCCACGCAGCGTGAACTGCTTCCGACAACGCTGCCTTGGATGTTGATGCAGGTCTTTTCCTCCTAATAATTTTTTCCATCTCTGCCCACACGTGCTCTGTGGGATTGAGGTCAGCAGCTTTTGGAGGCCAGTCTAACAGCTCAACGTCTCCTTTCATCTGAAACCAGTGTCTTACTCGATTGGCTGTATGAATTGGGGAATGGTCATGTTGGAAAATGATTCTACCTCCAGGAAATCGCTGGCGAACAGAAGGAAGTATGATGTCTTCCAGTATTTCGCACTAATAAGCACTACAAAGCGGACGCTCGAGTTCCCACAGCACGCCGCAACCATTTGCTGATATCCAGCCCCAAACTGTGACAGACGTCCGGCCACGCCTTTGCCTCTGTTGGACATATTTACGGTCGTATCCCGTTAAACTTAGTCGATACACATGGACAGAGCTATTTGCAGCAGTTGAAAATACCTTCTCGTCGGTAAACATAACTCGGTCCCAGTCCGAAAGCGGCTTCCTCCTACAGGCCAGTGCGAAATTTAACCTGGTAGTCCTGTGTTGCTCGTTCAGCATTTCCTTAGCAGCCGTTTTCCGTTCATATCATCCATCCTCGTTGAGCCGATGACGTATCGTCGACCTGCTCACTGTTAGCTGCAGGATGTTTTTAATTTCTCTGCCACTCCTGAAAGGGTCCTCAACACTGCAGCGGAGTGTACTCCTGTCTTCAATCTCTGTGGTGCTCCGTGGGCGTCCAGAGTGACGACGGAGGTTTACGTGGCCATGTTCCATCCTCTTCACCCAGAGATGAACAGTGGATTTGCTGTATCCGAGAACACGGGAAATGGCACTGATACAGTACCCGTCTTGCCGGCGGGAGTGGCCGAGCGGTTCTAGACGCTTCAGTCTGGAACCGCGCGACTGCTACGCTCGCAGGTTCGAATCCTTCCTCGGGTATGGATGTCTGTGATGTCCTTAGGTTAGTTAGGTTTAAGTAGTTCTAAGTTCTAGGGGACTGATGACCTCAGAAGTTAAGTCTCATAGTGCTCAGAGCCATTTGAACCATTTGAACCAGTACCCGTCTTCATAAAGCGCAACGATACGACCTTTATCAAACTCACTGAGCTGTGACATGTCGCCTTGACAGAAGTAAGAACCGACTCACAAGGCAACAGGAAACGAAGTGGCACACAGGACGCAGAGCACTCGCACGAGCACCGACGTCAAATTCATTCCCGATTTCAAGCTTTCAATACTGTGACACGCGAATTATATTCACGATTTCACTGGAACGTTTAGAGAAATATCATTAAATCAATGCTGTTGCAGACGATCCAGTTACAACTGATAGGTGTGTTGGGTTTATGGGTATATCAGCCAAAATCACTAGTCTCAAATTTTTATGATCTGTGTTAAATGACAATTTATACCTGTCCAACAAAATTCATGTTAAACAGAAATATGTTTTAGTCGTAACTATTATTTCGAAGGAACGAACATGTTTTAGTACGGAAGACTAAAGTAAACTGTGGCGTTCAGTGTATTCAAGGTATTGCATACATTGCTGTATGTCACTTAGATCAGGGGGAAACAGTCTCCGCAAACTTCCGATTTGCAAATAAGTTTCACAAGGAGAGGGTATGACAAGTGCGCTACCGATTCTTGTCAAATATTGCATGGATGTTCTAGCTTTGTGCTATACACTCCCTAGCATCTGAAAAAATCGAGGACAAAGTTGAGGACGGACAATCGCATTTTAAATGCTGTACACCGAAGGAGCGTCTACAAATAAAACATTTCATTAGTACGTTAGAGCTTCCAGCCGTTACATGGTGGCGAAGTGGTTAAGAGGAAGACTAAGACTACAATGGTCTCGGGTGCAAGCTTGATCAGTACCACGATTTTCATGTGCCAATATACACTTATTTCACCTCGTGCAGTGTTTGTTGATGTGAAAAATGCCGAGTTGCACTGTGGTCCGAAAGCCTCGTTAAACTGTAGGTTCCACTATTAACTAGTAAGGTAAGTCAACTCAAAGGTCGGAGGATAGCAACGGCATACCACCTCCAACAAGACCGCGCCTATTAAAGCACTGTGGTGTCCAAACCAAACTTCCGACTGATGATTGCTTTACTTTACTATGGGTTTCAAAGCTAATGATCTCTGGGATGTTAACATTTTTGTGTTTTCATGTAGTAATTTTGATAACATTAAACGTAAGTAACCGGCCGAGCACTATTACCGCTCGATTTGTCAAGGTGGTAGACGACGATGCTGTCGAACCCAGTTACAATCTCGGTCATGGCTATGTTTCAGTCGAATGCCTCTATGTGCTGGTCCTACCACAGCTGAGAATTGGCAACATCGTCACAAACATTTGGCAACACTGTGACAGTGCAATCACTTCCGTGTATGGTACTGAACCGACTTGCTAAATTCACTTCATATTCCCGTTCCATTTGAATGATTCGTGCTATATAATCCTGACGTAAACTAAGACGCTGAGAATGAAAATTCAATTTTTTTGGCTGAAGAAATTCTATTCTTCACATAAGTGACAAATTTTATTATCTTTCACGATGCGTTATGAGGCTGAGCGACTAATACCATGATGAGTGAAGGGTGTTGGCAGTTGTGTGTCCGTAGCCCCATGGTACCGCCCGTGTCTCGTGTCGCAGTTACAACCGTGGTAGGGGTCAGCATGTGCAAGCTCTTTTTCTGATTTATTTAATGGAGCTGCTAATTTACAGAAAAAATTCTGTTAGGTTGATAATCATTTTGAATATTTAGCAGTACTGTACCCATTGGTCTTAAACTCGTTTTCAACCAATGATACCTACAGCTACAGGAACACTACTTGCATACTGTGGTGTCACCGCCAGACACCACACCAGCTAGGTGGTAGCATTTAAATCGGCCGCGGTCCATTAGTATATGTCGGACACGCGTGTCGCCACTGTCAGTGATAGCAGACCGAGCGCCACCACACGGCAGGTCTAGAGAAACGTCCTGGCACTCGCCCCTGTTGTACGACGACTTTGTCAGAAGGGGATCACTGACAATTACGCTCTCATTAGCCGAGACAATAGTTAGCATAGCCTTCAGCTACGTCATTTGCTACGACCTAGCAAGGCGCCATTATCCTTTGTTATTATTGCTATTATACTTCTGTATCATCAAGAGCGATGTTCTACAAACGTGGATTAAAGTTAAGTATTACAAGATTTTCGTACTTTATTGCAATTCTCAAGACATTGTCCTGTTCCAGCCCTCACGCCAATCTGCGTGTATTTAAACGCGTGCATTGCAGCCTCCTCTAGACATACAGCACATACCTCTTAGACAAAATACTAATGCAGTGCTATCAGACGAAAAGATCAACCTGACACAAACTGTGAGAAGTTTGTTTTACAACCTTCGTACCGGGATAAAGAGCTCTTCCTATTTGAGATGTCTGTGAACGTTGCTGCATAAGGCGATTTAAGAAGAAATTTAATTCCTTCAGCTACGACAATGTTTAAACAAATCGTCTTAACGGCGCTAAATCGTGGTTTGTGAATCGTTCACCGACCGTCCTCTGCCGCATTTCGCTGGTTGGAAGGCAAAAAGCTTACTGACAAATTACACAGAAGGAAAAGGGGAAAAGGGGGACGAAACGTCTCCCGCTGGAAGATCTTGTTGCTTTATTTAAATGATTACAAAATCAGGTAAAACGAACAGTGAGGTTGTCAGTATAAGCACATTACTGTTGTCAGTATGATGTTGTACTGCCCAGGGCCTGTAATGAGAAACGGTCCGTTTAGCGCAGGCATATTGTATACAGAAGTAGAAGAGAGAGCACCACTAAAGTATGCATTGCACACACACAGAAATTACTGTTACAGTGTACTTATGGAGCCCAATGAGTGAACGGCCTATTTCCCGGTAAGACAGAGCAATTCCAAACACTCTTCCCTACATTAGGTTACTTAAACTGGTGTCACTCTGAGCTAGAATTCATGGTCAGCGACTAAGTGTAAGGCCAATGAGTCGGATGTGGGTCTTGCAACTGTGAAATACTTCCCTACATTATTGAAGCGAATAATAAATTTGAACTAATATTGCGAAAAGTTTGAACTTGCATAGCTTATGTAAATCATTCTGTTTACTGCAAAGGAAAACAATTGATTTTCTAAAACATTATCTGTCATACGCAACTTAAAACAGGTCACGTCGACCAAAACATATGGAAAAACTGACAGCGACGTATATCGGAAAGCAGTAAGATCCCTTGGCTTTTGGTTTGGCTGTATTCGACTGCCATTTCTAGGCGAAAGTAAATGAAGAAAGGCGGCGCGTTTTTGTTATCAAGTAACGTCTTCATCAGTTACTTTAGTTTTAATGTAATCTACTAGTAATTGCAGATGTTTGATCTTAACATGAAAAGGATTCCGTAGACAGGGAAAGAACCTGTTCTTGGGCAACTGCTTCTATAATCACCAAAAGGCATTAAATGATCTTCAAGCAAATGTGTTAAATCAGCGGTATGAAGAAAATGATAGTAATAATGACGGTAAAAATCGAATTTTCCGGTAATTCCACACTTCACAGTTGATTTTCTCGAAGTAAGAAACTTGTTGAATTAGTGAAATTTTCAAATTGGCTTCACATCGAGGCTATGATACATTGAAGAGTCTTTACATCCTGCTCACATGAGAATAGCATAATATCCGCGTCAGAAGCTTGCTTCTACTTAACCATTTAATAGACTCGCATTTTTTCCACCGTGACTAATGTTGTAAGCTAAGCACATATTCCTTTACAGCACACTCCTTGGGCTGGGAAATAGGGCCACAATGGCCTGGTGGAACGAACTATCACAGGTGCAACGCGTGGGTTCAGACTTTTACTTTTGAGACGCACAAACAGATTTATTTTACCTTTGGTAACCTCAAGAGAAAGACGATATAATCCAGAATCCGCATAAAACATCACGTTCCTTCATTACCAACTGGGCATATGCTGTTTACGTTGGGAAATGACATAGGTGGATGTCATGATAAACAGAAATACTGTCGCCACTAAACTTACTTAAATTAGAAAATTTTATTTTGTTTCATGAACCGATAGCCATTTAAAGGAACTGGGCTCTTATTTTATCTGTACTTGATTGAAATAGAGACGTTGAAAAATTTGGTGCTGTTCTGTGATTCGAATTCGTATCTCCTCTTTTGAGGATCTGAATATCTCGGAACAGTATAATTCAATAATTTCGTTCCTTTTCACAACACTGCAGTCTTCTCTAGGTCTCCTCCAAATGTAGGTATGTGGGTCCGAATCCTATTCATAATTTCATTTTCACGTGCAAACCAGCCTGCTATTGAAAATTAATGTGCATTTTTAATGTCTGTTCATGTGTTGTCAACAATCGCAATAGGCGTCGTTATTTCTGGTCAATCACGCACACATCTTACTGTTGATGACTAAACAATTAATACTTAAGCTATATTCGTGGATGATAAAGAAGGTCGGTAGGTGTGCGGCTCGATTGTCGCTCAGGCACAAAAATTTGTATCATTATTTTAGATTCAAACGCCTAGCAGCTGGTAAGAAAAACCGATACGTAACATTTCATTTTACTTAATTAACAATCCGATTATGAGCTGCATTCGTATCTCCATCACAGAACTTCTCATCATGCACTTCATCTTAAAAAGCATGCACACTTTGTTACTTCTGAATGGAAGTATATTAGACATCTTTCGTGGTTAGTTAACAGGGACGAATGGAGTCCCGGTTTATTACAAAAACTATCGTCTTTTATTTTCAAGCTTAAATTTGGTTACGGATATTGGCGAAAATTTCGGTAATTCCTGACTCTTCATGGCTAGTCAGCAATATGATATGATTAAATTAGATTGAATCTGATTAGATTAATACTTGTTCCATAGATCATGAATATGACATTTCGTAATGATGTGGAACGTGTCATTATAATGAAAGGTTTCTTTACATACCATGTTTAATTTTCTTTACAACTACTTTTTACTCTATCTCTCTCATTCTTTTTTATATTTATGTCTCTCTGTCTCTCTCTTGTCACACACATCCACACACACATTTTTTTTTTAATTTTATTTGTTTGTTGTGCTCGACTATCAGCCAGGCACGAAAATGACCATGAATGAATTTCTTAGTTTTGAGTACACCAATGAAAGGAATATAAAAACAATTATGAGAGTTACTGATTTATGATGCTTAGTTTGCAGTCAGTTCTGAGTATTATTAGTAACTCTACTCCAGTCCCTAAAACTAGTTACAGATATGCGAATCAGATGCATTACGTATTTCCAGCCCGTGGCAGCCGCATCTTTGAGACGCCAGCTATGGTCACTTCCCAGCCCGCTGTAGGCACACATCTGTTCGTCCTCTTCCTGTTGGTACTGTAACTGAGATTTGGCAACCAGGCTAGGTATGTTTGGCAACTCTGTGATCGACGAGTTACTTCCTGGTGTGCACGGAATTAAGCCTCAAAGTTCACTTGAGTTTTCCAGTCATTTCCATTGAATAATCTGAGTTATTATTGCTTGAGGTGTAACAAAACATTATAAATTTACGATTTTCAGTCCGCGAAAGTCATAGTACTCTGAAATCGTAACTAATCTCGTCCTTTAAATAGGGGTTTACGAGTTCTAGCCACTATTGGCCTCGTAAGAGGTAGTGAAGGAATATATTTCTTCGCTAACTCTGTGGTAATGTACTGACTTGTGGAAAACCATCTGTTATGCTTCCCGGTTCTAGTCTCACTTACTGTGAAGTTTTTATCCCTCCTGTGAAAGATCTACAAGCAGTCAGATCAAACATCGATAAGGAAATCGTAAGAAAGTACTTTCGGCTCATAGTGCAATGGTGAAAAACATACAGGTAACGCCTCATTCCGCTACTGAGAAGGAAATTTTGGGTTTCCAGGATTACATAACTTTGTTAATGAAATGCCACAGTGCGAAAATTTCGTAAGGTTTCTTTTAGTGTTGTTAAAACAGTAGTAAATCTGAAAGACAAATAATTCATCAACGATATATGCGAATTCTCTGATGTTATCTATAACCGTCTGACAATACACATGCAGTTTATTGATTACATGCATGTAGAAAACTTGTTCTGAGTTAAGGCTGGCAAACAAGGTTTGAAGAACAATAAAATGCTACTACCACACGACAGCTAATGCAGGAAATACTTTTCTGACGTATTTTGGCACGTTGCGCTCGCCCCATACTTAATACAAAAGTTTGGAGTTGCATCTGCTGCCTGGCCGTCTATTAAACCTGACAAGAACAAAATGTCGCAGAAGTTAGCCCTTTATCCACATGCGGCTATTTTGGGTTTAGAAGTGAAGGGAATTATGTTCAAAGTTCCATTAGATTGATCACTTCAGCAGACAGCAGAATTGCGTTTTAAGAAATGCAGCAGTGAATATATTTGAACTCTCGACACTTACCATGACGCTACCAGCTGACACATAGCTACAGTAGCTCCCGAAGTCAACAACAATTCCTCCAGACCTTCTGCATTCCTCAGTGCTCTGAGATAATGCATATGGACGGATCTAGACTTCAGAGAGACAGACAGTTACACCTTTTCTCTTGCACTGCACGACGTTATCGACAAAGAAATAGCGTAATAGAGTAGCTCGAGTGGAAAGGAACACTTCCCATTTACATTTCTGCATTCTACAGTGTTGGCAGTTGTGTGTAGGTGGCAGTTACATGATTTTATTCGGCGATCACAAGATAGAGTCGAATGTATGCACTGGGTAGCCGAGGCAGCTGGTTCATTGGCGATTTGGTCAACGAAGTAAATGAACGTACTGAACATGCTGCAAACCACTACAGGGAGCCTGTGTGTCAGAATTCTAATCCAGTGTGGCGCAACGGCGTTACGATAGAAAAATGAGTCACCGAGAAGAGGATTTGGTGGTATGTTGGATTGATGATAGGTTGATAAACTTATGGTCTGGGATTGATTCCAAGTTCCGTCGATGATTTTGGACAGGCTCCGCTAAGTGATGAAGGTATAATGGCATTGTGGTCTGAAATTCACATAAAACAATATATTCCTACTCTGCCAAGTAGACGTTAGGTTCAAACTGGTTCAAATAGCTCTGAGCACTATAGGACATAACATCTATGGTCATCAGTCCCCTAGAACTTAGAACTACTTAAACCTAAGTAACCTAAGGACATCACACAACACCCAGTCATCACGAGGCAGAGAAAATCCCTGACCCCGCCGGGAATCGAACCCGGGAACCCGGGTAGACGTCATGTTGATCCACAATAGAGCCAGGAGTGGCGACATGTAGAAACTCACGTCAGCCTGGCCGAGATGAGGGAATACGGTGTGGTCGTAAGGCCCCAGTACTATCGCGCCATGCCGTTGTGTGGCGCGAAGGAGGCGTCGGCCACTGGCGTTGGTGATGCGGGAGTTCCATTGCGTGTTTTTGGCGTTAAGGTCGCCCGGAATTAAAATGTTCCCCTCGCAACGCCAGTAGAGCATCGAAGTCAGCCTCCTGGAGCAGTCCCCTCGGCGGCGTGTAGGCCGCAACGAAGGTGATGACCCCTGCCGTAGTGGTAACAGCCACCGCAGTGGCTTCCACAGCGGCGAGGGGCGGAAGCTGCACTTCGTGGGGTTTCAGGGAAGCCTCGATGTAAACGACAGTCCCTCCGCCATGGGTCAACCTGGCCACCTTGACATGTATCCCAACCTTGAGGAAGGTATCGCATACGAGGCAAATATCGATTGCCCCCTTGCAATGGGAACAAGCTATTCGCGTTAAAAGCGCAGACGGTGAGGCCACGGATATGGTGATTATCCACGATGGGGTTGAGGAACGACGCCTACCTGGAGGGCCGCCGTGACCGCGGTGACGAGCACCAGGATTTGCTCCAGAAGCTGGCTCAACGACCGCAGAAGTGATCGGAGCTCAGCTGCTTCTGAAGCAGTGGAGGCGGCGGGGGCCACTGGGGCGGCCTCCGCCACAGGGGCGCCTGACGGGGGCCACTCTGTAGGTGTCGACTGCCGTGGAGCGACAGTTTCGGGCCGCAACTGCGGCGCAGCGGGAGCTGCTTGCCGCTGCCGCGGCGGACTGTCGGTGGCAGTCTGTTGCGCAGCGGCGAGGGTGGCACGCCCCGGGCGCCGGCTACGCCTGAGTGGACGGGCAACCCGCGCGTCAGGCGCGGCCGCGGGTATAGCCGCCCTCTCGGGCGAAGCCGTGGACGGCGCAGTCGGCTGCCGACGGGTTGGTCAGAGCGCTCGGAGGGGGCAGGTAACCCGCTCTCGGTGGCGGCAGCGAAGCTGGTGGAAGAGTGCACCTTACGAGAAGGAGCACCCTTGTCTCGCTGCTAGTTCCGGCCCCTGTCGAAAGCCGAACAGCATCTATAACAGGGAACATGCGGTCCGCCACAGTTGCAGCAAGTCGGCTCGTCCCCGCGGGCAAGGCCGCAAGATTTGCTCTCGTGCTGCCCCGCGCACTTGACGCAGCGGGGAGGCATGGAGCAGTATCTGGAGACGTGGTCCAGCCGCTGGCAGGAAAAACACGGAGCCCTTTTGCCTTTGGTTCGGAGTGATCGACCTCAACCTCGACGCGGCCGACCAACTGCAGCTGGAAAGCCTTCCGACTTTCCAGGTTGTCAACCAGGGCAACCTTGTACAGCGGCATGTTGTGGTGGGTACGAGGGGACTTCATGAAGGCTGTGGACCCGACGCCGAAGCCCATATCGTCCAGTTCCTCACGGAGGCAGTCCGCGCCAAACTTGAGGTGAAGGTGGCGGAATACCACCTTCAGAAGTTTTAGCGGCTCGGTTTCTGCTGCCAGAGCACTCGAGAGCGCAGTGAGACAAAATGGCGACAGGAGCCGAGAAAGCGTATGTCTTGCTTGAAATGCACTCACATCAGTCAGTCATAACAGTGCAACGACACTTCAGGACGAAGTTCAACAAAGATCCACCAACTGCTAACTCCATTCGGCGATTGTATGCGCAGTTTAAAGCTTCTGGATGCCTCTGTAAGGGGAAATCAACGGGTCGGCCTGCAGTGAGCGAAGAAACGGTTGAACACGTGTATCTGGACATGCTGGAAAACTGGCTCATGCCACAACTGGAGACCGACAGCACCGACTTCATCTTTTAACAGGATGGTGCTCCACCGCACTTCCATCATGATGTTCGGCATTTCTTAAACAGGAGATTGGAAAACCGATGGATCGGTCGTGGTGGAGATCATGATCAGCAATTCATGTCATGGCCTCCACGCTCTCCCAACTTAATCCCATGCGATTTCTTTCTTTGGGGTTATGTGAAAGATTCAGTGTTTAAGCCTCCTCTACCATTAAACGTGCCAGAACTGCGAGCTCGCATCAACGACGCTTTCGAACTCATTGACGGGGACATGCTGCGCCGAGTGTGGGAGGAACTTGATTATCGGCTTGATGTCTGCCGAATCACTAAAGGGGCACATATCGAACATTTGTCAATGCCTAAAAAAACTTTTTGAGTTTTTGTATGTGTGTGCAAAGCATTGTGAAAATATCTCAAATAATAAAGTTATTGCAGAGCTGTGAAATCGCTTCAATCATTTGTAATAACCCTGTACATGAGGGGCGTTCAGTAAGTAACACAACCATTTTTTTTCCCTGAAGGCGTGTTGGTATTATTACGGATTCAAATACGCCATACTATTCCCCACAGGCTTTGCCTACAATATCCTATTTTTCAACATCACCTCCGTTCAGTGCGACAGCCTTACGCCACCTTTCTGGGAGGGCCTGTAGCCTCGCACGGTACCACTCTACTGGCCAACGTCAGAGCCACCGCCTCTCTATATCAGTAAGCTCACCATCACCCACGTACTGCTTCACGCAGAGTGCATCCTTCATTGAACAAGCAGATGGAAGTCTGAAGGTGCGAACTATCAGCACACAACTTTGAGTGAGTCACCACTACCGACACAGGCACACAGTTGTGCAACACGGCGTTTGACTGTGACTCATCGATCACTTGGAGAGAGAGAGTCCGCACACTGCAACACTGCAGGAGTGACAGCTGTGTGCGGCCGGCCGGCGAGCCTCGTTGCGACGACGGCAGACACCTGGCCCGGCGACTCGCCGTGATTTTCTTCACTGCCAGGTCTCCGTAGGCATTCTGCAAGCTGCCTGAATATCTGCGATACTCCAGTTTTCCTCCAAAAGAAACTCAGTGACAGCTGTCTGCTTGTAACGCACCTCCGCTACGGGCGACATTTTGAAGGCCACGTACAGCGCCACCACCTATCGGTATTCCGTGAAACTGGAGGGTGTGAAGCAGGAACATGCCACGATGGCTCGCAACAAAATATGCATTTTTTTAAGCAAAATGGTGGAACAAGAAAAGGCCTTTCATTACTTATTGACTGCTCCTCGTACATTTTGACAAGACTGTGAGGGTTGTAATATCCACGCCTACATTTTATTCAGAGCAATATTCACGACAGAATTGTGTATGGAAAGTGAATGAACATTCTCGTGATAATAATAAAAAGGACTTCGTCGTAAATAAAAAAAATTATTATTGTCTACGACATAATTAAATATTATGTAAAAAACTATATCTCAGACGATACCCATGGAAAAAGATAATGGAAATCTCAATCTTTTGTTATCCCTGATTCTTCTAGAATAATCCTTTTTCTTCTTCGAACTGTTGTACTGATAGGATGTGACGGATGTCTGGAAACACAGAGGTCTGTAAAAAACTATATTATGTTGCCAATTTAATATTTGAAAAATAGATTTTATGTGTCATTGAAATAAATCTTCTCTGTTTGGAGTTTTATTTCGTTGTGATTCTCGTCCTATGTAAATGTTGATTTTTCTGATCAGCTACAAAGGAGCGGAGCCATTAGCGCTATTGATCTACTGCGCAGTATATTGGTAAATGCTGAATAATATGCGATTAACAGTAAGAAATATTTTCAAATGTTAATGCATATAGTGAAGGTACAAAAAGATTTAATATGTATTATTAGTTAGTAGCAAACCAAGGCTTGCAGCAGAATCAGTAAGTGATTTTCTTACATTGGCCGCCATATTAGTGAAATATTGCAGCGGTAGTTTTAAATTGACTTCCTATACACACATAAATGTTGTTGATCATAATAGCGATAATAATTGTATGTTGGTGGCTCAGAACTCAATCTGAGGTAACACATTCCAGTTAGACTGTGAATAATCTCTAAATATTGTGAATTTCTATGAAAGTAAACAGCACCTTACGTAATACAGATTCTTATATGCTGCTGTATGAAGACCGGTTATTTCGTAAAGACGTTTATGACACGAAAAAATACATTAGTGTTGTGTTGTATTGTGTGACAAAACTGTTCATTTTGCTTAAAGAAAAGTGTTGACACCTCGAATACCAGCAGCGCTAAATTCCATAAACGATCTGCAACTAGTAAAGAGACTTATGCAATAGCACTGAAAATAGTAAAAATCGATACTCTTGTTTAGTTCAGCTTACATATCATACATATAGCTTGTTTGCTGGTATGTATATGATTACTTTTGTGCGTGAACTTACTTCCATTTACACTGCTTGACAGACAACATTGCTACACGTTCCCAAGAAGAGATTTCTTTAAGAATATAACGATCGCTAGCCAAGAAAAGCAGTTATTAAATAAAACCTCATGTTACATTAGTAATGAATAACTAGATTTATTTTAATCTTGCTGAAATTGTAAACACGCAATCAAACCACAGAGTAAGCAATATATGAAAGCAGATTGGGTTTGTGTGTGTGAAGTCCTTGTGTGATATTAAAGATCCTCTTATACGACCATTCTGCATCAGAGACGACCATTTTTTCTTTACTAAGCATTTGGCGAGAAGTGTTGGGTTGTCGACGTATATGTAGGTCAGACACAAAATGCCACGGGAGAGGGCCTTTCTGCGATTACAGTTCAGTTTTGCAGTTTCCGTTTATAAACTGCGTTTAATTGGCCATCACGTTAAGCAAGTTGGTATTTCATTCACCACATAGGCACTGGATTTTCTATTCTTTTCAAACCTTTGTGAAAGAACTTGTCTTTCTACGCTGTGCTGAGACCAGGAATTGTTTCATCTAGCCTTTGTGGTGTCACCGCCAGACACCACACTTGCTAGGTGGTAGCTTAAATCGGCCGTGGTCCATTAGTACATGTTGGACCCGCGTGTCGCCACTGTCAGTACTTGCAGACCTAGCGCCACCACATGGCAGGTCTAGAAAGGCGGACTAGCACTCGCCCCAGTTGTACGGACGACATTGCTAGCGACTAGACGTACGAAGCCTTCCTCTCATTTGCCGAGAGACAGTTAGAATAGCCTTCAGCTAAGTCCATAGCTACGACCTAGCAAGGCGCAGTTAACCATATCTGGAGAGAGTCTTACTTGTATTCACCATAAACGATGTATACCAAAAGGATGGATTAAAGTTAAGTATTCCCAAAGCAACGTACTTTTCTTATTAGCATTCATTGAGCATCCTGTTTCAGACTTCACGATATTCTGGGTGAGCTGATAGCGTGCCTATTCGGCCCTTCTAAATAACACTGTGTCGGCACTTCTGTCGACACATAACATTTGAAACAGGATGCTGCCATGTGGTGGCGCTAGGTCTGCAAGTACTGACAGTGGCGACACGCGGGTCCAACATGTACTAATGGACCGCGGCCGATTTAAGCTACCACCTAGCAAGTGTGGTGTCTGGCGGTGACACCACAGCCTTAATTAGATTCGTCTAGATTAAAACATGCCCATTGCTTAAAAAAGTACTGATATCGTCAAAATTTTGATAAATGAGTATTCTGCGGGCCGAGCTTTCTGCACAATGTTGTTCTGGCGTAACAGCAAGCGCCAGAACGGAGCTGAAGAACGCAAGAGAAGAGAAGGCGGTGACACGACGTCGACCAATGGTGCGCCGATTAGGAGCGCACCACGACAGCGGCGGCCTCTACGGGAGGAGAATACAAGCGCCGCTGCTGCCAGGCTCGGCCGGTCGTGGCCGAGGTGCCGTTGCGACGGGAGGGGAGTGTCTTCCACGCGAAGGCTGTGGCGGGTGGGGCCAGCTCAGGCGGCTCAGTTGAACCCGTCGGCGGCCCCGTCCGGCCCCCCACCTGTGACGAACCAGCTTCCGACCACTGACTAGGACCAGGTTTGCTCTTCCACTGATGACACGCGCTCTTGTGACCGAGCGTTCATTATTATGAAAAAGCTCGTTCACGGGGGCTATTACCCCGGTCGAGATGACGACGAGGCGGCCATACTGACCTTCTGCAATATCCTCAAGGCTGCTGCACTACCGAGCTCGGGGCAGCAAGAGTCGGGTGTGCCACCGAGAGCCTCGCCGGTCGCGCTGCAAGATTTTGCGGCCCCGGCGACGGCGGCCTCGAAGGGAGTTGCGCCACTGGACACGACCACTCGAGAGGTCGATGTTCTCCCGGTTGCCCCACTGGCCCCGTTGACACGAGAAGAACCCGTTGCTTCGCTAGTCGACGCGCCGTCCTGCGCTGGGGGCATCCCTGCGGTTTGGACGGGCGCAAAGACAGCTCCAGAGGCCACCGACATGGAGGCCATTGACCTCCCGGACACGAACCTTGCCGAGGCAGAGTGTCGCGATACCGAGCCCGAGCGCCCAGGAAGCGCCGGGCCATGACTCGTAACGATTCGGATACTCACTCCTCGTCCTCCGACTCCGCGAGGCCGCGGAAGAAGGCACCCAGAGGCTCCCGCTGGGAGGGCTGTAGCGGGCTCTTCCCAGAGTGCCGCCAAGGCGCGACCTTCGAAGAGGCCGCAGCGGCCCACTGCGTCGAATGCTGTCTCCCGGCAGCCTGATGAGGACGGCTTTGTCGCCCCACCTCGGCGGCACACCGCCAGGGCTGCCGTACTGCAGCCACCGCAGCCGCTGCCGACAACTAGCACGTTTGCAGGGGAAAACGTCGACGAGATGGAGGACGGCGAGTAGCCTCTGGTGCCGCCCCCGCCGCCCCCTCCGCCCCCGCCGCCCCCCGCCCCCGCCGCCCCCGCCTCCTACCGTCGTCCAATGAGGCGGCGTGTATAAGGACCTGCAACAGAAGCTCGAGAGGGTGGCCACGTCCACTACTATCAAGAATGGCAGCCGTTACCTCCACAAGGTCACGGTCGCGACACGCGAGGAGTACCGGGCGATGATGGACGCCATCTGCAAGGACGGCCTCCATTGCTACACCCACCCCTCCGAGCCGCTAAAACTTCTGAAGGTGGTATTCCGCCACCTTCACCTCAAGTTTGGCGCGGACTGCCTCCGTGAGGAACTGGACGATATGGGCTTCGGCGTCGGGTCCACAGCCTTCATGAAGTCCCCTCGTACCCACCACAACATGCCGCTGTACAAGGTTTATGAGTTTTTCTACGTATCTGTAGTGTGTCGTGACCAAATGTCAATGAATGAAGCTACAGTGAATTTATGAAATCGCTTCAATCATTTGTAATAGCCCTGTATATAGTCGGTTTCGACGGTACACAGTTTTACATTGTAAGAAAGGACACCTTCCTCTTTCACAGCCTCGTACAGAAAAGAAAGAATACGAAGGCTCTGCTTTCCTTCGAAATTTGTAAAAGCATGTCTAACGTCTGAGCTCTCTTTCTCGTGGTTGGCTTAGGTTATTCACGTCCTAAAGAACTCAAGTAGAGAAACTACCGTACAAGACGCTGCAGTGAAAGTCGATCACTAGGTTCTGCGATAACAACACAAGTTCGTCGCCAATAACCGACACGTAAGTATCTGAAGGTTAGCAATGTGTATATATAACAGACAACTGTTATTTTGATACGACACGTCAAAAGGAATCGAGGAATGCCAGTTTCGAAATGGAGGAAGAGTGGAGGGTTAAAAGTACATCAAATTGATGTAAATTGTGATTCAAATTCATGTAAACTGCGGTAGTTCCGCAGAGGTGAAGAGCTTTACACAGAATAGACTGGTGCAGAGCACTGCACGAAGCAGTCTTTGACTAATCTCCACAACGACACAGACATGTGTAACGCTAAATTAATTACAGTTGGTAATCAGCTGGGAAAGCTGACGATCGAGAGAAGTATTATTCGCCAAATCTAACAAAATAAGGGCTGCGCTCTCTGTTTGCTCTGTTGTCCTCAGTACGTGAAGCAAATTTTTTGATAACCTTTACCACAAATTTGATATTTCGGCTCACTTCCCGTTGCACTGAATTTCAACGCAAGACCATCCACACGTGATGATGCAAGAACTGTGGATCTGAACCTCTGAACCTCGTGCAGCTGTTTTTTAGTGTTTAACAGAGCGATCTGACCAATGACCGCAGGCGACGAGTCGTGTGAATACGATATAATAGCATGAGTGTACTATAATAACAGGACAGCTTAATTCCCTCTTAATTTTGATGAGTGTGTCATATCCATCCAGAAAAAGCAAAATTTGCTTCTGGTCCCTTTTTCTTAGTTTTGTAAATTTTAAGAAATATTCTAGCATTCGGAAAAATAGCTTTGATGTCATCCGTCCATTCTTGAGCATCCAAATGCTGTGTTTGGTGGGACTCCTCCTTCTAAGGCGTCATTCATGTTACTGCGCTGAATTATTAATACAAACGGTATGAATTCGCCTGTTGCATTCACAGTATAGAAACATGTCGTTTGAAGAGCCCATTCTCCCCTTGCGATTGCACCCATTTGGTGTTTGCATTTTAGAGCCTTAGACTGTTTTTGAACGTGAATAATGGGATTCCATACACTTTATGTATTCGGTCAGTAGTAAACGTAACATTCATCTACTATTTCCCCATATTTATCAAAAACTCTTTAGCACCCTCTTTATTAACGTACTTTCCTTCGTGCGATCGACATTTCTTCGCAATCTCGCAAGGACAATCTTTCATAAACCTGTAATACCATTTTATACTTGATGTATTATTTTTCGTTGTTGAAGCGATGTGGTTGATGACATTTTTCAGCCGGTTGACAGAAAAGGCTCCTCCATTCATTAATACACTCCTGGAAATGGAAAAAAGAACACATTGACACCGGTGTGTCAGACCCACCATATTTGCTCCGAACACTGCGAGAGGGCTGTACAAGCAATGATCACACGCACGGCACGGCGGACACACCAGGAACCGCGGTGTTGGCCGTCGAATGGCGCTAGCTGCGCAGCATTTGTGCACCGCCGCCGTCAGTGTCAGCCAGTTTGCCGTGGCATACGGAGCTCCATCGCAGTCTTTAACACTGGTAGCATGCCGCGACAGCGTGGACGTGAACCGTATGTGCAGTTGACGGACTTTGAGCGAGGGCGTATAGTGGGCATGCGGGAGGCCCGCACGGATGCACGCCAAGACCGTAGGATCCTACGCAGTGCCGTAGGGGACCGCACCGCCACTTCCCAGCAAATTAGGGACACTGTTGCTCCTGGGGTATCGGCGAGGACCATTCACAACCGTCTCCATGAAGCTGAGCTACGGTCCCGCACACCGTTAGGCCGTCTTCCGCTCACGCCCCAGCATCGTGCAGCCCGCCTCCAGTGGTGTCGCGACAGGCGTGAATGGAGGGACGAATGGAGACGTGTCGTCTTCAGCGATGAGAGTCGCTTCTGCCTTGGTGCCAATGATGGTCGTATGCGTGTTTGGCGCCGTGCAGGTGAGCGCCACAATCAGGACTGCATACGACCGAGGCACACAGGGCCAACACCCAGCATCATGGTGTGGGGAGCGATCTCCTACACTGGCCGTACACCACTGGTGATCGTCGAGGGGACACTGAATAGTGCACGGTACATCCAAACCGTCATCGAACCCATCGTTCTACCATTCCTAGACCGGCAAGGGAACTTGCTGTTCCAACAGGACAATGCACGTCCGCATGTATCCCGTGCCACCCAACGTGCTCTAGAAGGTGTAAGTCAACTACCCTGGCCAGCAAGATCTCCGGATCTGTCCCCCATTGAGCATGTTTGGGACTGGATGAAGCGTCGTCTCACGCGGTCTGCACGTCCAGCACGAACGCTGGTCCAACTGAGGCCCCAGGTGGAAATGGCATGGCAAGCCGTTCCACAGGACTACATCCAGCATCTCTACGATCTTCTCCATGGGAGAATAGCAGCCTGCATTGCTGCGAAAGGTGGATATACACTGTACTAGTGCCGACATTGTGCATGCTCTGTTGCCTGTGTCTATGTGCCTGTGGTTCTGTCAGTGTGATCATGTGATGTATCTGACCCCAGGAATGTGTTAATAAAGTTTCCCCTTCCTGGGACAATGAATTCACGGTGTTCTTATTTCAATTTCCAGGTGTGTAGTTACTCCAAAGAAAGTGGATTCTAAATTAATTATATGCTGCAGCAGTACATCTTCCAACTCGTAACATTAGGTCTTCCAGATTTTGATGGTTTAATTAAATCGTTCCAATGTTATATCCTTTATATGCTTCATTAAAGCCAATTTCATGCTTTCGATATTTCAGTAAAGCTTCCTCCGTATCCTCTTGCTTTCACTTATTGTACGCTCTCTTCGTCATACTGATCAGGTGAAAAAAACACTTTTTAGGTGATATGTGATTTCTATCAACGCCTACGTTGCACCGGTACGATTAGTGAATTCTACACAGCTTCGAGTAATGCAGTGAGGACTCCACCGTTTCTCGCGTCTGTCGGCCGTCGTAATTTAATATATTATTATTGTTATTATTATTATTTTTTGATTGTTGCCGACTTACGTGGTGGGCCTTAATAAAAATGATATTCCATTTTATTTTGATTTTACGATTAAATGCTTTCCTGAAGTTCTCCTTTTTAACAATATTAATCTCAAATTATTTGGTACGTTAATGAATGTTAGACTTGCTGCATCTTAAAACATGAGCATACAAGCTGAACAATGTAATAAACTTTTCATATTAATTTCCTCGGCTAGTCAATTCACTTTAAAGCAAAAGATCTTTAGTTATTAATTACAATTGCGGCCCACACACGCGCGAGAGTATTTTTTCCTACCTCTGTTAACCATTGTATTGTAGTCGGAGTCCTGGCTCTGGGTCTCGGCTATGGTACTGAAAATAAGAATCTTAAAGCTAAGTATTTTCTGCAACGTCGGGCGGCTGTGGAGAAAAATTAATATTATGTTAATAGCGGGCTAGTTTTCGGCTTCCGCTAATTTTTCATAAGTTAATATCGCCACGTAATGGTGTCGTTGGCTGCATCGGCCGCTGCGATTGTTGAGCTGTAAATTACTTGAATGCAGGTTAATTCAAGGAAGGTGGACATGAAATCGGGATCACCTCTTGCAAATTAAAAGTGCACAATAATATTAAATCATTATATTATATGCTTAACTCATACAAATATGCTTACATTTGTCAGCACTCGAAAGATGTCCGTCTATATACACTCAAGACAAAAGAGAGGAAGTGAAGACGACTAAAAAATTAACAAAGGAGTGTATCTTTTCGTCTCTTTAGATCACTTTATTATATTTCTTTGCATTGCATTTCTTTGCATTTCTCGACAGAGAAATTATTGTTTTACGGCTACATGAAAAAAAAAATATTATTCAATTTATGAATGTCTCTTATTTATAAATATTGTTTTTAAGTCTTTTCGTACTATGGCACTGGGGACGCTATATTGCCCCCCGAAATGTTTATGTCATAAAAAATGTTCGTGTTTTTTGACATAAATATTTCCTCTTTCATGTCCACAGTGTCCACACGCAGATTTTTCTTTCACAGTCTACATATGTCACATCGTATATTTAAATCGTTAAATTACTGAGGTGTGTTGCACACAAAGTGTAATACAGATGAAGTTATCTACATAACAATAAAATATACAATTGGTTACGTTTACAGTCATGTACAAAAGAAAAGGACATAGAATACAATAGAATACAATTTTGGCTGCTTCTTTTTGGGTTGCAACTTTTGCAGTGTTCAAAAGTATCCAATCACGAGTTAGTCCATAAACATGAAGTCCCAGGGGTGTCAACTGTTCGCTCCCCATTTGGCGCGGCCGTAGGGAAACCCTGGGGAAAACCTCGGCGGAGCGACAGACTAACTGCTTTGGTTACTTTCACTTAATTGTTTCTGGGATGTCATTGTAGTACAAGATGTGCATACATTACAAATAATGTTTTGTTGCACTATGCAAAGAATGAGGTCATAATAGCAATTGGTTGCGGTGTCGTTGATCTACGCCGCGACGTTTCGCTCGCGACGGCGCCGGTTGGTGCCTTCGGTGCTCGGCGTCCGCGGCGGCTGCCGAGAGGTCAATGCCCGCTCGTCGCCAGCGTGTCTCTCGCCGTCGCGGAACGTCAGAATCAGCTGATCGGCTGCACGGTTGGCGATGCGCTTCTGTTTCGCCCAGGCGTGGCGGAGTGGGATGATATTCGCCCCCCGCGCTTGTTGGCAGGAGTCAGCTCTGCTACGCATCTCCGACGTAGTACATGAAACATACACACAACCAACGTAATATTTGTTTCCCGCTGCAGATGGTTACGCTAGTGGGAGAGAAGTGCGGCAGTTGTTGTTAAGTTTTCGCCAGTTTCCGAGTGTCAAGCTAGCACTGTCTTGCAGAATACATTACATGAACCTTCTCCCGTGAATGATGTTTTGTTGCGCCACTGTTTCCATTACACGACAGTTTTTGACTTGATACAATTATTTATGTTTTCGCCGCACTCGCAGGCACTGGTGAGTGTCCCAGTACGAGCTTAGCACAAACATTCGCCGTTTCTGGGGTCGCTGTTTTGCAACAGTCCACGCATCGCATTCCAATCTCGCATTATTGTGCTCACTGAAACTACAGTCTGTCCCAAAAATATTGACTGTGGGTTCACTTCACGTTAACAGTTCACATTTATAAGCAAATTCACAGTTTTTCGTGCGTAATATTGGCGTTTGGCGTCCTCACCGCTGTTGAACGTTCAATACTAGCACTTCACTGTCCACACCACAGTTTCACCTTCACAGTTTTTCACACTGCTTAAAGTAACTGTTTCGATTAGTTCACAAACACTAATGTATTTCATTCAGTCTGAACTCGATTTTGGCTAGTGCTGGATTTTATCAGTCTCTCGCACTAATTATCTCTTTTCATTTTCCACTTAGAGTGGTACTTGCCTTCAGATTTTTTTTGACTATACAATTGTATTTCCGTCTCATCTGAGGTAAGTCCCCATGTCATGTCTGCCCACTCATTGCGTACTTGCCCTCCAGAGCCAGGCTCGACTTTACAAAACTTTGCCTCTCACAGTATTGTAGACATTTTATAATCTAGGCCTAGCGTGCAAGTTCCTAGATTAATGTTAGATTTGTGACTTTTGTTTACACTACAAATTCGTGCAAATCTCTGCCTTAGCAGATGGCAATATATTTTAACAGTGCTTAGCGGTAGTCGCGTTTACTGATTTGCTTTGTACCTTGTCCACAACACATGAGGTACCTTGGGTGATTTACACCCTGCACTCATATTGTTAGTAAATTTGATTGAGCATATTTCAGGATCGGTATAGACATAAATACACGGAACAACATATACACTATAATATTGAATTTCATAAGTTGCATTACTACTACAGTTCAAAAATATTCATGACACACCAATGAAAAATTCTTTCATTACATGCTGTTGAAATTTTTTTTAATATTTTTTAAAGCATTCTTAAACATGAAATTTGTAAAATATTCTTAAATCTACGTTCATTTTTTTTCTTCAAAATGCAATTGCTTAAAAATACTATTATTCCTTAACATCTACAAAATTGAATCACACTAATATTGCGTGCCTCATTGTCTTTAAATGTTACACTAAAATCTGAACATTTACACAAAGAAAAAATACAAACTTAACCTATTATTAACATATGTAAAAGTTGCTCTACTGAGCGAACGTCTTTAAGCCTTTGTACGTATTTTTCTTGTTTCCTTCGTAATTGCCTCCTTCTTTGACCACGGGATGTTGTAGTTTGCGTGACAGAAAGTAATGTGAGGTACCACTTCGATATTATAGGTGTAGCCCTCGATAACACCGGGTTTTTTCGAAAACACATTCTCATAACCTGTAAGTAGCTGTGTCAATTCGTTTTGTTGTGCTTCAGTCAAATGTTCTGACTCCCTGACTTTCATGGCTATCAGTTTCCTTTCTTCCTCTTTATCTTCAGTAATAAATTCTTTATAATATGCTTGTCTTGTACTTAAGTCAGAATATAAATTCATTACCTGTATTCCTTCGAATCTCGACTGAAAGTTCCGGCAATATTTACCGTGCACTTCCCGTGTCCTCAACAATGGCAAATTTACACGTCTATCCTCATTCATAAGGCTTACTTCCCCGCACAAGAGGTCGATTTTTGCGTCTCTCTGGCGTAAAAATTCCATCCCCAGGATGCAAGCAACACTTAATCCCTTAACTACTAGGAACGAGCATTTCATTGGTTCATTTCCTACCGTAAACTCGACTTGCACCTGGTGCTTTATGATATGAGATTGTGCACCTATTGCACCCGTTACACGACAATTCTTCACTAGCAATACTGGTATTCTATTATTTTGACTCAAGTACTTGTAAAAATTTGCACTCATGACATCGGTTGAAGCGCCGGTATCGACTATTATCTGTATTGGTGCTCCGTACATATCTGCTTGCAATATAGCCTGCACAACACTTTTGTCGGTTCGGTTACATTTCTGCGGTATGTCCACAAGTTCCTTTTCTATTTTTATTCCCTCATTGTATCTCAGCACACAAAGTTTATGGCTGTCATCCGTGAATGCGCCCTCACTACACCATCCTGCAGCCAACAACGGAGAGCGTATTGTGGCTGTCTTTAGTTTAACGGATGAGCATTAGTGGGTTGACAGTTGTCTGTCACTTCCACTAACCTCACATTGTGGTTCTGGTTGTTGTTGTTGCTACTGTTGGGTTGGCCGCCCTGCCTCCCCGATGGTGTATTTTGATATTGTGTATGGCTCTGGTTTTGCGGTGGTCGGTTGTAACTTCCTGACATGCTCTGTGATGGACCTGGGTTGGCGTTCCATTGTGGCGCTGTGTTTTGTTGCCACTGTGGTGTCGGTTCGTTACAACCACGCCACTGGTTTCGGTTATTCCGCCATTGCGGATTGCCGTAACCATTATATCCATTACTCATGCGTCCATCATGCTGTCTCTTTCGATTTTGACGATTATAATCGTTGCCGTTATAACCATTGCCACTGTTTGTGCCTCGATTCTGTTGCTGGTGCACTTGCTTATTCCCGTTGTTACTACCGTTACTGTGGCTGCTATTGTAATCGGCTTTTTGTTGATTACAGCCTGCATGGTTCCACTTGTTTTCGGTTTTCATATCTTCGATCAATAAGTCAACAGAATCCACTATTTCCATGAATTGTTCTATATCGTATTCCGGCGAATTGATGAAATATCTTTTAATTTCACTGGGCAACTTCATTTTTATTAATCTGATTATGTCACGATCGGACATTGGCTCGTCCCAGTACCTGGTTTTGTTTATATACTTTTCGAAATATTTGCGTAACGTTCCCATCTTAGGATTGTACATTTCTGGACTGTACAACTCCTTTCGTAATCTTTCTTGGACGCTATCGGACCAGAATTTTTGCAAGAATGCACCTTCAAACTGTTGCATCGTTAGACATTTTTCGGACACGTCGGTGGCCCACAGTGCCGCGTCACCTTGAATAAAGGAGACCACGAACTGTATTCTTTGTCTTTCCGTCCATGTCCTGGGAAACACATTCCTGAAGCTCTTAATAAATACAACAGGGTGGACATTTCGCTTTTAGCTATTGAAGGGTTGGAATGTCCTGTGTTTTATTACATTGTCCTCTTTTTTGCACATCTGATTGCTACATTCTGGGACATTCATCACTTCGTGATGTGCGCTGCACGGTATCGCATGTTGTTCGTGCTCATAATTCGCATTAGGTTGCGGTTGCGCACTCGTACCCTGCCTACCGTCAGCGTTATTATAGTAATCAGTGCGCGGAGTCGGATTCATGACCTGTCCGCCACTGTTTACATTGCTTTCCGACGCAGACAGTCTTCGCGCGACCTCCTGTTGCCAATTTGGCAACTCCGTTGTCACACGGGACTTGATCTGTGCTAATTCGGCATGTAGTGCGGCAGCGCTAGCGTCAATATTTACACTCGCGGCCGCAGTCGCTTGTTCTACAGCTGTTTTTACATCGCTTCCAATCTTTGCAGATATCTCGCGATCCTTTACTTCTAGCCATTCATTTAATTCTTTTTCTACTTTTTGAGCTTGCACTTCCAAATATGCGTCAATACTTTTCCGTGCATCTATCTCCACATTATCTACGCGGTTGGTTAAAGTCTGGACATTATCTTCAAGCCTAGCCTGCGATATCTGTAGTTTTTGCATCTCGCCGGCTAAGCTTTGCACAAGATCGGGTATTTCTTTGCATGCGTCCCGCATCTCGGCAATTTCGCTTCGGATACTGTCAAGTTTCGCTTCATTGCGCTGCTCTTGCTCACGTAGCATCTGAGCCAGTTTTTCGTCTCTTTCTCTTTCCCTCTGTTCTAACATTCTTTCTTTTTCCCTTTCTTTCTGTTCTCTTTGTTGCTCTTGCTCATAGAGCATCTGAGCCAGTTTCTGATCTCTTTCCCTATCTCTTTCTTCTAACCTGCGCAGAAATTTTGCAAATGGGTCTGCAATCGGTGAGCATACTGGTGTCCCGCTTAATCTAGCACTCGATTGGCCCCCCTGCCCAGGCAGTGGAGTTGTTACTCTATTCCCATTCTGCTGTGGAGCGTCATTCACCGTCCACAGATCCTCGCCCCCCGCTCCGGCAATTATGTTACCGGAGGCGGTGGCTTGGGATTCGTTTACGTTTTGCAAATGATCCTCACTTTCCATATCAACAGAATTTTGTTCTTCTGGTACGGATGCTTTAGGTTGTCCTATCTTACCTATACTAAATTCACTTTAAGCCACTGGCAAATCTTTAACACTGATATACACACAAATAATTATCCCCTCCAAAAATAAACATATAAATACACAAAACGAATTATTATCCCCTCCAAAAATAAACACATAAATACACAAAACACCGAAGGTATCTCATGTGCACATGGGTTCGATATTCCGCACAGAGCTACACAGGATGCTTGCACAATAGGCCTTACCTTACTTATTTTTCTTTCTCGCAATCCTTTTCCTTTTCTACTCTTTTTCCTCTCCAAATCGCATCAAGGTGTGGTTTTGTTGTTGTACATGTAAAAGAATTCATACAAGCATTAATATTTTACAACAATTAGACACATACATAATTACATTCAGTACAAAAGAATCATATTAATCGGGCCCCAAAGTTGCGGCGCCAATCTCGCGTCCGTCGGCCGTCGTAATTTAATATATATATATATTATTGTTATTATTATTCTTTGATTGTTGCCGACTTACGTGGTGGGCCTTAATAAAAATGATATTCCATTTAATTTTGATTTTACGGTTAAATGCTTTCCTGAATTTCTCTTTTTAACAATATTAATCTCAAATTATTTGTTACGTTAATGAATATCAGACTCGCTGCATTTTACAAACATGAGCATACAAGCTGAACAACGTAATAAACTTTGCATATTAATTTCCTCGGCTAGTCAGTTCACTTTAAAGCAAGAAATCTTTAGTTATTAATTAAAATTGCGGCCCACACACGCGCGAGATTATTTTTCTTACCTCCGTTAACCATTGTATTGTAGTCGGAGTCCTGGCTCTGGGTCTCGGCTATGGTACTGAAAATAAGAATCTTAAAGCTAAGTATTTTCTGCAACGTCGGGAGGCTGTGGAGAAAAATTAATATTATACGAATAGCGGGCGAGTTTTCAGCTTCCGCTAATTTTTTCATAAGTTAATATCACCACGTAATGGCGTCGTTGGCTGCATCGGCCGCTGCAATTGTTGAGCTGTAAATTACTTGAATGCAGGTTAATTCAAGGAAGGCGGACATGAAATCGGGATCACCTCTTACAAATTAAAAGTGCACAATAATATTCAATTAATATATTATCTGCTTAACTCATACAAATATGCTTACATTTGTCAGCACTCGAAAGATGTCCTTCTATACACACTCAAGACAAAAGAGGAAGTAATGAAGACGACTAAAAAATTAACAAAAGAGTGTATCTTGTCATAAATTATTTCTTTGCATTTGAAACTTGGACAGAGAAATTCTTATGTTACGGCTACATGAAAAAAAATCTCTTACAAATTATGAATGTCTTCTTTATAAATAATTTAAAGTCTTTTCGTAATATGGCACTGGGGACGCTATACATTCCAGTACAGTCGGACAGCTTCTGCAGTGCTGTTGTTAGTGTCTAGCGGCAATAGCGTGAGGTCTGAGGGTGGATTGACTGGAGTTTGGACAGAGGAGGGAAGTGCGCCAGGGTAGCCCGCGCAGATTTACGAAGCCACTGTGCCAGGGTGACGCAGTGGTTGAAGCGTCTGCCTGGCGAGCAGGAGGCTTGGGCTGGAACTTTCGTTTGTCGCTTTAGTCTGCATGAATACATCATACGTGCCTGAGGCTTGGGAAGGTCTCTGAAGTCATATAGCTCTATCTGACCATCATTACTATTGTTATTATTACTATTACTATTATTATCATTATCATTATTATTATTATTATTATTATTACGAATATTAGTAGCAGTAGCAGTAGTAAAGTGCTGCCAGTATTCACTTTACTAGTTCATTATCAGTAGTACTTCCTCACAATGCCACAACAGACATTCATATTATCTTAATACACTCCTGGAAATGGAAAAAAGAACACATTGACACCGGTGTGTCAGACCCACCATACTTGCTCCGGACACTGCGAGAGGGCTGCACAAGCAATGATCACACGCACGGCACAGCGGACACACCAGGAACCGCGGTGTTGGCCGTCGAATGGCGCTAGCTGCGCAGCATTTGTGCACCGCCGCCGTCAGTGTCAGCCAGTTTGCCGTGGCATACGGAGCTCCATCGCAGTCTTTAACACTGGTAGCATGCCGCGACAGCGTGGACGTGAACCGTATGTGCAGTTGACGGCCTTTGAGCGAGGGCGTATAGTGGGCATGCGGGAGGCCGGGTGGACGTACCGCCGAATTGCTCAACACGTGGGGCGTGAGGTCTCCACAGTACATCGATGTTGTCGCCAGTGGTCGGCAGAAGGTGCACGTGCCCGTCGACCTGGGACCGGACCGCAGCGACGCACGGATGCACGCCAAGACCGTAGGATCCTACGCAGTGCCGTAGGGGACCGCACCGCCACTTCCCAGCAAATTAGGGACACTGTTGCTCCTGGGTTATCGGCGAGGACCATTCGCAACCGCCTCCATGAAGCTGGGCTACGGTCCCGCACACCGTTAGGCGGTCTTCCGCTCACGCCCCAGCATCGTGCAGCCCGCCTCCAGTGGTGTCGCGACAGGCGTGAATGGAGGGACGAATGGAGACGTGTCGTCTTCAGCGATGAGAGTCGCTTCTGCCTTGGTGCCAATGATGGTCGTATGCGTGTTTGGCGCCGTGCAGGTGAGCGCCACAATCAGGACTGCATACGACCGAGGCACACAGGGCCAACACCCGGCATCATGGTGTGGAGAGCGATCTCCTACACTGGCCGTACACCACTGGTGATCGTCGAGGGGACACTGAATAGTGCACGGTACATCCAAACCGTCATCGAACCCATCGTTCTACCATTCCTAGACCGGCAAGGGAACTTGCTGTTCCAACAGGACAATGCACGTCCGCATGTATCCCGTGCCACCCAACGTGCTCTAGAAGGTGTAAGTCAACTACCCTGGCCAGCAAGATCTCCGGATCTGTCCCCCATTGAGCATGTTTGGGACTGGATGAAGCGTCGTCTCACGCGGTCTGCACGTCAAGCACGAACGCTGGTCCAACTGAGGCGCCAGGTGGCAATTGCATGGCAAGCCGTTCCACAGGACTACATCCAGCATGTCTACGATCGTCTCCATGGGAGAATAGCAGCCTGCATTGCTGCGAAAGGTGGATATACACTGTACTAGTGCCGACATTGTGCATGCTCTGTTGCCTGTGTCTATGTGCCTGTGGTTCTGTCAGTGTGATCATGTGATGTATCTGACCCCAGGAATGTGTCAATAAAGTTTCCCCTTCCTGGGACAATGAATTCACGGTGTTCTTATTTCAATTTCCAGGAGTGTATTATTTGGCCTATTAAAACTGTTATTTACTAGGTGACTGTGGTGTAGAGAGGGCACTGCGTGTTTGAAACCCTGGTGTGGTGTAACAGATGGCTTCGCGGTCGTTGTCATATCAAACTAAAAAATTAATAAATAGAAAATAACAGTAAAATAAATGAATATATCACTCGAAATATAACAGAGGGCTTGACAGTCGTCATCAGATCAAGCTAAACAAATGAATAAATAGAAAATAAAATAATAAAGTAAAATAAATTAATATCACTCTAAAACATAGAAGGGAAAATAAAACTGCAGCTAAGTTAAGAGTAACAAATATCAGAAGGTATATTGCTGGTAGCAGAGTGGCGGATGAGAGGCTGTAGAAGGCTGTTGTCAGAATGAGGCTGAAGTTTGCCAGTGGAGATGGATTGTTCAACGGACCTACGGGAGTGGCCACGGGGACGCCGGTCCACCGGAGCAAAGAAAGAAGGCTGCACGAAACATCTGACGTGGCTACGTGCAGGTACTTTTCCACCAGGCTATCTTCTATTGGACGTTAACTCAAGTAACCAGATTCTGTATCGCGAAACGTCTAGGGCTACAATAATTTGATGGACGTTAGTCTTGCTAGAGTCCACAGTCCTCTAAATAGTTAACAAAAATAAATTTCACAGAATCTGTGCTTCTGCACTTCAGAAACAAGACAATGCAGGAATTTTAAAACACAGTACCAAGAATGCACCAGGAGTTGGAAAAATCAAACTAAATATTCCACTTGAGGAACGCTTAAAACACCATGCCCTTTATCCAACCAACTTAGAACACGATATGAAAATAAGTATAGCAAATGTGTGGTGTCACCGCCAGACACCACACTTGCTAGGTGGTAGCCTTTAAATCGGTCGCGGTCCGTTAGTATACGTCGGACCCGCGTGTCGCCAATGTCAGTGATTGCAGACCGAGCGCCGCCACACGGGAGGTCTAGAGAGACTTCCTAGCACTCGCCCCAGTTGTACAGCCGACTTTGCTAGCGATGGTTCACTGACAAATTACGCTCTCATTTGCCGAGACGATAGTTAGCATAGCCTTCAGCTACGTCATTTGCTACGACCTAGCAAGGCGCCATTACCAGTTGCTATTGATGCTGTAAAACATGTACCGTCAAGAGCGAGGTTTACCAATTATGGATTAAAGTTAAGTATTCCAGCAGCTCCGTACTTTTTTTACTAGTCGCAATTCCTTTAACTGTCACAGACCTCACGCCAGCCTGCGCAAGCTTAAACGCGTGCTTTTCGGCTTCCTCATAGTGGCTTGGCTGTCTTGCCAAGTCACAACAAAATGTCCACAACAAACACAAGAACAGCATAATATTCAGAAAGCCTTAAGAGAGAAGAAACACGTTTAAAGGACTAGACACACATCGACACAAACAGCCTGCTAAACTTGCTATAAGAAATGAAATAGTAAATATAAAAATCCTAAAATGGTACCGACCGAGGTGGCGGAGTGGTTAGGTTTACCGTAATTTCTCTAAATCGCTTCAAGAAAATGCCGGGATGGTTCGTCTGAAATGGCACGGCCGGCTTTCTTCCCCATCCTTCCTTCATCCAAATGGGACCTATCACTTCGCTGTTTGGTCCCATCCTCCCTAACCAACCAACCGACCCGAAATGTGTACAACCATTTTAAAACGGTACATACTACTATGTTAAAGAACGCATGCATTGCGACACAGGGATGGTTCACTGATAACACAAAGAGGTATTCAACAGTTAGTAATAACATTCAACAGGAGGAAACATCATTCGAAACATCAAATAAACAGATATTCGTTTCCTAGCTTGCGAAAACGAAATATCGTATGGCAGAAAACAGAAGAACAGCTGTAAAAGAGGAAAAAGAATGAATGTTGACTAGCATCTACGGAATCTGTAAACAGAAATTTATAATTCACTATATCATAGATAAGAAGAAAGTTCTGGAACTGTTTATAACCTCAATTCACAATGTCCAGAATGTAAATCAAAACAGCTTAAACGTAAATCCACATACAGTCCAGGCCACTGAAGATGCCTTGCAGATAATAAAGATGAAATTCGTATGGAAAAAAACATATATAATGTGACCTTTGCATATCAGTGACAAGGGGACATTCTCAAGTATCAATAAACGAGCGTAATAAAACTTAGTGTGTGTAGAGGAGGCAAAATAATGCAATATGTATTGCTTTTGTTTCTGTGTAGCGTCACTGTCGAGCGCTAAAACACATCCCGAAAAGTGATGTGGAATATTTATATGGAAATATTTCTCATATAAAAGTTCAAATACAATTAGTGTTCATGAAACTGATTTTTGTAATAACTGTACATTTCGCAAAATATACCAACACCATTAATCTATTTTGAGAAATGAAAACTTTTGTTACAGGATTAAATTAAATAAGCTTTCAAGCAATATATGTCCCTCTATAATAAATCTCGGATCCGAAATACCATTTGTGCAAAATAACCTATACACAACATGCTGACAGAGTAATTTCTATGTTCCTTATTAAAATAGTGAAACATTCTCTACTGGTGCTTTTATTTATTTTAATGGTATTTGTTTCATGTATCAAACTGTTATTTTACATTTCACATTCTTTCCTTTGTTTCTTAGTTTACTCTTTTATGTATGTGTATTCTGTTAATTGAAAATAAAATGTAATTCATTATTACGATACAAATTATTTCAATAACGATATTTTGTAAATAAAGGGTTAATATATAACGTTTTCCTACACCATGCACATAAAATGAACGGAATTTCTTCATATAATTTAAGTGACAGAGAACAGGAGAAAGTTGGTGATTGAAATGTCGTGAGAAGGTGCTGGCTCAGCGAAAGATACTTTTCTTTTAATGACTACCACCACAATTCGTGTATCATATCCGTGAGAATCCCTTCAATATTTGGCGATAATACGAAACGAGCTGCCCTTCTTTGAACTTTTTCGATATCTTCCTTCAATCCTACACTACTGGCCATTAAAATTGCTACACCACGAAGAGACGTGCTACAGACGCGACATTAACCGACAGGAAGAAGATGCTGTGATATGCAAATTATTAGCTTTTCAAAGCATTCACACAAGGCTGGCGCCGGTGGCGACATCTACAACGTGCTGACATGAGGAAAGTTCCCAACCGATTTCTCATACACAAACAGCAGTTGACCAACGTTGCCTGGTGAAATGTTGTTGTGATGCCTCGTGTAAGGAGGGCATCACGTTTCCGACTTTGATAAAGGTCGGATTGTAGCCTATGGCGATTGCGGTTTATCGTATCGCGACATTGCTGCTCGCGTTGATCGAGATCAAATGACTGTTAGCAGAATATGGAATCGGTGGGTTCAGGAGGGTAATAAGGAACGCCGTGCAGGATCCCAATGGCCTCGTATCACTAGCAGTCGAGATGACAGGCATCTTATCCACATAGCTGTAACGGATCGTGCAGCCACGTCTCTATCCCTGAGTCAACAGATGGGGACGTTTGCAAGACAACAACCATCTGCACGAACAGTTCGACGACGTTTGCAGCAGCATGAACTATCAGCTCGGAGACCATGGCTGCGGTTACCCTTGGCGCTGCAACACAGCAGGAGCGCCTGCGATGGTGTACTCAAAGACGAACCTGGGTGCACGAATGGCAAAACGTAATTTTTTCAGTTCTGTTTACAGAATCATGATGGTCGCATCCGTGTTTGGCGTCATCGCGTTGAGCGCACATTGGAAGCGTGTATTCGTCATCGCCATACTGGCGTATCACCCGGCGTGATGGTATGGGGTGCCATTGGTTACACGTCTCGGTCACCTCTTGCTCTCATTGTCGGCACTTTGAACAATGGACGTTACATTTCATATGTGTTACGACCCGTGGCTCTACCTTTCATTCGATCCCTGCCAAACCTTACATTTCAGCAGGATAATGCACGACCGCATGTTACAGGTCCTGTACGGGCCTTTCTGGATACAGAAAATGTTCGACTGCTGCCCTGGCCAGCACAATCTCCAGATGTCTCACCAATTGAAAACGTCTCGTCAATGGTGGCCGAGCAACTGGCTCATCACAATACGCCAGTCGCTACTCTTGATGAACTGTGGTATCGTGTTGAAGCTGCATGGGCAGCTGTACCGGTACACGCCATTCAAGCTGTGTTTGACTCAATGCCCAGGCGTATCAAGGCCGTTATTACCGCCAGAGGTGGTTGTTCTGGGTACTGATTTCTTAGGATCTGTGCCCCCCAAATTGCGTGAAAATGTAATCACATGTCAGTTCTAGTATAATATATTTGTGCAATGAATACCCGTTTATCATCTGCATTTCTTCTTGGTGTAGCAATTTTAATGGCCAGTAGTGTATTTGATGTGGATACTACACCAAGCCGCAGTGCTCCAGAAGAGGCGGACAACTGTAGCGTAAGTAGTCGCTTTAGATTGGGTTGGTTGTTTGGGGGAAGAGACCAAACAGCGTGGTTCAAAAAATGTTCAAAAGTGTGTGAAATCTTATGGGACTTAACTGCTAAGGTCATCAGTCCATAAGCTTACACACTACTTAACGTAAATTATCGTAAGGGCAAACACACACACCCATGCCCGAGGGAGGACTCGAACCTCCGCCGGGACCAGCCGCACAGCCCATGACTGCAGCGCCCTAGACCTCTCGGCTAATTCGGCGCGACCAAACAGCGTGTTCATTGGTCTCATCGGGTTAGGGAAGGATGAGTTCGGAGGTCGGCCGTGCCCTTTCAAAGGAACCATGGCGGAATTTTCCCGGAGCGATTTGGGGAAATGACGGAAAACCTAAATCAGGATGGCCGGACGCGGGATTGAACCGTCGTCCTCCCGAATGCGAGTCCAGTGTGCTAACCACTGCGCCACCTGCTTACATTACCTGTTATATTTTAAGTGTTTTACCAATGAATCGCAGTCCTTGGTCTGTTTTTTCCACAACATTACCTGCATGATCGTTCCCTTTTATGTTATTCATAGCTCCAAAGTATTTATTTGAGTTTACAGCCTTAAGATATGTGTGATTTATCGTTTAACTGGAACTTAGCCGACTATTTTTAAAGCTCATGTGCATGATATCACAATTTTCATGAACTCGAGTCAATTGTCACTTGTTTCACCATATAAATATCGTGTGTAAATCGTTTTGCTATTCCCTTTGATCATTTCATGGCATAATATGACGGTAGACGATAGCATCATCAGCGAAAAGTCTTAGAGGACTGCTCAGATTGTCTCCTAATTCCCTTACGTAGACCAGAAACAAAAAGAGGGCCAATAACACTTCCTTGGGGAACGCCAGATATTACTTCTCTATTACTCGATGAAGTTCCAGCAGATATTACGAAGTGTGACTTTCCTGAGAGGAAATCGAGAATCTTGTCAGACAATTTGGAATCAATTTGATTGCCCCTCTCGATAACACTCCTTACTTCATGTGAATAAGAAGCAAGCTGCGTTTCACAACAACTCTCATTGCATGTTGGCTATGTGTCAATAAATCGTTTTCTCCGAAGTGATTCTTTATGATCGAGCATACCTTACAGACTACATCCAGTCGCCATCTTCGCCCTCAGACTCACTTGTTAAGTTCGTCACTGTCATGTCGCGTATTCACCGCCATCAAGGTCTGTGGAATACGAGGAGCAGTGCAGCACGATAGGGCTGCTGACACCTGGCACACTGGGCCTGCAGGTTCCGACTGGACTCGTAAGACTGGTCCAGGGTACGTTATGCCGCAGCCCTGCTGCTGGGAGCCCGCTGACCGCTTCTGTCACGTCGAACCTCGCTGCCCGCCCGGAGCGTGCCTCGCTTCTCACTGGGCTCCTTTACACTGCATCCGTCCACACCTCTAGGTGAGTGCATTAATGTCAGTGTGCGAGCTAAACTAAAGGCTAAACAGGCGTCGATGCTCCAACGGTACCAAACGGCTGCCGTGTCATTCTCAGCCCACAGGCATCACTTGATGCGGATGTGGAGTGGCATGTGGTCAACGCACCGCTTTCGTGTCCGTTGTCAGTTTTCGTGACTGGAGGCGCTGCTTCACAATGAAGCGGCTCGTCAGCTGGCCTCACAAGGGCTGACTGCACACTAGCAGCGCTCCGCAGACCAGTGCAGACAAGTGCTAGCTAAGCCCGACGTCACTTAGCTTCCGTGATCTGACAGGAACACGTGTCAACACTGTGGCAAGGCTGTTGGATTCGGGGTGGGAAGCAATAACTACAAGGGAGTGCTAAAAGGCAATGCCACCAAATTTGTTGCTCTGTTCTGATTATCGCTTCAGATATTACACGCTTTGCATATTACTCAGTCCAGTTTCCACCTTAACTGACGATGGCTGCAAGCCTTTGCCGCTACAGTGATCCGAATTGTACTGTGTGACGTGGTGCTGTGTAATGTAACTGTCTCGGTGTGTGAGAAACAATGCCCGTAATCGAGTTTGCATCATGATTGCCTGAAATGCAGATCGGCCCTGGTTGTACGATCACATAGCCAAATCAGTTAAGGCACTTGCGTAAACTGGGAAATACGGGCTCAAGTCCAGGTCTGGCACAACATTTCTTTTTGAGCGTGAGACTGATTGGCTCCTTAGCAGTATTGTGACAGCTGCCGAAAGCTACATTCACCATTTTTTTTATGGCGGTGGAGCCGCGACAAACACTTCGCTGTAGAAACGGCTTACGAAGTCACCGCCACACTTTTAATAGCGGGCCGACCGGTCCGCTGGGACAGTGAACAGAAAGATGAAAACCCAAACACTCTGATTAAATAACAGTCGGTACTTATCTTTATTAACGAAGATACAGAAACACAGTAGTGAACTCCGTGTCTACAGAAATCTGTCTAGATCGAGTCGGAGCGGCTAGGTCAGCGTCGGCTGACGACAAACATCAACTCTGCTGCGATGAACACACAACGTACTAGTAAGTACACAAACGGTGGCGAGCATACCACTGAGCGGCGAATACAGAACTGAACTGTCCTGGCGCTCGCGACTCCAGTGCTTAAGAAGCCAGAAGCCAGCGGTGGCGCGCGCAGCCTTGCGGCGATTCCCTGTATCGCTGGCGCTGCTTATGCGGACGGCGTCCGGATTTTGATGCTGCCAACCTTTTGGCAGCGGGCTCGGCTGGCACCACTGGCTAGGATATAACAATTTTGACTCCGAAAACAAGAGAGTATTAATCGAGTTCCACTACAAAAGATCACCAGCCATGCTGCCAGGAGGGAAAGTCACACACATAGTACTGTAGGATGTTCAAGTTCCGGTGGGTTTGGTATTCACTTCCAATGGCACCACCATTAGCTCTGGAACGGACTGCGAGACCCATAGAAAACTGAAAGCACGAATTCGAAGAGGTCGTCCATACATGGAGCATCTTCTCCTTCCACGTGACTACGCTAGAACACACGAGCCGTGCGGCATCTGCAGCAATCCGACGCGTTGCCTTCGCTGTCACTGATCATCATCTACGCTGCCCCACCTTGATCCGCACCCCCCCCCCTCCCTCCACGATTTTCGTCTGTTTCCAAAACATTTACTTCCAAACACTGTTGATGACTTCACTTTGATAGTGGTGAATTTGTCGCTCTGTCAACAACGTTAAACACTGCGAAGGAATCGATGAATTCGTCTCTCGTCACGAGAAATGTGTTCGTCGCCAGTTGAGTAATAAATATTTTCACATGAAGAATAAAAGTGTTATAAATTTTATTTAAAGGGCTTTAAAAATTACACATAAAAATAACGAGGTACTATTTTTCACAATACCCTCTTGTATCCCAGGCATCGTATAACTGCGTAATACTGGTTTGTTCACATAAAAAATGGAGCTATTGACAACGAGAGAGAAGTGGTAAGGATGTACCCTTTTCATGCAGACCATCGACATTGCAACAGCTCAAAAATCATGCAGAGCACTTTTTTTCTAGCAGTTACTAATGTAAATAATTTTTCATTTCTTGGTAAATATCAGTGAACGAGAATAGTGTAAGACATGAAGATTCGAACGAATATTATTATAATAATTTCTCTTAATGAGCATTCCGTAGGTGTACTCACTCCGAGGTACCATTTCATCTGGCATTGCCCACTACTGCTTCATATAATACATCTGACACTTCTAGATTGTCGTGCTGATACTCTGATAAAAACTCAAAAGGATAAATTACGTGACACAGGGGAAGTGACTCGACACCCCCGGGATAACAAGGCCGTCCAGCAGTGTTAGTGACGTCACACTAAGCGGCCCACAGCCGACGCAGCAGTCCACGGACACCTCCGTACAGACGCTCCTGATGCTAACGGTCTTCTGTCCGGCATACAGAAAGGAGCGAACTATAATTCCAACCAAAGACCAAATTATATATATTCTTGTAAGCAGCATAAAGGTTCATAACGGAATACCGATTACATATACGGGCAGGAATAGGTTCTAGAACTCCTCTGAAACGTGTTTATCTTCAGTACCAGAATGAACATCAAATTGTCAGGTTTTCTAAATAGAAAAGCACTTTGTTAGAAACAGACAGCAATAATGAGACTTGCAGTTGGTGATTTCTACGTGGAAAAGGAAATAAGCTGTAGAGAGATTGAAAATGGTAAGTAAAGAGAGCCTCAGCCTTTTGCTCACATTCTCACATTTAATGCACTTGGTTGTGTTTCATTTCCTTACCTTTCATTACATTTTTAATATTGTTTCAAGAAGTGTATCTTCAATAGCAGAGTGAACTTCAAATTGTCAGGCTTTTTTTAAAGGAAAGAGCAGTCCCTTAGTATCACAGTGCAAGACAGAATCTTGTGTTCAGTGATGTCTATGTTAAAGGAGAATATTTGATATCTATCTTTTGTTTCCGTTCTTTATTACTGGGGATACACTTGTAAAAATTCTTGAAAAGGGCTGTCACCATGAACATATGAGTAAATTCACAATAGTCATGTGTTTTATGAGATAAAGCGAACTCTTGTTACCTTATTGTAAACGAAAGTTGTGAGGGTTTTGCTATGTATGACAGTGTTTAAGATAATTTACTTTCAGTGTAATAGCTTGAAAATGTTAAGTCCTGCTGTCAGTTGGCATTTGTCACCACCTGTATGCGAGTTTTAAAGCTAAATAGTGTTCTGACAATTATAAAATAGTGACAAAGTTCCTCAATGGATTAAACTTATTCCTGCCCCTATATGTAATCGGTATTTCGTTATGAACCTTTATGCTGTTTACAAGAATATATATAATTTGGTCTTTGGTTCGAATTATAGTTCGCTCCTTTCTGTATGACGGACAGAAGATCGTTAGCATCAGGCGCGTCTGTACGGAGGTGTCCGTGGACTGCTGCGTCGGCTATGGGCCGCTTAGTGTGACGTCACTAACACTGCTGCACGGCCTTGTTATCCCGGGGCTGTCGAGTGACTACCAAAAGTTATTAAACCTAATATTATCCAACATGAAGCCCATGTCATGTTCTTTATGCCTCGGGTCCAGATAGCTTTCCGTCAAAAGCCGGCTGAAGTACACTGCCAGAAAAGAAGTACACCCTTCTAGAGGTTTCCAATTCACTTTCTCTTTATTATTGCAACAGTGCATATAAGTACAAAAAATTGTTACACTTATAGATCAATAGCAAGAAGCATAAATCGTTCTAAGGTACCGCGCATCGACCATTGGTGTGACACCCGTATTACTCCGTAGTGCGGCGCCCACAGGCGGCAGAGTTGCGCTGACCCTGGCATCCAGTCGATCGTACGTGTGGCGAGTACTGTCCTGGGATACGCCGCGCCTCGCCTGGTCGACCTGTTCACGCAGCTCTGTGAGAGTTGTCGGTTGACGAGTCGCACGAGTCACTTCTCGCCACGTCACACCGCACAGGTACTCGATTGCTGACAGGTCTGCCGATCGTGCTGGCCACGGAAGTTGCTGCGCGGCATTCACAGAACGTCGACTTTCACGGACAGTGTGTTGGCAAGCATTTTCCTTTTGCAACAACACATCACCCTCCCATTGCAAGAACGTCGAAAGAACGTGTTAACAACACTCTGCATTAGCGTCTCCTCCACAGCAACAAAAGGTGAATGAAAATTGTAGCATATCGCATCCCAGACAGTGGGGCCTCGAACTAGGCCAGTGCGTCTTCGACGAATGCACTCTACGAAACAGAGGTCAACAGGTCAGTGTCGTAAGCACGAACGACCGTCGCTTGCATGCAGGCAGAATCTGCTTTCATCGCTGAAGAGCAGCTGCGTCATTCCACCTTCCAGGTGATCCTCCGACGTCACCAGTCGGGTCTCGCACGTCGATGTTGTGGTGTTGGAAGGGGATGATAAATAATAAAAAAGATAACGAATTTTTGGCCATATATGTACAAAATTTATTGTCAAAATCGATTTTTCATTAGTAAATTAAATTTTCGATTGATAGGAATACGCCGGCCGCGGTGGTCTAGCGGTTCTAGGCGCTCAGTCCGGAACCGCGCGACTGCTGCGGTCGCAGGTTCGAATCCTGCCTCGGGCACGGGTGTGTGTGATGTCCTTAGGTTTGTTAGGTTTAAGTAGTTCTAAGTTCTAGGGGACTGATGACCACAGCTGTTAAGTCCCATAGTGCTCAGAGCCATTTTGATAGGAATATCCCGAGTCCTTAAAAATCTCCCTCAGTATGGCCTGGTGTTAACTTGCCTCTAAACGAGTGCCCCCTTCGTACTTCGAGTCATACAGCCTTCCGCCATGACGTGCTACTCGACGTAGCAGTTCAGCGGAAATTTCGAGCAAAACTCCTACTCCTGCCTAGTTTTTCAGAAGAGCCAATGGCTGTCAGTTTCTCCAGATCTACGCTGTAGCCGCTGGACTGCGGCTGGGCTGGAGCTGCTTTGCAGCACCGGGCTTCACTTCCCACTACTCCTCCTGCAGACACTCGACGGCCCGAGCCCCTGCAGACGTGTACTGCTGAGAGACGGCTCTCAGCCGGCGGGCCTGCACCCCCTGCTGTGCCACTGACTCCGGAGTGTGGCCGCCCCAGCGACGCAGGCCCTGAGGCAGCCCGTGCAGAAACGCTGTTCCATCCGTGACACGCACCACGGAGTGGCCCCCTAGTTCACAATCCCCGTCCTTGTTAAATGTGGATTCTCAGCAAAAACATTGTGCCGCACTCTGCCTGCCAATTATACCTTGAGTATATAAACAGGCGATTAGTAACGTCATCCTCATTGCCTGCTTATGTTAAGGTTCTACACTCCTGGAAATGGAAAAAAGAACACATTGACACCGGTGTGTCAGACCCACCATAATTGCTCCGGACACTGCGAGAGGGCTGTACAAGCAATGATCACACGCACGGCACAGCGGACACACCAGGAACCGCGGTGTTGGCCGTCGAATGGCACTAGCTGCGCAGCATTTGCGCACCGCCGCCGTCAGCGTCGGCCAGTTTGCCGTGGCATACGCAGCTCCATCGCAGTCTTTAACACTGGTAGCATGCCGCGACAGCGTGGACGTGAACCGTATGTGCAGTTGACGGACTTTGAGCGAGGGCGTATAGTGGGCATGCGGGAGGCCGGGTGGACGTACCGCCGAATTGCTCAACACGTGGGGCGTGAGGTCTCCACAGTACATCGATGTTGTCGCCAGTGGTCGGCGGAAGGTGCACGTGCCCGTCGACCTGGGACCGGACCACAACGACGCACGGATGCACGCCAAGACCGTAGGATCCTACGCAGTGCCGTAGGGGACCGCACCGCCACTTCCCAGCAAATTAGGGACACTGTTGCTCCTGGGGTATCGGCGAGGACCATTCGCAACCGTCTCCATGAAGCTGGGCTACGGTCCCGCACACCGTTAGGCCGTCTTCCGCTCACGCCCCAACATCGTGCAGCCCGCCTCCAGTGGTGTCGCGACAGGCGTGAATGGAGGGACGAATAGAGACGTGTCGTCTTCAGCGATGAGAGTCGCTTCTGCCTTGGTGCCGATGATGGTCGTATGCGTGTTTGGCGCCGTGCAGGTGAGCGCCACAATCAGGACTGCATACGACCGAGGCACACAGGGCCAACACCCGGCATCATGGTGTGGGGAGCGATCTCCTACACTGGCCGTACACCACTGGTGATCGTCGAGGGGACACTGAATAGTGCACGGTACATCCAAACCGTCATCGAACCCATCGTTCTACCATTCCTAGACCGGCAAGGGAACTTGCTGTTCCAACAGGACAATGCACGTCCGCATGTATCCCGTGCTACCCAACGTGCTCTAGAAGGTGTAAGTCAACTACCCTGGCCAGCAAGATCTCCGGCTCTGTCCCCCATTGAGCATGTTTGGGACTGGATGAAGCGTCGTCTCACGCGGTCTGCACGTCCAGCACGAACGCTGGTCCAACTGAGGCGCCAGGTGGAAATGGCATGGCAAGCCGTTCCACAGGACTACATCCAGCATCTCTACGATCGTCTCCATGGGAGAATAGCAGCCTGCATTGCTGCGAAAGGTGGATATACACTGTACTAGTGCCGACATTGTGCATGCTCTGTTGCCTGTGTCTATGTGCCTGTGGTTCTGTCAGTGTGATCATGTGATGTATCTGACCCCAGGAATGTGTCAATAAAGTTTCCCCTTCCTGGGACAATGAATTCACGGTGTTCTTATTTCAGTTTCCAGGAGTGTATATAACGTGTGCTCGGTCTCTTGCCACAAGCAAAATACAAGTGCTGTACGATCTTTCACTGCTGCCACGACGATCTTGACGGGTGTCTGTGTTACGCAGCTGACGCAGCACACCCCTCCTGTGTGGAAATTCTCCGAAAGCATCATCCCACCACCTGGCAGGCCACAATTTGACCCCTTTGATACTCGCCCATTTGGCTACAGGAAGCACGTGCGCGTTTCCGTGGCGCAGCTGCCTGCGTGTTCCATACTCACGCACCAAACTGAGCCTTCTTGCTGTGAGCATTTCCTATCGGAGGGTAGACACAGATGGCTCTGTGGTAGCTGTGTCACTGCACTGTATGTCGGCGGACGGCGTTTAAACCATTATCAGCACATCTGCTGTCCGTCAGGTGGCGCATGTCATCACTGGATGGCATCTTGTTATATACCGAGTCAACTATCCAAAAAATTTCAGCTTGAAACCAGTAAGGGTACGACCATCATAAAAAATTTCCGTCCTCCTTTTTTGATTGCTAGTTTCGAAAATATTGCTTTATTGTTTTCAAGAGGCAAGGTAAAAGCTTAGGGCCTGTATTTGTCAGAATAAATCTTTGTTAATGACATTTTTAATTTCTGAATGTGGCTGAAAGGGATCCTTCTGGTTATGAGGGTGACATTAAGGGCCAAAGTAGCATGCGTTGGGTTCTTCTTATATTTTTAGGAATACTCAAAGAAGTCACGAAACAATTTCATAAATTGCGTATGATTAGTTAAAGCGCGCAAAGCAGAAGTAAAAACACTGTCATGATGAAATAATGAATTCATTAAATGTGTGCTGGTCATACATTCAGTTTTCACTGCAGGCCATCCATACAACACTTTTCCGATTTCCCTGCCGCTACGAGGAGCACCGAGTAGCCCCACGCGTGAGCGCCTCAGCTGCAGCCCGAGTTTCTCGCAGCGCCGCCTCCGAGCAGCTGCCGCGGACACCAACTGATCATTACGTTCGTGCCGGCTGCCTCTGCCACAGGCAGCCACTTGCTCACCTGTCACTGCGGGCACTCGCCCTCGCTCCACATACGGTCTACGCCCCCCGCCACTGCGACAAGTAGCCAGCTTCCCCGACCCCCCTTCCCCCCCCCCTCCACGCCACTCTTCTATGGAGAGACAACCGCCGCTAAGGTATAATACACGAATGAAAAAGGAAAAAAAGAAAATTGTTGTTACTATCGAGATCTTTTGCAGAAGAGTAATCTTTGCTGGTTGTAGCTCATCCACTATCAATGAAAAATACACCAAAGAATCCATAATAGACTACCGAGAATCAGTTTAGGTATCGAAGGCAGAATAAACTTACATAAAAAATGGAGACTGCACTTTTCCGAAGACCACAGGCATCGGTCGTTAATGCGCTGGAATAAAGTACTGTTCTGCGACGAAAGCAGAGTGAACTTCCGTGGAAACGACGTTCGTACCGGGGTATGGAGATCTCGTGAGGAACGTAATAAGGAAGCTGCAGTGTTTCCAACAGTCAATTTTAGAGGGTACTCTATAAAGCTGTGGCAAGGAATTACCGCATACACTGGAACAGAATTGGTTATGGTCCACAGGAGGCATAACACACGTGTAATAGGGGAGAAGTATATCAACGAAATGCTTGATCCTTTGTACAACCTTCGGCACGAGATGTTGGGTAAAGATTTCTTCTAATGCACGACAACGCTCGTGACCATGTTGCAGCCCCAGCGCAAAATTTTCTTCGGCGACACGATATCAGTGTTCTAGAGTGGCCAGCATGTAGTCCCGAGGACTAGGACACGTATGGGATTTACTGAAGAAAGATACAGGACGCGTGCAAATCCTCCTGAACCGCTGCAGCGGTTGCAGGGAGCCTTACTAGTGGAGTGGCAAGGGACACCACAGGATTTCGTTCGAAAGCTGATTCGAGGTATGCCGAGACGCTGTGCTGCCATTATTGAGCAGCAGAGGTCAGCACGGGCTACAAGTGTGAATCGAGGCAAACAAACCAGTTTTTAACAATATTTTGAGAAGTTAATGCTGCCAGTCACCGTACAGCGGAGATGCTGAGTCACAGATAGGCACAAAAAAGACTCTCACAAATAAAGCTTTCGGCCATTAAGATCTTCGTCAACACTAGACACACATACGCGCACACACACACACACTCATGCAAAGGCAACTCTCAGACACAAGTGCAGTCTCAGGCAACTGAAACCACACTTTTTTATGTGCAGTAAGATCTACTTCACTTTTGTGCTTCTTCACAGTTTCCTATACAAAAAAGGAAGCATTTTCTTGTGATAAGACGTGGACTGTTGTGTAAACTAAGTTTTTTTTTGTAAAATCTAATATATTGACGTGTCTGGGACACCTGTGCAATCTCAATACTTCGCCAGAAGGTGATGAGAGTGACACTCATCGAAACGTCACGGAATTTCGACGCAGCCGCCAGGACTGGAACTCGAGAAGATTTTATCAGTACCAGTAACGTTCACCCACTAGCATGGCACATTTAATAGGCGGAGAGGGATACATGACAAGTGAGTATTGTTATTCTTAGCCACGTCTTTGACATCAGTAACCTTTTCCTGTAATATAAAAAGGGTTGATAGTTGCACACAAAAAAACCGGTCATGGATGGTTGGATGAAGAGGGTTCTACGGGCGCACGACGGCAAGGTCTTCAGCACCCGTCCATTAACAGATTGAGACGGGTGTCAACAAAAGACTTAGAACAGAAGATAAAACACAGGTAACAAGGTTGGAAAAATATGGGCCTATCCACATCGAAACGTGGGACGGAGCATGCCGTCAACAGTAAAACATGGACAACACAAGACGAAAGTGGTAGAGGGAGCTAAGACAATATAGCAGATGGAAGTGGCCGACTGACCGCAAGGAAAAAAGGGAGGAGCCAGCCACTTTGCAGTACAATAAAACCTCCAGCCTAAAAGTTTAGGCCAGAGTCCAGACACATCACAAAACTTTAAAAACATAGACACACACGTCTCATCATTAGCTAAAATACAGGGCAGATCCCCATCAACTTGTGCTTCTGCCCTTGCATCACGGTATAAAATGCAGTCTGTTGAAATGTGGCGGACAGAGATCTGCACACAACAAGCATCACAAAACGGGGGATCCTCCCGCCGTAATAGAAAGCTATGTGTGAGAGGACAGTGCCCAATCCGAAGACGCGTGAGGGCCACCTCTTCCCGCCTGAGCAACCGGCAGGAGGAACGTCACGGCCGAGTTGTTGAGTTCACCAACCGCAATTTATTGGCCGTCACCGCCAGCCACTCTTCCTCCCACCACTCCATGCCATTCTTGTGGAGTCCAGAAATGACAGACTGCAAGGGAATAGGACACTGGACCACACCCTGCTCTCTGCAGGCCTCCTTGGCAGCCCGATCGGCCTGTTCATTGCCCCATATTCCTACATGACCAGGCACCCAGCAGTAGGACACCTCCTTACCCCGCCGCTGGAGCAAGTACAGTTGGTCATACATCAGCTGGACCATCTCCTCAGTTGGGTACAGATTCTGTAATGATTGTAAGGCACTAAGGGAATCGGAGCAATCGATTGCCCCGAACACGATTCATCTGCTCCAGTGCCTTCAGGATCGCGTGGAGCTCCGCTGCGAAAACAGTATATTCATCAGGGAGGCGAATCCGGGTAACATGACCAGGGAACACTACAGAACAGCCAAGGAAATTCTCCTGTTTGTAGCCATCAGTGTAAACGACGGTGAAACCGTGATGCGCATCTAAAATGTTAAAAAACTGAGATTGGAATGTAAAATCTGGTGTACTATCTTTCTTAAAATTAGTCAAATCTAAAATAAGTCTGTGTCTCCGGAGGAGCCAAGGGGGAAATTTTCTCTAACCACGAAGGAAAAAACGTGAAGACCAGCCATATCCATCGCAGAGAGGCAATCCTGTGCGCGAATCCCATAGGGCTGCGTCGCTCGTTGCCGGTTATGAAATAGCCGTGCCAGAGGAAGCTAAGCAATTGTATGATATGCAGGTGTGTATGGTGTGGACAGAGTTTTATACGCCTGGTGCACCATAAGTAGCCGTCGCCGCATATGAAGTGGCGGTTCTCCAGCCTCTGCACAGAGGCTTGGTATGGGACTAGTTCTGAATGCCCCAGTGGCCTACCGAAGCCCTTCATGCTGCCCAACGTCCAACATCTTTAAGTAAGAAGGCCTCGCAGAGCCATGCACCGTGCACCCATAATCGAGCCGAGATCGCACAAACGGCCTGTAAAACTGGAGCACACGAGTCCTTTCGGCTCCCCATGTAATGTGTACTTAAAGCGTGATGTGACCGTCGTTTCAGGTCTTTACGATGAGGTGACCACGTAAGCTTTGAGTCAAAAATGAGACCCAGAAGTCTCACCGTGTCTTTAAAAGTAAGGACAGTGTCCCTCATCCTCAACTCAGGGAAGGTTAAAATCTAACGAGAACGGTGAAAAAGAACACATAGGGACTTCTCGGTGGAAAACTTAAAACCACTCTTCTGCACCCAGTCATCCAAACGTCTAAGAGTAAGTTGCAACTGATGCATTGTCGTTGGAAGGCTTGAAGAAGAAGAACAAAACAAAGAGAAATCATCCACAAACAAGGACCACTGGACAGGACTTTGCACTATAGAGGTAGTGTTATTAATAGCTATGGCAAAAACAGTCACACTTAAAACGCCAGCCTGAGGGACACCGTTCTCCTGCTCAAAGCGGTCAGACAGGACGTCACCAATTCGGAATCTAAAATATCGTCACGAGAGGAAACAATGAATAAAAAGAGAAAGAGAACCACGAAAACCCCATTCGTGAAGCTGCTCCAGAATGAGACACCTCCAAGTGGTATCGTAGGCCTTCTCGATGTCAAAAAATACAGTTGCTTACCAAAAAATTACAGGTCAGTGGATATGGAAAAATATTAAGTAAGTGAGTATTGACGAAGAAACGTGACACAAAGAAGAAAATGTACAAGGATGTCAAAGCTTTTCCAGCAGTCGAGACAGAAGGACCTACACGGTTCACATGTTCGTCTTCAACAAGGTATGGCAATGTAAAGCGGGTTATTCGGCGTCATGCGTAAATCATAGGAACCCACCAACTTCATATTTGATGGAGTGGAGGTGGAGCCCCTCCACGCCCTCACCGCCACGGTGGCCAACTCAAAAGGTCTATCGCCATCTGTGCATAAGGGTTAGTGATCACTAAAGTGAGGTGTCGCAGGATGTAGGTACTGCGATGGTTGCGTACGTCTGGTTAAGGCTAACCATTTATAGGCGCTCATCTGGAGATAGATTGGGTCGAAAGTCGAACGAAGGGTAGTGGTTTGAAGGGCAGAGGGAAAAAAGTGTGATACACTCCTGGAAATTGAAATAAGAACACCGTGAATTCATTGTCCCAGGAAGGGGAAACTTTATTGACACATTCCTGGGGTCAAATACATCACATGATCACACTGACAGAACCACAGGCACATAGACTCAGGCAACAGAGCATGCACAATGTCGGCACTAGTACAGTGTATACCCACCTTTCGCAGCAACGCAGGCTGCTATTCTCCCTTGGAGACGATCGTAGAGATGCTGGATGCAGTCCTGTGGAACGGCTTGTCATGCCATTTCCACCTGGCGCCTCAGTTGGACCAGCGTTCGTGCTGGACGTGCAGACCGCGTGAGACAACGCTTCATCCAGTCCCAAACATGCTCAATGGGGGACAGATCCGGAGATCTTGCTGGCCAGGTTAGTTGACTTACACATTCTAGAGCACGTTGGGTGGCACGGGATACATGCGGACGTGCATTGTCCTGTTGGAACAGCAAGTTCCCTTGCCGGTCTAGGAATGGTAGAACGATCGGTTCGATGACGGTTTGGATGTACCGTGCACTATTCAGTGTCCCCTCGACGATCACCAGCGGTGTACGGCCAGTGTAGGAGATCGCTCCCCACACCATGATGCCGAGTGTTGGCCCTGTGTGCCTCGGTCGTATGCAGTCCTGATTGTGGGGCTCACCTGCACGGCGCCAAACACGCATACGACCATCATTGGCACCAAGGCAGAAGCGACTCTCATCGCTGAAGACGACACGTCTCCATTCGTCCCTCCATTCACGCCTGTCGCGACACTACTGGAGGCGGGCTGCACGATGTTGGGGCGTGAGCGGAAGACGGCCTAACGGTGTGCGGGACCGTAGCCCAGCTTCATGGAGACGGTTGCGAATGGTCCTCGCCGATACCCCAGGAGCAACAGTGTCCCTAATTTGCTGGGAGTGGCGGTGCGGTCCCCTACGGCACTGCGTAGGATCCTAAGGTCTTGGCGTGCATCCGTGCGTCGCTGCGGTCCGGTCCCAGGTCGACGGGCACGTGCACCCTCCGCCGACCACTGGCGACAACATCGATGTACTGTGGAGACCTCACGCCCCACGTGTTGAGCAATTCGGCGGTACGTCCACCCGGCCTCCCGCATGCCCACTATACGCCCTCGCTCAAAGTCCGTCAACTGCACATACGGTTCACGTCCACGCTGTCGCGGCATGCTACCAGTGTTAAAGACTGCGATGGAGCTCCGTATTCCACGGCAAACTGGCTGACACTGACGGCGGCGGTGCACAAATGCTGCGCACCTAGCGCCATTCGACGGCCAACACCGCGGTTCCTGGTGTGTCCGCTGTGCCGTGCGTGTGATCATTGCTTGTACAGCCCTCTCGCAGTGTCCGGAGCAAGTATGGTGGGTCTGACACACCGGTGTCAATGTGTTCTTTTTTCCATTTCCAGGAGTGTAGATTGGGTCGAAAGTCGAACGAATGGTAGTGGTTTGAAGGGCAGAGGGAAAAAAGTGTGATAGTTAGGTCGGGTAGTAAGAGCAGTAGCGGATGCCTCGATGACCGCGACAGTTCACATAGTAGGTTACGGTAATGGCGGGTATCGTGCAAGAAGGTTTCGTGTCAGTGCCGTGGTCGTTATAATTAAAGGAGTCCGGTGCGGCAACCCAGTGCGTTGCCTCGAGCCCTCTGCTGTGGCGCGTCGTCGGTGACCTGGCACAACGTCATCGGGCTGGTGCTGAACGGCGGCAGCTCGCTGTCGGCCGGCGTCCCCTGCTGCTGCGTGGTGCAGCTCTGCCGCAGCTGCTCCTCCGGCAGCTCTGCTTGCTCGCCGTACTGCGCCGTAGTATCGTCGGAGAGCTCCAGGCAGTTCTCTCGCGCATGCGCGACGTAGGCTGCCCTTTTGGCTCGTCCGTCCCTAGCGGGTTCTGCCGCCGGTACCGTCGGGGCGGCGTTCGTCTTCACGGCATCCTTCCCCTGCGGCGCTGCTGTGGCGGCCGGTGGGGGAGGCACCAGAACGCCCTTCTGCGGGGGTTGCGGGAGCGTTCGTAGGGGTTCGAACCCCTTCTGCTGCACGGAGGCCTCGGGCGAGAACTGCAAGCAGCTGCCTCGAGGCCTCTGCAGCTAAGGCGGCTGCAAAGGCTGCCCTCTCTGCCGCCGTGACGGCTTTGAGGGCTGCTGTGGCTTCCGCCGAGGCGGTGCTGATGTCGACGCCGCTGCTCTTCACAGGGACGCGGGCTGCATCTCGAACGTCCGCCTCCGGGCGGTCGTCCCCACTTTTGGCGGGAGGAGCTGCCTCGGCTGAGCCCGACTGGTCTGCACCCGTCGTCGCCGTCTCTTCCGCTGCGTCGGTGCGGCCGCGATCTCCTCACCGCGACTGTGGCTCGAGAAAGCCGGGCAGCGGCGCCAGCTGGCGACGTGCGGGCCGCCACACGGGGCGCAACTCGGCGAAGCTCCTCTACCGCGGTCGCAGGCGCGGCTGTCGTGCTCTCCAGAGCACTGGACGCATCGCGCCGCATTGCGGCAGTACTTCGCGACGTGACCCTCACCCTGGCACTCGAAGCACTGGGGCTGGGGGTCCGTGCTGGTCGCGAGAGCCTCCGTCGTAACCGGGACGCCCAGCAGCTTCCGCAAGTCGAAGATGTCACCCTCGCCGTTTGCACGGTCACGGCATAGAGCGGCGCCATCTTCTTATTCGTCTGGTTGCGCAACCTTGCGGTTGTGTTATCGAAACCGGCTCGCAGCAGACCTCCTTGCTCGATCGGCAGACTCAGTGATACGCAAAACCGAAGGCCCACTAGTGGCAGCAGGTTTCCTCTGCGCGTACTTCTTTCCCGTGCTGTGGAGCGCAAGACACGACAGTTTGCTGGCGTTGTGAGAACAACACACACGACAGTTTTTTTTAAATTTCTTTATTTCGTAAAATAATTATTATACAAGAATGACCCACCACCTTAGTGATTAGTGGGTCCTATATTTCTAACTTTACAATAGCAGCTTCTACATTTACTTGACTACAGACAGTACTATGATTATTACTAGGCAGACTAATTCTTATTTAACTAGTGTTAGCATACTTTCTGGTTACTACGAAAGGTTAGTATTAACTGCCTCCAGCGTTACAGTTGTGCCACTGTTAATACACTCCTGGAAATGGAAAAAAGAACACATTGACACCGGTGTGTCAGACCCACCATACTTGCTCCGGACACTGCGAGAGGGCTGTACAAGCAATGATCACACGCACGGCACAGCGGACACACCAGGAACCGCGGTGTTGGCCGTCGAATGGCGCTAGCTGCGCAGCATTTGTGCACCGCCGCCGTCAGTGTCAGCCAGTTTGCCGTGGCATACGGAGCTCCATCGCAGTCTTTAACACTGGTAGCATGCCGCGACAGCGTGGACGTGAACCGTATGTGCAGTTGACGGACTTTGAGCGAGGGCGTATAGTGGGCATGCGGGAGGCCGGGTGGACGTACCGCCGAATTGCACAACACGTGGGGCGTGAGGTCTCCACAGTACATCGATGTTGTCGCCAGTGGTCGGCGGAAGGTGCACGTGACCGTCGACCTGGGACCGGACCGCAGCGACGCACGGATGCACGCCAAGACCGTAGGATCCTCCGCAGTGCCGTAGGGGACCGCACCGCCACTTCCCAGCAAATTAGGGACACTGTTGCTCCTGGGGTATCGGCGAGGACCATTCGCAACCGTCTCCATGAAGCTGGGCTACGGTCCCGCACACCGTTAGGCCGTCTTCCGCTCACGCCCCAACATCGTGCAGCCCGCCTCCAGTGGTGTCGCGACAGGCGTGAATGGAGGGACGAATGGAGACGTGTCGTCTTCAGCGATGAGAGTCGCTTCTGCCTTGGTGCCAATGATGGTCGTATGCGTGTTTGGCGCCGTGCAGGTGAGCGCCACAATCAGGACTGCATACGACCGAGGCACAAAGGGCCAACACCCGGCATCATGGTGTGGGGAGCGATCTCCTACACTGGCCGTACACCACTGGTGATCGTCGAGGGGACACTGAATAGTGCACGGTACATCCAAACTGTCATCGAACCCATCGTTCTACCATTCCTAGACCGGCAAGGGAACTTGCTGTTCCAACAGGACAATGCACGTCCGCATGTATCCCGTGCCACCCAACGTGCTCTAGAAGGTGTAAGTCAACTACCCTGGCCAGCAAGATCTCCGGATCTGTCCCCCATTGAGCATGTTTGGGACTGGATGAAGCGTCGTCTCACGCGGTCTGCACGTCCAGCACGAACGCTGGTCCAACTGAGGCGCCAGGTGGAAATGGCATGGCAAGCCGTTCCACAGGACTACATCCAGCATCTCTACAATCGTCTCCATGGGAGAATAGCAGCCTGCATTGCTGCGAAAGGTGGATATACACTGTACTAGTGCCGACATTGTGCATGCTCTGTTGGCTGTGTCTATGTGCCTGTGGTTCTGTCAGTGTGATCATGTGATGTATCTGACCCCAGGAATGTGTCAATAAAGTTTCCCCTTCCTGGGACAATGAATTCACGGTGTTCTTATTTCAATTTCCAGGAGTGTATATAAACCTACTTAGATGCCTTGCTCATAGAGCTAATCCCTATGAGCATGCCCCTGGCACAGGGCAGGCAAGGGGTAATTTATCGCTGCAGGTTCCTAACTTACTATCCTATTCTAATTAACTAAATCTACTTCCTATTCTACGTCATAATCGGTGCGTTGTCTAGTTCGAGTTCACCCCAGTGCCCCTGGTCCTGGACGTGGCGGATTCCAACTGTAAAGTCGACCTATCCACGAACAGGCGGTACGGGATTGGGGCAGTGGTCACAATCGGTGATTTTTAATTATCTAGGCATGAAGGTCTCTCAAAAATTTTTCAATACTTTTTGTGATACCTCTTTTGTAGCGTATTCAGTCTCTGAAAGGTCTACTCTTGTCTTAGAAGGTCATAGGTGTTCCTACTTGGTAGTTGTTGTCTCAATGTCCCGTCTACATCATCGAAAAGGGGGCACTCGTAAACCACACGGTCAGGAGTACCCTCCGGTGCGTCACAGTCGCACGCGGGCGTCGCCCTTTTCCAAAACCGACATAAATAAGTCGGATAGGGGCCATGACCGGTGAGAAAGTGGAACAATCCCCGAGTTGGCTCGAAGTATTTCATTTTCAATCTTTCCTTAACATCTGGTAGGAACTGAAAGGTTCTTCTAGCAGTTTCATCTGCCTCCCATATCTCCTGCCATAGATCTACCCCCCTTCCCCGTATCTCCCCTTTTTCCCTGACAGGTGTTCCCATAATTTCCTCTACCTTGGTGATAATGTCCTTTTTGGACCAGTACCATGCAGCCTGTTCCCTAATCATTATATCTTGGGGACACAGCCCCATTATGATTAACAGGGCTCCTCCTGGGGATGTTCTGTATGCTCCCACGGACCTTAGTATCATGTTCCTTTGTACTCTTCTCACCGTCATGGCAGGCACCACCCTCGTGAGCCTGTGAGCCCAGACTCCCGAGCCATAACCCACTATTGACGTCAGTATGCTGTTATGATAAAGCTCGATTAAATGAGGCGGGAGGTGGAATCTCTTATGTCCAATGGAAATCAGGTTATTTAGTAGTTGTAGTGCTTTCTGGGTTACGGTTTCTATGTGCCTTGCAAAGTTCCACCTTTCATCGATGATGATTCCCAAGTAGCGCGTTTCTCGTCTCCGAAGAACGGGCGTACCGTCAATTCTCACAGTCGGGTTTCTCATTAACTGTCCTTTGAGTAATAAGTAAGTCGACTTGGTTGGTGAGACAGTCATTTTGGTGTTGCGGCACCATAGTTGTAGTCTGTCTATTGCTCGTTCTATTTTTGGTTCTATGTCCTCGCGACTTCGGCCGCCGACCAGCAGGAGGAGGTCGTCAGCGTAGGCTATCACCTCCAGCACCTCTTCGCTCTGTTGCAGAATATCCAGAAGAGGCTCCATGTGGATGTCCCAAAAAAGGGGACCCAACACAGAGCCCTGGGGGCAACCCTCGGTGATAGTTTTCCGGAATTTCCCGCTAGGGGATGATAGCCATACCTCCCGATTTTCACAATAGCTCCTCAAACATCCGTATAGCAGCCCTGGGCACTCGTTCTCCCGGAGACAGGAGAAGAGCGAAGGCCACCACAGGTTGTCGAAGGCGCCACTGATATCCACCATGACGCCAACAACATACTTACATGGGGCTGCGCCACAGACCTCGGCCGCCAGGGCGATTGCATCAGATGCCGATCGCCCCGGCCCAAAACCGAATTGCCTGCCGCTCATCCCCTGCAGCATGCGGTGAGCGGCCAGTCTGTCCGCTAATAACTTTTCGAGGAGCAGGCAGATGGGGCTGTAGGATTTGGCCTCAGCAGGGTCCTTCTCGGGGCCTTTCTTAATAATTACCACATTTGCGGTTTTCCATATTTTTGGAAATTTGCCTTGCGTGAGGCATTCGTTAAAGAGATGTGTAAGTGGCGCAACGAGCTGTGGGGCTAAGAACTGCACCACCTCCGCCACAATGCCGTCTGGCCCGGGGGCTTTTCCTTTCTTTAAGGACTTGATGAGAGCAGCAACTTCCTCCTCAGAGAAGGGGAGGACTGCTTCGTCATTTACATACCTATGAAGGTCTTCATTTCGTAATTGACGCTGCTCTTCTGTGTCGTCATTCCTGTCGTCGTCAGGCAACAGCGACCGGAGGAGGACCTCGGCAGTTTCCTGCCAGGATTCCGTCATCCCGTCTCCGTGCCTGAGCGTTGATATCATCGTTGGGGAGCGGATCTTCTCCGTCACCAATCTGTACGGCACACCCCAAGGGTCGAGGGCCAGCTGATTGGTTACAAAATTTTCCCAACTATTTATTCTGGTCTTCTGTAGCTCTTTTTGAAAGTTGTCTTTTGCCTCCCGGTATAACTGCAGCCATCTTTGCTTTTCCCACCAGACGACACTGTGCTGATGGTGCTTCCTCAGTCTCCTGACGGACTGACGCAGTTCTTGTAGCTCGGCTGACCATGGTGACGGTGTGGCCGCCACGGCCCTCCTCCTGGTTGGTACGGCCGCCTTGATCGCCATTGTAGTTGCACGTACCAGTCCCTCGGTTCTGTCGTCCACGTTAAAGTCCTGTCGTGCGTCCCCTTCTGGTAACGGAGGAATGTCGCACTCTCTGGCTAGGCGTTCCCAGTCTGTTTTCCTAAAATTTCTTTGTACCTCCCACCCCATGGCCCAGCGGCACTCTCTATCTCCTACAATAATGGTGATTAGATTGTGATCACTAGTGGTGGCATTATCTACCATTCTCGACTCTTGGAGCATATTCACTGTATTTGGCGTGACCAACGTCACGTCAATGTTGGTGCCCTGTCCTCCTCCGGCCACGTAGGTGGGGGGATTGCCTGGTCTGTTTGCCACCACTAGTTGAAGAGCCATTATCATTTCCTCTGCTTTAGCACCATTTTCATCCCTTGTGCCACTGTACCATAGGGGGGATTTGGCGTTTATGTCAGCGGTTATAATGATTTTTCGTCCCCGCAACGCCGTGGCCACACTCACTAGATGATCTATGTGTTGTTCAATTCTATCTCCGTACTGAAAGTGCATGTTAATGATGATGACAATTCCAGCAGGAGATTGTATCTCCACGACGTTGCAGTGACTATTAGAGTACTGTGACAGAGGTGTTGCACGTAGTGCAGTGTTTGTTATCAGAATGGCCGCTCTGGGGATGTACCCACTGCTAACAGTTTGCCATGTTTCGGCAGTGAACGCAACTTTTCCAGCCAGAGAGTACGGCTCCTGTAAACAGAGTAAGTCCAGTCTCTCCTCCACTACTTCCTTTCGGAGCTCCTGCATTACTAGTCGACTGTTATGAGTATCGAGTTGTCCGATTTTTACTCTGGTCGTCACGGAAAATAAGTATGTGTGTGGTCATGTGGCCAGGTTTTGTTCCAGTCGTATGCTAGCCGTCCGTTTGCTATCACTGATTGATGGTAAATTTCATCCAGGTCAAGTTTTTCTCCTCGTCTTTCAAACACTTTTTTGAGTAGGTCCCGCAGTGCTCCGAAGTCAGTGGGGAGGTTCACCGACTTTAATTGTATTCTGTCCACAGCTTCCACCACCGAGAAGGTTACCCTCCGTCCGTACTCGTGTCCTACTCGGACAGTTTGCTTTTCGCGGCACCCACAGCACAGAACTGAATCTGGAGCTCTCCTCGGCCGAGAAAGCGTAGCGCGCAGCGGCAGCGATGCGCGCGCCTCACCGGCTCAGGCCGAACCGCCGCGCGAACCACTCCGCATCACTCCTGATCTCGTCACACGGTGCATTATCGTACTTAAAAATGCCACTGGAGGCGGGAAACACGATCTTCGTGAGGAGGTGTGCGATGCTCCTCGGCGCGTCATGGCGCCTTGTAACAGCAGCACTGGATCCACGGATGCCCACGAGAATGTTCCACAGCGCGTAACGGAGCCGCCGCCAACTTACCGCCGTCCTGCAGTACAGGTGTCAAAGAGGTGGTCCCCTGGAAGACGATAGATTCGCGCTTTCTCATCGGCACGATGAAGAAAAGGTATCGGGATTCATCAGACCGTGCAACGCTCTGCCACTGCGCCAACGTCGAGTGCCGACGGCCACGTGCAATTTCAGTCGTAGCTGCCGATGTCGCGGTGTTGGAATTGGAACATCTACATCTACATCTACATCTACATCCATACTCCGCAAGCCACCTGACGGTGTGTGGCGGAGGGTACCTTCAGTACCTGTATCGGTTCTCCCTTCTATTCCAGTCTCGTATTGTTCGTGGAAAGAAGGATTGTCGGTATGCCTCTGTGTGGGCTCTAATCTCTCTGATTTTATCCTCATGGTCTCTTCGCGAGATATACGTAGGAGGGAGCAATATACTGCTTGACTCTTCGGTGAAGGTATGTTCTCGAAACTTTGACAAAAGCCCGTACCGAGCTACTGAGCGTCTCTCCTGCAGAGTCTTCCACTGGAGTTTATCTATCATCTCCGTAACGCTTTCGCGATTACTAAATGATCCTGTAACGAAGCGCGCTGCTCTCCGTTGGATCTTCTCTATGTCTTGTATCAACCCTATCTGGTACGGATCCCACACTGCTGGGCAGTATTCAAGCAGTGGGCGAACAAGCGTACTGTAACCTACTTCCTTTGTTTTCGGATTGCATTTCCTTAGGATTCTTCCAATGAATCTCAGTCTGGCATCTGCTTTACCGACAATCAACATTATATGATCATTCCATTTTAAATCACTCCTAATGCGTACTCCCATATAATTTATGGTATTAACTGCTTCCAGTTGCTGACCTGCTATTTTGTAGCTAAATGATAACGGATCTATCTTTCTGTGTATTCGCAGCACATTACACTTGTCTACATTGAGATTCAGTTGCCATTCCCTGCACCATGCGTCAATTCGCTGCAGATCCTCCTGCATTTCAGTACAATTTTCCATTGTTACAACCTCTCGATACACCACAGCATCGAGGGCATCGGCTGTGGAAGCCCGTAGTTAGGGTTGTTCAGTTCTCTGTGTGTTCAGACACACTTGTACTCTGCCTAGCTTTAAAGTCTGATGTTACTTCCACTGCAGTTCGCCGACTGTCCTGTCTTACGAGTCAGCATAGCCTATGACGTCCGTCATCCGTAATGAGATGTGGCCGCCCACCCTCACGACACGGTTTCATTTTGGTTCAGCCACGTGTTGAAGGCACCCACCACAGCACTCCTCGAACGTCCGACAAGTCGTGGAGTTTCCGAAACACTGCTGCCGAGCCTCCGGGCCGGCCATCACAGTCTGCCCTCGGTCAAACTCACACAGGTCGCGAGGCTTCCCCACTCCACACGCGGACAGCACGCCCACATATACTACGTGCACCGTGCGTGTCTCTGACTACCACTCATTCGCCGGCCGGTGTGGCCGTGCGGCTCTAGGCGCTTCAGTCTGCAACCGCGTGACCGTTACGGTCGCAGGTTCGAATCCTGCCTCGGGCGTGGATGTGTGTGATGTCCTTAAGTTAGTTACGTTTAAGTAGTTCCAAGTCCTAGGGGACTGATGGCCACAGATGTCAAGTCCCATAGTCCTCAGAGCCATTTTTGAACCACTCATTCCTAGCCAGTTGACGCTGGTGTCTTCTTGAGACGTTTTTATATCGACAGTAGGTTGGTAATCACAATGTCCTGGCTCATCAGTGTATATCATTTATAAATGTATACGCTGCTGAGCGCGTCTACGAGTTGACGCATTCGCCCGTACAATCTACTGACTTAAATATTTGTGTTTAATCTAGCACGGGATTTTCTTATCAATGCTTCCGAATATTGCCTTCGTTGTATGATATCTTTGACAAGGAAAGAGAATCGACAACAAACCAACACCGGCAACAACAGCTCAGGAATACATGCTGACGTCACAAGCCGAATATAAAGAGCCACACAAAGTGTTTGAGGATTTTGAACGGGTAAGTCAGCATGTAAAGGGAAATGACAATCTAATAGTCATGGGGTATTAGAATGCGGTTGTAAGGTAAGGAGGAGAAGAAAGGGTTATAGCAGAATGTGAGCTTGGTAATAGGGATGAGGAAGAAAGATTAATTGAGTTCTGCGATAAATTAAGGCTACTAACAGAGAATAATATGTTCAGGAATCACAAGAGGAGGAGGTATACCTGGAAAAGGCCTGGAGATACAGCAAAATTTCAGTTATATTACATCATGAGCAGGCAGAGATTCCGAAATCAGATACTTGATTGAAAGGCATATTCACGATCAGATATAAACTCGAATCACAATTTAGCAGTGATGAAGAAGTTTAATGAAGCTAGTCAAGAAGAATCAACGCTCAAAGAAGATGGATACAGAAGAACTATGGAATAAAGAGACACGCTTGAAGTTCTCTCAGTATAGATACCACTATAACGAAAAGTTCAGTAGGCACTTCAGTTGAAAAGGAATGGCTGTCGCCAAAAACGGGAATTGTAGAAGTTGGAAAGCAGACTGACGCTACAAAGAAGTTAACAGAAAAAACCGTGGGTGACTGTAGAAACACTCGGCTGATCAATTTATCGATGAAAGAAGGAAGTACAAAAACGTTCAGTGAAATTCAGGAATACAGAAACACAAATAGGAATTAAACAAATAGGAAGTGCAGGAAAGCTAAGACGAAATGGCTGCACGAAAAATGTGAAGAAATCGAAAACGAAATCATTGTCGGAAGGACTGGTTCAGCATATAAGAAAGACGGAACAGCCTTCGCTGAAACTAAAAGCAGGGACAGTAACATTAAGAGTGCAATCTATTCCTCCAAATGAATACATAAAATTCTATGACATACCCACATTCACAAACCTAATCACAATATTGCTTAGGGCATGAAACTGATGGAATTCAGAAGCGATAAATCTATCGAACAGGATGGGTTTCGCACATAAGATTCGTCGATTTTCGCGCAGTCCCCGGGACTGCTGGGACCTGTGGGCAAGGAAACAACTGGGAAGAATGTTGCTTGAAAACAAATGTGCTATACTTATGCTGGTAATGATTGCTATCTGGCAGTTAGTAACTAGAAGCTACAAACCTGCCCAGATATCCGTGCGCGTTGATGCACTACTTCAGGGATTCGAGGAGGTAAACCTGCCTCAGATCGAATCCCCCTAGTGGATTAACGACAAGCGCTCGTTAGCCAGTCACCCTAGAGGTTGCTTTTACGCGGTTTTCCACAGCCGTCTAGGTAAATACTGGGCTGTAATTTCTGTCCGGCGTCAGATAGTACTACATAAACGTTTGGAAGAAAGTTCTCGCATTTAAACATGATCAGTACACTACAGGCAGACAGATCTGGTTCTCAGACTCTGTCCCACAGGGTTCGGTGGCGTCAGGAAGGGAATCCGGTCTCTAGCAGTCACTATCATTACTTTAACCCATATAACAATATCGATCACGTAGGAAACTGGTAAAAGCAAAAGTGAAAAACCAGGATATACAAAGTACTGCACTTCTGTGGGAAGGGAATGAGCTGGAGTCTTCACTTCTGATGGGACGAGTGTGCTACATTAAAGCCAATAAGATGGGTTGCTCTCTGGAATTACGAGGGCAGTTCAATAAGTAATGCAACACATTGTTTTTCTCGGCCAATTTTGGTTGAAAAAACCGGAAATTTGTTGTGGAATATTTTCAAACATTCCTGCTTCGTCTCGTTTAGTTTCATTGACTTCCGACAGGTGGTAGCGCTGTACGGAGCTGTTAAAATGGCGTCTGTAACGGATCTGCGTTGCAAACAACGGGCAGTGATCGAGTCTCTTTTGGCGGAAAACCAGGGCATCTCAGATATTCATAGGCGCTTGCAGAATGTCTACGGTGATCTGGCAGTGGAAAAAAGCACGGTGAGTCGTTGGGCAAAGCGTGTGTCATCATCGCCGCAAGGTCAAGCAAGACTGTCTGATCTCCCGCGTGCGGGCCGGCCGTGCACAGCTGTGACTCCTGCAATGGCGGAGCGTGCGAACACACTCGTTCGAGATGATCGACGGATCACCATCAAACAACTCAGTGCTCAACTTGACATCTCTGTTGGTAGTGCTGTCACAATTGTTCACCAGTTGGGATATTCAAAGGTTTGTTCCCGCTGGGTCCCTCGTTGTCTAACCGAACACCATAAAGAGCAAAGGAGAACCATCTGTGCGGAATTGCTTGCTCGTCATGTGGCTGAGGGTGACAATTTCTTGTCAAAGATTGTTACAGGCGATGAAACATGGGTTCATCACTTCGAACCTGAAACAAAACGGCAATCAATGGAGTGGTGCCACACCCACTCCCCTACCAAGAAAAGTTTAAAGCCATACCCTCAGCCGGTAAAGTCACGGATACAGTCTTCTGGGACGCTGAAGGGGTTATTCTGTTCGATGTCCTTCCCCATGGTCAAACGATCAACTGTGAAGTGTATTGTGCTACTCTTCAGAAATTGAAGAAACGACTTCAGCGTGTTCGTAGGCACAAAAATCTGAACGAACTTATCCTTCTTCATGACAACGCAAGACCTCACACAAGTCTTCGCACCCGAGAGGAGCTCACAAAACTTCAGTGGACTGTTCTTCCTCATGCACCCTACAGCCCCGATCTCGCACCGTCGGATTTCCATATGTTTGGCCCAATGAAGGACGCAATCCGTGGGAGGCACTACGCGGATGATGAAGAAGTTATTGATGCAGTACGACGTTGGCTCCGACATCGACCAGTGGAATGGTACCGTGCAGGCATACAGGCCCTCATTTCAAGGTGGCGTAAGGCCGTAGCATTGAATGGAGATTACGTTGAAAAATAGTGTTGTGTAGCTAAAAGATTGGAGAATAACCTGGTGTATTTCAATGCTGAATAAAACGACCCCTGTTTCAGAAAAAAAATTTGTTGCATTACTTATTGAACTGCCCTCGTACTTTATGCCTTGTGACGTGGAGATGTTGAAACGGAACTGGAAAAAGTTGTTAAGCGTTGGAATTCAAAAGGTAGGAGGAATGTGCAAATATAACATATGCAACAGATCAAAGTGAACAAGGATTGGCGACAGAATAAGGCTGACTGACAAATTATCCTCTAGATTACATTGTTATTTATTTCTATGCGGAGTAGAATTGGGACATGTACCCATCATCAGGGGTACTTGCGCTACAGCGTAATTTTACCTCAGGTCAATAGTTTTCCATATCAGTTATTTTATGATTCAACATACAAGCTACGTGTACTGCTTTTAGGATATGCGAAAGACTTTTGTCAATAATTTACCTATTATTACCTCAGCATATACCTGTGATATTCAGCATATACAGTTGAGTCATAGTTCGTGCACACTATTTGACAGAAGTTATTTACTCAGGGATGTCATTATATGGAGTCTCAACCTGACAACCAACATGATTCATGCACTCAAATCAACGTGCAACAGTACAGTTTTGTGATAATTGTCTGCCACTAATCCAGTTGATACAAACGTTCTGGTAAATGCGATAAATTGATAAACGAGTTGGCGGCAATCTGTATGGAAATCATTTTACAAACTTTCGTCACACTTCTGTCGCCGACTGCACAACGTCCGTTAAGCTATCCCCATTCTTCTCTGTTCAAATGTCTTTCGTCTGTGGGTTTCAAAAACATGGAATAAAAAACGGTAAATTAGGATTGTTCATATTATTTTGACTCGCACTGTAGATTTGGTTAATGTTAAATTGTCAAATTTGATGTACTTTACATCCAAAGGTAATGATTAACTTAACTGATCTCAGACTATACAAATTCGTTTATGTATTACATTGCTTTGTTACCATAATATCATACAAAAGAATGTATTGCAACAATAGACACTTAGAACAACATCAGTGAAATTTTCGACGATTTTCTGTTGTTTAACACTGTCTCTTCGTTGGAAACAATGACAGGATGTTTTGTCAAGTGTGTGAAACTTCGTATTTTATCTAAAGTAGTTAGTTTGCTACGTTTTCCATCAGTTGCTGGTACTACCAGGCATTGTTTTATGTCACTAGCTGAATGTTTTTGCGTTTTTAGATGTAAAGTAAATAAAGATAGCAGAGGTTGAAAATACCGCTTCAGTTGTAAATTAGTTTATTTTGACACGACCGGTTTCGGACTGTTAAGAACCCATCCTCAGGTGTCATAGCTGTGCTGTGGCCCCCGATCACCGTGTGTACCAGGCGCGGTGTGCTTCCTATGAGCGGAGAAGAGGGAGAACAGGGAGATAGGTTTCTGTCAGTGTATGTTATCTCAAGGCTATTCCACTTTAACTTATAGACTCCGCAGTGAGTGAATTTACAGCATTGTTCCATGGAATGACAACTTCGTGTTCTGGTGTGTGTTCTGATGTTTATTCTCAGCTTACACATTTCAAATGAGCGTTTGATATCATATGATAATCTCCTCAATACGAAAATCATCGTACTTTTTGTGAAATCAACACTAACAATGTAATAGTAACTGATGATTGGAATACTGTGGAGGCATGTTTAAAATAGTCTGCATAAAAAGAATCGAGTGTCCAACAAAAATAACGTGATTTGTACAAAAGGATATCCAGCTACTTGGTGTCTGTCGAAATTAAAAATCCCTAAATAGCAAAGAACATTTACTTGACAAAACAGAAAAAAACATATTGCAACATGATTAGCGCATCTGCAAATAAACTGCAGTCACTGCCAAGAATTCATAAAGCCAGTAACCCTTTCAATCCAACAATAAACTGCAAAGTAGTTCTTTATTCTGACTAAGACGAAGGTAATTTATATACTTGCTCAGGACTGTACATATGGAAATCAGTATACAGTGAATAGTTCTAGTGGAGTGATACAACAAATTACAGATACCGATATCCCATCCGATTTAAAACCTATTTTTTTTTTAGATAAAATCAACATATACACCAACTGAATAGTTAATTAGACCATTGAAATTGCCGAAAAGAAGGTTCCCACACGTCGTACGTCGAACGCAGTATTTGTGGCGGAATTTTTACTACTTTACTAAAACTGTAACTCTCCTACAACCATTCCAAGTTCAGTAACCAAATATATGTACTAGAATTCGGTTTAGTAATGGGAAACCAGCTTGCCGGAATACTCGATAATATTTTACTGCAACATACTGAGAACCAGTTCCCTTATAGCCATCCTAAATGGATTAATAAAATCCGTTACCTGTACAAGTAGGTAGATGATACACTACTGTTACAAGACCGATCAGAAACGTAAATAGAGATGTTCCACAGAATGGAATAAATAACACAAAAATATAATCAGTACGGAAAAAATAGATCGATACTCATCACATGAGGAGGCGCTGGGTCACTAAGAGGCTCAATCAAAAAGACAGCTGAAGTATTGAGCGTTATAACAATATTCCTCTTCGGAAATAGAAAACACACACACGTTCACTCAAGCACAACTCTCATACAAATGGCCACTGTTTCTGGACGCTGGAGCCCGACTTGTCATGAGTCAGGCTCCAGTGCTCACCGGCAGTGACCAGGTCTGTGTGAGTTTTTCTTGTGGGAATATCTGTTTGTTTTCTTTTTCTGAAGAAGCACTGTCTTAAAGCCAGGTCTTTAGGCTGTTTTTTCATTGTGCCTGTCTGCAGCTCAATGATTCCTTTATGTGGTGAGTGCATTAACACCATAGTAAAATAAACTTTCTGGGTATAACTTAAATAACAAAGTATTAGCAGAAAACGATGGCTATGATCCAACGTTGGCCAACAAAATTTGTATTAAGAAGCTACACGTAAATGGAAACAAAATTAAGGTCAGCATTACGCTAACAAGAAAACATAACAAAAATAGCCCATTTCACTGCCAAACCACACTGGCAAAAAATTTCAGATAAAATATACACTCCTGGAAATGGAAAAAAGAACACATTGACACCGGTGTGTCAGACCCACCATACTTGCTCCGGACACTGCGAGAGAGCTGTACAAGCAATGATCACACGCACGGCACAGCGGACACACCAGGAACCGCGGTGTTGGCCGTCGAATGGCGCTAGCTGCGCAGCATTTGTGCACCGCCGCCGTCAGTGTCAGCCAGTTTGCCGTGGCATACGGAGCTCCATCGCAGTCTTTAACACTGGTAGCATGCCGCGACAGCCTGGACGTGAACCGTATGTGCAGTTGACGGACTTTGAGCGAGAGCGTATAGTGGGCATGCGGGAGGCCGGGTGGACGTACCGCCGAATTGCTCAACACGTGGGGCGTGAGGTCTCCACAGTACATCGATGTTGTCGCCAGTGGTCGGCGGAAGGTGCACGTGCCCGTCGACCTGGGACCGGACCGCAGCGACGCACGGATGCACGCCAAGACCGTAGGATCCTACGCAGTGCCGTAGGGGACCGCACCGCCACTTCCCAGCAAATTAGGGACACTGTTGCTCCTGGGGTATCGGCGAGGACCATTCGCAACCGTCTCCATGAAGCTGGGCTACGGTCCCGCACACCGTTAGGCCGTCTTCCGCTCACGCCCCAACATCGTGCAGCCCGCCTCCAGTGGTGTCGCGACAGGCGTGAATGGAGGGACGAATGGAGACGTGTCGTCTTCAGCGATGAGAGTCGCTTCTGCCTTGGTGCCAATGATGGTCGTATGCGTGTTTGGCGCCGTGCAGGTGAGCGCCACAATCAGGACTGCATACGACCGAGGCACACAGGGCCAACACCCGGCATCATGGTGTGGGGAGCGATCTCCTACACTGGCCGTACACCACTGGTGATCGTCGAGGGGACACTGAATAGTGCACGGTACATCCAAACCGTCATCGAACCCATCGTTCTACCATTCCTAGACCGGGAAGGGAACTTGCTCTTCCAACAGGACAATGCACGTCCGCATGTATCCCGTGCCACCCAACGTGCTCTAGAAGGTGTAAGTCAACTACCCTGGCCAGCAAGATCTCCGGATCTGTCCCCCATTGAGCATGTTTGGGACTGGATGAAGCGTCGTCTCACGCGGTCTGCACGTCCAGCACGAACGCTGGTCCAACTGAGGCGCCAGGTGGAAATGGCATGGCAAGCCGTTCCACAGGACTACATCCAGCATCTCTAAGATCGTCTCCATGGGAGAATAGCAGCCTGCATTGCTGCGAACGGTGGATATACACTGTACTAGTGCCGACATTGTGCATGCTCTGTTGCCTGTGTCTATGTGCCTGTGGTTCTGTCAGTGTGATCATGTGATGTATCTGACCCCAGGAATGTGTCAATAAAGTTTCCCCTTCCTGGGACAATGAATTCACGGTGTTCTTATTTCAATTTCCAGGAGTGTAAGTTGCTAAACTTGTATATGAGAGAAATGGAGTATGAATTTCGATTGTGCCACACTACTCCTTCAAGTCGAAATCGCCACTTCCATCTAGAACTGATTTAGTGCGCCGTCGACAACGTTCCCGGTTATGTTAAAATATTGCCTCTTGACTTTCCATCTTTTCAGTCTTATTTGTTTTCATTGATTTACTTACTTTACTCAGAATATTTTAAATATTTCAGGCTCTGTATGTGGTGTAACGAAGACTCACTAAAGACACTCATAACAGTAGATTTTGCAATGTGCTTGATGGGTGGTTTTTACGAAACAACAGTAGCACTTGTAGTAATTAATAAACATATTACAGGGAAATCAGTCTTATTCGTTCTGTTAAGAGAACATAAGAACTTATACGATCAAACAATCAGAATTTACCTAAAACCTTATACTTAACAATTTATGAATGATTCGAATTGTCTTAGTTTTCACTATTTGCGGTTTGTAGGGAAGCGATGAGTAGACTGGATCGTCAAGTTTATATTTTGTTAAAAAGGCTGTATCTTTGCACCGATTTCACATGTCGAAAAATAATCATCATCCCCATGGTTACTCTATTATTGCCATAATGGTTTTTGAAAACATACGTTAAGGAAAACTCATTTGTCGTGAATGTGCTATCTCTGGGCTGAGTTTAGTCTGTTAATCATTTCTATGTCGATAATTTAAGATTTGTTTTCTATGTAATGCAAGCAACTTTCTTATTGTAACTGGGGACATGTTTTCTTTTATCACAGGTACTGATGGTGTCCTGTAGTGCTATCCGATATTGAAATGGCGAATGGGAGGCACTTCTTAAGATCTGTGTCACGATACCACGCCATCTGCAGGGTTTTCGGGCTGACGCCGTTCACAGTGGACACTGAGATGTGTGGGCTACGGAGGACACGTGCTGGTACACTGTACGCAGCGGCTGCTCTCGTAATGAGCCTGACACTAACAGCGCTTACGATAAACTGGATGCAAGCAATGAACACGATGAAAAAGGATTCCATCACCATTGTGTGGTCTGATGCCTATGTGATGACATCCCACGCCACCACGGTGACGGCGGTCGCCGCAGACCTGTTTCGAAATACCCACAAGTACCAGAGGATACTCCCTCTATTGTCTAACTGGGACAGCGGCATCTTGCAGTGGCGCTATTTCTCCAGCGCGGCGGTGTGGATCTGCTGCAAAGTGGTGTACGCAGGCTCTCTCGCGCTACGTGTAGCTGCTGTGACTTTCGTATATCTGATGGAAGGGACGAAATGGACGTATACGTTTTCATTGTTCTCAAGTGGTATTCTACCTACAGCTGTTTGCAGGTATGTGGGGCTCGTTCTTCTTGTGAGGAGTGACTCGCGCCAGCTCAACCAGTGTCTGAGAGCTACAGCCCAAGTGAGATGCCAGCGGCAACCACTTGCAGATCGCTACCGCAAGTTGAGGAGAGTCTACTCCGCACTGTGCAACCTGTCCCAGGAGGTTCTTTCAGCCCACGAGGTAGTCTTAGTCTTATTAATGGTGACTGCACTGTGCAGTAATCTTGGAATGCAGTTGCCGCAGTCTTAACACATCAGCAGGAACAGCTAGTGGCGATACACATGTTGTTTCTGTCGTGGCAGTCGTCACAGGTGTTCATGGTGACAGTCGCCTCGCACGCGCTGTCCATGGAGGCGGCGCAGACAGCTCCTGTCCTCTGCCGGCTACTCATGGGTTGTCCGCAGCTCGTGGTCGTGTGGTACCGATCTCGCTTCCCGCGCCCGGGTTCCCGGGTTCGATTCCCGGCGGGGTCAGGGATTTTCTCTGCCTCGTGATGACTGGGTGTTGTGTGATGTCCTTAGGTTAGTTACGTTTAAGTAGTTCTATGTTCTAGGGGACTGATGACCGTAGATGTTAAGTCCCATAGTGCTCAGAGCCGTTTGAGCCATACTCCTGGGTTTGACTCTCCGCAGCTCAGAAACGTCAGAGTCGCGCCACTTCTGTCGCCTGGTCCGCAGCCAGAGTCCCACTCATCAACTTTACGGCGTCGTTTCCTTGGATTTGCAGATGTTGATTGCCTCCCTGTCTTTCATTACAACTTGTACTGTGATTCTGTTAACTTTCTGGGAAGCGTTCTGAAAAATAAAAAGCCTGCTAAATATTGTTACACCACTATTGGTGAACAGGGACTCGTCTGCATTAAATTCTATAACTGTGTTGCTATGATTAAGAGCTATTAAGAGTCTGCTGCATTTTAAGAGATGAGACCATTCTTCTTCAAAGTGTTTCCTTGTTTAGCATTATACTCGTATAGCACAGCGAAGGGGTACGAAGATGGACGTGTTCAAGTCTATTGTGCAGTGTATCTAGTTACAGTGTCTAGTTTCGCTCAAAACCAACATGAAATCTTCCATCGATTGAAACTACAGGAGCCGGCCGCAGTGGCCGAGCGGTTCTAGGAGCTACAGTCTGGAACCACGCGACCGCTACCGTCGCAGGTTCGAATCCTGCCTCGGGCATGGATGTGTGTAATTTCCTTAGGTTATTTAGGTTTAAGTAGTTCTAAGTTCTAGGGGACGGATGACCTCAGCAGGTAAGTCCCATAGTGCTCAGAACCATTTGAACCATTTTTGAAACTACAGGAAACAAATTAAAATTGCTGCACTTTCCACACTGCGTTACATATTCACACAATTGGTAATTATTAATAGCACGAGTGAAATGAATTACTTAAAAACATAAATCGCACGAATTTTTAATTCTTGAAACACACATGAAGTTATTTCACGTAAAAGAAAAAGAAAAGTTCAGGAACAGTAACTGGAAAATTTTAGTGTGGACAGAAGCTGTGTTCCTCAGAAGGAGGCGGAAGGTTGACAAAGAGGTTCAGATGCGACACGGAGCCTCAGTTACCAACAACAGGACGCGGTAACAGAAGAAGACCAGAAACATTAGCTGACGCGGGCGAACGTTAACGGTGTTTCATCACTGTATGCAGTTGGACGTCAAACATGGTTTGTTGCAGCTGAAGAAACGTACCGCATCAAAAGTTACACTAGTGTTAATCTCGGACATTAGCGTGACTGCTACTTGCATTGTTGCATAGCGAAGTCGCGGCACTACAGTCTTGAACACCACGACAGTCTGGAGAAACCATCATAAAACGTAATCAAGCATCAATTAAACGGAATCCATATCGGTATCTTAATCACAGTTATTACTTCCCTTGACACAAACAGATATAGCTCAAGCAACCCGAGTGAATCATTTTACTTTTACACCATATGGACATACATATTTTCTTTCTGCTGGCCAAGTTCTTCAAACAACTCTCACACCAAGTCCATCGATAGTAATAGATGTAAAAACACAGACACGGGCAGAACAAGAGTAGAAAAGAATATATAACATGAAAGACAAAATATGCACTGCCTTGGCAGGGAAGACCTTGAATTTCCTACACTCATCACAGACACAGTCAGTACAAGCCGCTGAGCACTAAGATGGTAACCTCACTACACATTATATTCACTTTAATGCTCACAGTATACCCACTCTGGCTCAAATACCGAACAAATGAAACATCTGTCACATCATATACTCATCTTTACAGACCAGGACACAACAATTGCAAATCATAACTCACTTTTCAGTATACTAGGACAGAACTATCTCGTCATTTGGAAGACAGTAGAATCATAAAGCCATAACACAAACGTCTGCAAAATATAAATATCCACAACATATCAAATTGTGCCCACACTTATGTTGCATACGAATTGCTCTCTATCAAAGACGAATGTTACTCATTCAAGGGAACTATCATCAAGTAAAAATCTAGTAAAGGCTAAACATAACTGGCATAAATCCACCTTTATATCATGCACAGCGTGTACTGAACCTCACTAGATAGATAATATCCACTCACAATCACGCGTCACAGTTTCAGACTCACAAAAAAAAAAAAAAAAAAAAAAAAAAAAACGAAAATTCCTAAGTAGTATCATCTCATTATATCATACATTATTCTGATAAACCCAGTATCACTACATCAAAATATTCATAACAATGATATGATGAAAATGGACCTGACACTCCAACAAGAAACTGCACAGTGCATGCAGAAAATTATATCATTAATGAATAAAACAAGAATAATAAGGTGTTATGTATCTATGTGAGACATGGTAATCACATCTCTAATTAAATCATCATGTGTAAGAGCACTTTACACTGCCTCACTCGTCCCCATAATCAAGAAAAGCACTATAAATTGTCTCATCAATAGTACTCCTCAAGAACATTAAATTCCTCATCACATGTTGCAACTATAATAATAATAGTCATACTGCGCAACAGCAAATCTTTCAAATCCGATGGCACCTGGAATATCCAGAAGATAATCCATCCAAGCACTAACCAGGCCTGACATTTTTAACTTTGTTTAATCTGCGAGATCCAATGTGGCAAGCCCATTGGCTATATCACCACTCACACAGAAGAAATTATCTAAACACCTGGCTAATGCCTCAGTCATGAAAAAAAATCTATGAAACGTGAAAATATACTGAAAAGAGAACACTTGGAATGGTCTCGATAGACAAAGAAACTTAACTGGCACATAAGTAAAACACTAGATATTTTACACTAGATACCGTAACATCAGAAAATATGGTACCTTCACACAACCACAAAGTAAGATTTTCACTTGACACTATATAAATTCTATATGTTCCTATATGTTCTAAGACTAGTGTTTAGCTTTTGATTGATACTGAGGTCATTAGAGATAGTTATGAAAAGTTTTTTTCCTGAAATGTTGCACATACTTCTTTCTGTTACTGGATGTTTTGTTGTTTATATCCTTTGTTGGGGCAGCATTCACAAAACCACTGCAGGTGTGAAGTAACTTCTCTTTAAACTTCAGTTTGCTATCTCATTATATAATAACACAGGCCTCATAAAATATTGTCAAAACTTTAACCTCAAAATCATGTCAACACAATTTCAAAAACCAAGACGAAAACTTACAACATGGAAAGCACCCAACACAGTGTGGGGAGAATTTCAGATTGATCATGTGGTCATATCCAAGAAAAATTCGCGGGAAATTCTAAATGTCAGAACACGTAAAGGAGTCTTCGAGTCTGATCATTATTTGCTACAAGTTAAGATTAGGCCAATCCCAAGACTGAAACAGACAGCGCAAAACAAAATAGTCAAACCTGATCCGGAATGCTTGAAGATAAACAGGGATAAAATCGTTGAAGAAATTAATAGGCATTCAATAGACACATGGACAGATCTGGCGAAGGCAGTTCAGAAGACTATGTACTGGGGACAACCACGTAGAAAACGCAAACATAGGTGGTGGAACGCAAATTGTGATGAAGCCATTGAGAGAAGAAAGCAAGCATGGGACAAGTTCAGTAGCTACAGAAATTCAGAAACATGGAAAGAATTTCACGAAGTTCAGAAACTAGCATCGAAGGAAATCAGAAGGGAAAAACGAGCATATGACAATAACAGACTAAAAGAAATTGAGGAAGATTTCAAAAGAAATAACACAACAAATTTTTACAGAACTTTCAAAGAAAATATTAAGGGCTATCAACCCCCTAGCCTCTGCTTCCGAAGAACAGATGGATCCCTGGAAACAAACACAAAAGAAAACTGTAAAATTCTCAAACATTACTTTGATAAACTTCTTAATTGCAAAAAACCTACAGGAAAATTAACATTCCAAAAGACCACACCTAATGCCGATTCTGATACACCCACAATAGAAGAGGTAGAGGAAATCATAAAACAAATGAAAAATAACAGAGCTGCCAGAGAAGATGGTATTATCGCCGAGATCTGGAAACTCTAAGATGAAAACATCACCAAAAAAATCCATAAGATTATCTCCGAAATTTGGATCACAGAGAAAGTGCCAGAGGAATGGAAATGTGCATTGATCCATCCATTACATAAAAAGGGTGATAAGTCAGATCCAAACAATTACAGAGGCATTTCGCTAGTACCAGTTACATACAAAATTTTCTCTAAGGTGCTATTAAACAGACTAGAACCACAAGCAGATCTGCAAATTGGGGAATACCAGGCAGGCTTCAGAAGAGGGAGATCATGCATCGAACAGATCTGGAACTTGAGAACACTCTTGAAAGTCAGACAGGCAAGAAACACTGTAGTTACCTTTGTGGACTTTAAAAAAGCATATGATTCCATAGACAGACAGACACTCTTTGACGTGCTGGAAGAATATGGTATCGACAGAAAAACCAGGGCACTTATACAACAGACGCTTACAGACACTACCTCCAAGATTAAGTTCATGGGAGAAATTTCGGAACCCTTCCACATACACACAGGTGTCCGACAAGGAGACGGGCTCTCACCAATCCTGTTCAACATGGTGTTAGACAAAATTATCAAGCAGTGGGAGGAACAAGTTAAAGGAATACAGCTGGGAAGAACACGTGAAACCAAAACAATCATAAAATGTCTGGCATTTGCAGATGATATAGCCATATTCAGCAATAATACACAGGAGGCAAAGGAAGCACTGGAATGCTTGCATGAAATAGCGGCCAAAACAGGTCTGCAGGTATCTTACGAGAAGACACAATATATGGAACGACAGACCAACAATGTACACACCATGCATACTGTATATGGATCCGTAGAAAGAGTCGAAAAATTTAAGTATTTAGGGGAGTACATACAAATGGGAGGATCAAACAAGGCGGCTAACATGGAACGAACGAAGAAACTCCAGAAGGCATACAAACTCATATGGTCACATTATAATAAGAAAAGCATATCGAGGCAGGCCAAACTTAGGCACTACAAAACAGTTGTATTACCAGAAGCATTGTACGCGTCAGAAACAACCACAATTGGAGCATCAGGCATCATAGACACAGAAAAAATAGAACGCAAAATTCTCAGAAAAATATTTGGACCAATTCACAGAGATGGCATATGGATGAAGCGACCTACCAAAGAGCTGTACCAGCACACTGACTGACTAACAGACGCGATGAGAAAACGCAGATTAGCTTTCTATGGGCACATACAGAGAATGGACAACAACCGACTTACAAAGAAAATTTTTGATGTAGTAAACAGCTCAAGGAAGAAAACAAATTGGTGTCATGAAATAGACGAAGACTTAAGGCAGATAGGGATCAACAGGCAAATGATAGGAGACGGGAAATACTTCAGAAACAAAGTTAGGAGTGCAAAATTTATTGTAAAGGAGAGAAAGAAGACAGGAACATTATGGACAGAGCAAAGGAAACAGGAGCACAGCCAAAGGATGAAGAGATTTTGGGAAGAGAAGAGGAAGAAAGGAAAGAAGTGAAAATTGTGTCATCATGTGATTTTCGAGTTCAAACACTGTCCATAAGGGCAACAATGAAATGAATGAATGAATGAACACAGGCCAACGATGGAAAAACCTTTTTTGCTGAAAATACCTTACTCTTATGCTTTAGGGTGGGAAATCTTAATAAGATACTTAAAGAAACTGTTGTTGTTGTTGTTGTGGTCTTCAGTCCTGAGACTCATTTGATGCAGCTCTCCATGCTACTCTATCCTGTGCAAGCTTCTTCATCTCCCAGTACGTACTGCAGCCTACATCCTTCCAGGTGCTTCAGTCAAGAACCGCGCTGCTGCTACGGTCGCAGATTCGAATCCTGCCTCGGGCATGGATGTGTGTGATGTCCTTAGGTTAGTTAGGTTTAAGTAGTTCTGAGTCTAGGGGACTGATGACCTTAGATGTTAAGTCCCATAGTGCTTTTAGCCATTTGAACCTACATCCTTCTGAATCTGCTTAGTGTATTCATTTCTTGGTCTCCCTGTACGATTTTTACCCTCCACGCTGCCCTCCAATAATAGATTGATGATCCCTTGATGCCTCAGAACATGTCCTACCAACCGAGTTTTGTCAGGACTGGCTCTCCCAAGGCCGTCAGTAGTTCTACTGGAATGTTGTCTATTCCCGTGGCCTGGTGTCGACTTAGGTCTTTCAGTGCTGTATCAAATATGTGGAAATAAGATTGTCTGACAACGAGACCCTCATCAGTGGAGATAGCGGTTATCAGTTAAACTCTGCTTGGAATCCTGTTATAGAGAAACTTCGCAGTCGACGTAGTTATCTGGATAAAGATGAAAATCGACCTGATATCGATACGCCAAACTTTCGCCGTGGCGGGCGCGAGGCGCAGCGCACGGAGTTGTTATGAACGCGCACGCTGAGCAGCGCATGCGCAATGTCACCTCAGTATGGCTTTAAATAGCGGAGATCAGCGCGTACTCGCCAGTACTACTACAGTGGTACTCACCTGAAGATGGCTAGAAGACTCTGCACCGAAATATCGTGGCCGGACGTTACTGATATCCCGCAGTTCTCCCGCGTTTTTATGGAACTATCTTACTTATAGTTATTTTCTTGACAGTTTCCTTTTGTCCGGTTAGTCAAGTGTTTGCGATCGAGAACACCATTTATGTAGTAGCGTTAGTGCCAGGTAGGGCTAGCAGAAATTCAGTAACGAGCTGGAAACTCCTGTTGAGATGCAAGGAAGTTGAAGATGAGAGATCTCCTCCAGTTTATTTTAATCAAGGAGTTCATTTTCTTCGTCCCTTGGGTATGACCACATTTGTTCTCCATTTGGTTATGCTGCTCATTTCGTAACAACACAGTATTTCAAAATGTACGGGACGGTTAATGAAAAACGGGACAACATGCGTCCCATATGTATTTTGTGGCACCAAAGGGACTCTCAAGCTAAATAGGGGACGATCCCGTAAAATACGGGACGTGTGGTCACCGTACATTAAAGGCAGTGCTGTACTGGAGGGCGATGAAACAGTGCGGCGCAGTAAGTGACCGGTCTGACGTCACACCTTTTACCAGCCGTCGAAGAAAGTGTCGAGCACAGGATGGACTGCACGGTCCAGACCTGCCCTTTTCATGGCGGCCGGACTGTGGGTCGCTGATATATCATAGAGATCGCTGTCTAGAGCATGCTGATGGCAAAGATCGCTACCGAATTTTGTGGATTGTGGCTACCTGTAAATCAAGTAGTGTGCAAAAAAGTCACTCGGTAATTCAGTGATGGACAACACAAACCGGATTCTTTCAGGCGCCTTCCGGAACCACGTCATACTTTTGGAGAAAGGAAGCCGCAGCGTACAACGTGTAACTCTGCTTCCTGTGCTTAGTGGACCGTCATAAGCGCAGGAACATCGCTGCCGTGTTGGTATGTGGTCACCTGGGGCGATAAGTATGCCTTGCTGCAGGACCACATCTCGTATTCAACCGAGACGCCAAGTATGAGAGATTTATTAGCTTCGTTATGAACCACCACAGACTGTGTGTGCACGAGGTGAGGGGTTGAAATAAACTTGTTGTTTAACTTCTAAACTCAGCCAACCAAACGCTTCAAGTTTGCAAATTGCCATTGACGTACCGTCTGTAATCAACAAGGCTTCTTGATGTCTTCTTTATCTCATAAACGATGCCATTTGTAGTTTCTACTACAATTATGTTTACGTGGTGACCACGACCTATGCGTAGTCACGGCGCAATATTTGTTTGTCATACGTTATGTTACGAAAGACAGTGTCCAACTGTAAAATAATACACTGGTATAAAAGCCTTTGAGTAAATGTGCGTAAGAGACTCACTACATGAATACAGATAAAGTAGATGATGGAATGACACCTAGAATTCTGGTACCTAACACTAATGGTTGTTGTTTTTCTATTGCATCGTGGAGCTCGAATCAGTAAGCAGTTCCGCATTCATTCTTAATACGATGGAAGGCAGTCGCCTTTATTCATATAATCTTCCTCTACCAGCACAGTTTAATTTTTTATATATTTATGATGTACCATCTTTTTTCGCTCGTTCACAAAAAGTAAAGCCAACTGCCCCAGTATTTCTGTGGCAATTTTAGCGATCACAGCGGCCGAATAGCGCTTCGTAAGGACTCAGAACAGGATCTGCGAACTCTCAGTAGAAAGGTTAGTACTTACTGGGCCAAATGATGTACAAAGCTAATCAATGACTGTGTAGCACGAAATTGTGAATGGGAGAAATAAAACTACGTATCGCTGCGCGTCGCAAAAGTTTTGCGTGGGAAATATAGGCTTTTTTTGCCACTGGGCAGTATTGTTGAGACTGCGAACGGATGAGCTTTGCTGCACCTGACACGGCTGAGGCACGCGGAACCGCTGACACTGCAGCACAGAGTGGCCCAGAGTGTGGTGGGCAGCCCGGCTGTGTTTCATTCCCCAACCCCCCTCCCCATCCCCGCCCTTATTTCCCAAGAAATCGCAGGAAAGTATTAACACAGGGCACCCTGTTAATGGAAACTTAGAAAGACTGTCCTCCTCACCTCTTCCTCTTTCCTCCCCTCCGTATCTTCAACCATTCAGACCAAGTACTTTTTTAAGCCGATCACTGTATTAAAAGTCTGTTGTGATGGAGACAGACAAGTGCGTATTTTACGCCCCCTCATTCCTCTGCTCTTTCCAACTCGTCACAGTGTAGTATGAGAAAATAGCCTATTTGCATGAATGGGAAATTAAAAATATCTCCCCATTCTCCCTCCGAATCCCCCCTAGTCCATATTTATAATGAATCAACGTAGGATTAAAAGTCCGTTATGACGGGAAGAGATCAATTGCGTGGTTTATACCTCATGACCCTCCTCTCTATCAATAAATAACCATACTATAAAGACGGTGGCAAATTACGTTATTTCTGATGCATTCATCAAGTAAAACGTAAAGCCTCTTCCTCTCCTAATCTCCACTCAATCGTAATGACGGAAGCACATCGATTGTGTGCCTGAAACCCCCCTCCCGCGAATACCATTCATTTCTCTAACTCAACAGTGTAGTGTTTGAATGCTGTACCAGAGATGTAGGAAAATCTGTGGAACCTACACTTGAAAGTGAAAAATATTCATTGTTTACTACGAAGTCAAAGATGTGCATTATTTCCAGCATAAAAATTGTGTCAAATTACATAACTAACGTACAGAATGATTGTGTATTTTATAATATACCTCCTTGTGTTTTTCTACCAATCCCAGGGAAGTAATAAAATTCCAAAATGATTGAAATAGATGAGTTTTATGCTTTATGCCCCACACAACGTTCAGTAAATGCTAAACGGTAGACATTAAGCATATTATGGCAAACAGTAAATGCTACACAGCACAATCTTTGCAATAAATACTAAGTGGTAAACGTCAAACAGTGAACACTGAATGCTAATGGTACATACTAAATGCTAGACGGTAAATACTAAACCCTTAACTCTGACTGCTAAATGGTAGACACTAAATTGTAAATGCTGTATGGTAAACAGTAAACCTTGAACACCTAACGGTAAACACACAACGCTTAATTGTAAACACTAAACGGTAAATGCCCAACAGTAAATCCTAAATGATGGACAGTAAATGGTGAACTTTAAATGGTGAACATTAAATGCTTAGTGGTAAATGTTAAACACTGTTGAAATATCCGAGTGTAAGTACAGACCTCTACGAAATTTATCATGCGTAAAAATTGTGTTTAAATTATTTCTATGAAGTCAGTGCTGTATGTGTACATTAACACACCTCTGGAATAATATTATAAAGTGACTCGAAGATCAAAGTTATGCATATTTATGTACACACATATATCTGTATCTCTTATATAAAAAATGCTATACTCTTGTGTTGCCACTATTGCAAAGTAATAATTTCATGTCTTTCTCCGACTGGCTCTCTCCTCATCTCCCCCCCCCCCCCTCTCTCTCTCTCTCTCTCTCTCTCTCTCTCTCTCTCTCTCTCTCTCTCTCCCCCCTCTCTCTCTCTGTCACACACACACACACACAAAGTGAGAGACAGAGAAACAGAGAGAGAGAGAGAGACAGAGACAGAGATAGGAACAATACTGTATCATAATTACTTTATTATTTAATAACAGATTACTGAGGACGAAAGGGAAAGACAAACAATATACTGAAGAGCTAAGAATTTTTTTAGATAAAAATTTTCTCAGAGAACTGTTACAATCTATAATGTTGAAATATAGGAATTTCATGCACATTATTAATCGTTTTCCACACTTTTTTCGTATTGTCTATGGTAAGCAGCAATTTCTTTCGGTCTGAGATCGTATTTGAATTAACTCGAGTAGGCATCCAGAATTTCACTGCTGGATCTACGTTAACGAAATCGAAACAGTACTGAATGGTATTTTGCGTGCAATCTGCGCACATTACAAATAACATATTTTAAATATCGGTATCAGCTAGCTACTTGTACTGGAACAAAAACTTTACTGTCGTTTGTAACATCGTACTCTTCTAGAACAGCGCCGTACTTGGAATCAGTAAACCACTGCCCCTGAAGCGATTGTCTTATGTGCTCAGTGACTACTATAAGGGCTTTTAACACACCAATGACCTTTTCTGTGAGACAGCCCCGTGAATATAGCAAGGAGTCACGTCAGTCTTATCAGAGATCTAATATTAACATGTCTTATAGAGCGTAGTACTTTGTGAATAGAAACTGATATTTTCTGACAAAAAATTACCTAATAAAATTTTCTAAATCGACTGTGCCTGTGTTTTTGTCTCTTCTACGATATATTATGCACAGTCTACCACTGTTGAGAAAGTATAGTTTAGTGAGACTGATGATCGAAAATTTTGATGGCAGATACACCTTGCAATCCTTAAGATGAACCAGCACCGTTGCTCCAAATTTGTGGGGAACATGTTCTGTGCTCACTATTGGATGGCCCCGCCCTTTCTCCAATGCCGATAGGGCATACCGAACTCCTCAGACTCTTCCTGTTTTGTAATGTGTTACCCCTGTTTTTATGTATTACGATAAGTAGTCGATTAGCAAAGCGTATAAATTCTTATTAGTAGCAGGAAGGTTCAGCATCAGATGAAAACTTCCTAACGAATTTTTCCCGCATTTATCTTACGCCCTCCTCCTGAATCAGCATGAAAAATATGTGATTAAGAGGCATTAATCAGTCAGTTGATCACGATATCAAATAACGTTGCCATAGCTTCCGAACTGTTTGCGTTAGGGCGTTAAAACTGCACGGTTGGATGCGAGGCATGATTGATATTAGTATGCGCTGTATGGTTTGGGTTAGTGACAAAGCCCACTTTCATTTGGATGGGTTCGTCAATAAGCAAAAGTTGGCGCATTTGAAGGACTGAGAATCCCCATTTCGCGATCGAGAAATCTCGTCACGCCCAACGGGTGGCTGTGTGGTGTGCAATTTCCTGTCACGGAGTGGTCGGTGCGATATTCCTTGATCGTGCGGTAACTGCCGAAAGCTACGTGAAAGTTTTGGTAGATGATTTCATCCCCATTATACAAAGTGACCATGATTTCGACGAGATGTGTTTCACGCAAGAGGGAGTTCGACCTCACCGAAGTAGGAGAGCGTCTGATGTCCTGGAGGAGCACCTTGGGGACCGCGCTCTGCCTCTGGGGTACCCAGAGGCCACTGCGATGGGCCTCGATTGGCCGCCATATTCTTCGGTTTTCAGCACATGCGACTCCTTTTTGCGGTGCTATATTAAAGACAAGGTGTACAGCAACAACCCTAAAACCACTGCTGAGTTGAAAACAGCCTTTCAGGAGGTCGTCGATAGCATCGATGTTCCGGCACTTCAGTGGGTCATGAAGGATTTCGCTATATGTCTATGACACATCATCGCGAATGATGGTAGGCATATCGAATGTCATAATCTGCTGGTATATCCAAATACCTGTAGTGACGTTTACATGTTGAATAAAGTGTGTATCTGCCGTAGCTTGTAGCTAATTTACGTTTCTTTCATACAGTTCGATAATTGTCTCCCTGTACCATTCCCGGAGATGGAGTCTCTCTCGCTCTCTCTCTCTCTCTCTCTCTCTCTCTCTCTCTCTCTCTCTCTCTGTGTGTGTGAGTGTGTGTGTATGTGTGTGTGTGTGTGTTGGTGTTGGAAGGGAAACCTAGTTAAGCAGACGGATTTTGATGGTCCAAAACAAAACCTTTTGTTAAAAAAGGTATTGCTGCGAAGCATATTTTTCATGCGTACGCCATAAAAATTGAAGTGGCAATGCACGTGTCTTAGATTCGATGGTAATGTGATCCTACTCAGCATTCACTGCAGCCTTGTGGCTGATAATTCTGCGGCGTAATCTCTTGCAATGACTGTAACCTCTTCTTGCTCACACATCTTGCCCTGTACAATGTAAACGTAATCATGTCTCAATTATTTGATTAATATTTTCAGTTCATTTGAAGAAGCAAATATGACCTCTCACACATTATCCAATCTAAATCCACACCTGTAATCTGTCTGTGAACCACTTTCAAATGCATGGCACAGAATACGTCCTATTGCAACATTTATTAGTGTTCGTTCCCATTCCATTCACATACGGAATGTGTTAATAATTATTCTTTAAATAACTCATAATTCCTATTGGAGAGGTATGTGGATATGTAGGTATCATTTAGTTTTTTATTATTTTTAAAATTAAATATCCAGTGTTTTTAGCGAGTTATAATTTTTTCGTTATTTAATGGTTGTGCTCTTTTTATAGATGTGGCAATAACCTCTTTTTTCTATCCAGCACAGTTTCAGTGGTATTTTTGTCAGCTATTATTCTTTCATTTGTTTTGCCATTGATTCTATAATCTGTGTTGAAAAACATTCTCTGAAAGTAGTTTTTCGGTGTCTGTAAAATCCACTGACTTTAATATTTCTTTTCTACTTGCAAATGTTGGAAAGGTTCCTATTTGAGCATCATAATGCTTTGGTAGAGTAGGTAAAAGCCATTCTAACCTTTTGTTATGCGTGGCAGTAATGTGATCAGATAACTGTTTAATTTTATTCTGCATTATTCGTGGGACTCCTTTAAACTGTTTCTCGGTAATATGGTTTTGAAACTATTTTCTGTTCTAGTTACTTCTTCAGTCAGAAGATTTGTTTTTAGCAATCTGACCCAAATTAATTCTAATTTACTTTTCACCTTTCCCGCAGTCTGAAACGTACTTTTAAGGTAAATTCTTGTTTAATTCGTCGTTACGTTGTGTTTAGTACATACCTTGTTAAAAATAATGTGTAGGATACACTCCTTTATTTTCTGTTTCGTATCCTGTAATATATAGGTTTCCTACAGTGCGTGATGGGGCATAACTTGATTGAATTTTCCTGCTTTGAGAATCCTGAAGGAGTGATCTGTTATACTTGCTAAAAGCATTCAACATCTTAGATCTCATAAAACACTTCTTTATTGACGACGACCAGTTTCGACAGACTTGCTGTCATCTTCAGGTCTGTAAGAAAACACACATACATGGAATATGTTTCATAACATGAGTTGTGACGTAATATTTGACATAAAAGATTTAGTTTGGCGTTACAGAAAACAGAAGTTGAACTGTACATTTACATACCTAAAACTCTTTTTGTTGTGCAACGTTTTCACTTTACATTGGACCTTACGGCAAGTTGTTATGTGGATAAAAATCAACACCTCAACAAATTAGGAGTCAAACTTAGGCATAAAATAGAAGACCATGAGAAATAAGTATAACTGCATAGGTGGCTATAAATTAAAATGTGGCAAATGCAAAAGATTTTGTGTCTTTGATATTTTACACAAGTTTGCGGAGCATAGTGGAAACCATAATACCACCAGCTTCAGTGAGCGCGTAAGAGAGTCCAAGCCCAGTATAGATAATATAGAGCATGACATGAAAATTTTACGCTATTCCCCTAAAGCGGGAAAATTAGACATTCTTTTAAAATTACAAATATATAGCCGAGGAAAAAGACAAGCAAGTGATGATCGAATTTGTAGATAACAATTTCTTCATCCTGTATAATCATGTAATCTAATACTTCCCATTAACACTAGCAGTTTTATGCCTTTTCTTATATGAGACATTAGTAACAGAGTATGATATAAATGACTAGCCTGAAAGCGACTTTACATTATATGATAATATTCGTCAGCACTTTCGGTAATGAGTGCTCCACCATCTTCCATATGTTGGAAAACCCCTTATCTTTTATTTTATTCATGTCACATGGCACACAGAAACATAGCATAACGTAAGTACAGACTTTTAAAACTATGCTGTAATACAGGCATGCTGTATGTTGCACACTACTTAAACTATATATAACATATCTAAATAATATTAAATACTTCTGGCGCCTATAAAATATGTTGCACTTTCACATTTTTAGCCTTTACCTTGAAATGTTAATTGTGGTTTTTGTCCACCACCCACCACAACGCACTATTATGTTCAGTAATAGTTTCACACGAATTTCTTTGATATGGTCTCTCCTTACAAATATGTTACATCTTGAAGTCATCTATGTAACTAATTTACAATTGCTGTAAAATCATACTACTGTGTGAGCCAGTGAGAAGCAGAATATACCCAAATAATTTTTAGCCTATGTACTAGCTTCATCTAACAACGGAAACTCCCTCTGACATCCCCCTCAGTTTCAGTGATAAGATGGTCCAGTGAAAAGTCTGTCAAAATCTGAACCCAGATCAAGCATGAAAATAAGAATAAGGTATACTTAACTGTTAAGAAAAAGCGAAGTAGAAACAATGAGCTGTCCAAGCTTAACAAGTCCAATATTCAGCGAATATTTATAGCTGCGGCGTCGTGGTTAAGTGTTCAAGGGTTGGACTGTGTTCAAACCTCCATCAGCACAATTTTGTTCTCTGTATTCGCTGTATTCAAATTTGTGTACGTCTCGTGGTGTAACATCCATTTGCAACAGCGGGATGTAAGTAAGGGTCCCATAACGTAAGATGTTATTATTGTATATTTATGTCAGTAATTTGCCATGTTCTAAAAAAATTAAAAGAAAATTTGACTGCACATAGGGAGACAAGCTATGTCAGCTGTTAGATTACACCATCTCCTAGTATCCATATTGTTACTATATGTACATTGATATTATGAGTACACCACATTTCTCACAATGTAAAGATCTACCAAGACTTTTCATCTTAAATGAGTGTAATCTTATGTTTTTAATGTGTGAGACTTTTTGCACAAATACAATAGCACTTCTTAGTTATACCTTTAATTACCCTTCTGCTGTTACCCACTGCTGAAATGATATGCACCCCAAGGTGTCACTATGCTAAGATCATTGTTCTTAGAAATATTGTACTCCAAACACAGAAATAGAAAAGCAGCCATGTTGCTACCTGCATAACATAAATAACAGGTACTATTAGTTTTTGTCATGGTTGGTCACATACTGCTGTTTATGCGATAATTTCTCTGTCATACATATCCATATACAATTTCCTACATTGCAGAAAAACACCTATGTATGCACAGCCCCACATAGCAAAGTACCACTGGCGCCTGTCTATAGCAACTTTTGTGAAGAAAAACTCTGTCCATCTAAGGGACGATTCTCTATGTGGCATGCTTGAACTGTGGTTGTTTCTAGTCTCACCAGGCTCACAATATTAGCATTCTACGCTTTTACACATAGCTGTATGTGAAAAATTATACCTCAAGGTCACAATAAACTAGTTGGAAAGATTTGTACACATTTTGTAGTTTGAGGGTTTTTACTGAACCTATGCACTGCAAGTGCTACTCTATCATTGTGTAAGTAGGCTGTTTATGTTTTCTTTATGTAAGTTTGCTGTTTATGTTTTCTTATTGCAACATTACGTAGCGCTCTATATGAAAATCACTGCCTGTGCAGTGTGCAGTATGTGGCTAGTTTGCATTGTTGTCTGCCATTGTTGTCATGAACTGCTATAGCTGGATGTGAACAGCGCGTAGCGTTGCGCAGTTGGAGGTGAGCCGCCAGCAGTGGTGGATGTGAGGAGAGAGATGGCGGAGTTTGAAATTTGTAAAAATTGATGTCATGAACTGCTATATATATTATGACTATTAAGGTAAATACAGTGTTTGTTCTCTATTAGTATCTTTCATTTGCTAACTATCCCTATCAGTAGTTAGTGCCTTCAGTAGTTTGAATCTTTTATTTAGCTGGCAGTAGTGGCGCTCGCCGTATTGCAGTAGCTGGCAGTAGTGGCGCTCGCCGTATTGCAGTAGTTCCAGTAACGAAGATTTTTGTGAGGTAAGTGATTTGTGAAAGGTATAGGTTAAAGTTAGTCAGGGCCATTGTTTTGTAGGGATTATTGAAAGTCAGATTGCGTTGCGCTAAAATTATTGTGTGCCAGGTTAAACACAGTCTTGTATAAATTGTTCTAAGGGGACGTTTCAATTGTTCAGGATGTATCCTACCAAACCCACTCTCGCCCCACTCCCTCACCATCACCTGCAGCAATGGACCTGTGCGCTTTCGCGACTGTTGCTTTGCGGCATGGATGCGCGACAACAACAAAAATGAAGTAAACTGTTGCAAAGTAAATACCTTAATTTTTCTATTATGCATGCAGTAGTAATAACATGCGAATTGGAAAATATGAACAACAATGTGATTCAGTTGTAAGTAAAGTGCAGTTTTATAACTGTTATTATTCTTAAAGGTCACCCATTAAAGTAGTTAAATCTAAATGTGAAAAGAATATTATTTACAGTCTCTTACACGGCGCTGATGTAAGAGTCACCTAGCGATTGTAGGACGCTTTACAAATGTTATCTTTTGCAATGTTACCGGTCAGGTGTACCTTATACACCGTTTCAAGCGGATTTTCACTGTTTAGATTACGTCAAGCTTACTTAAATAATGTGCTGCTGTATTCTGCGTTCATGTGATGTAATATACACTCCTGGAAATTGAAATAAGAACACCGTGAATTCATTGTCCCAGGAAGGGGAAACTTTATTGACACATTCCTGGGGTCAGATACATCACATGATCACACTGACAGAACCACAGGCACATAGACACAGGCAACAGAGCATGCACAATGTCGGCACTAGTACAGTGTATATCCACCTTTCGCAGCAATGCAGGCTGCTATTCTCCCATGGAGACGATCGTAGAGATGCTGGATGTAGTCCTGTGGAACGGCTTGCCATGCCATTTCCACCTGGCGCCTCAGTTGGACCAGCGTTCGTGCTGGACGTGCAGACCGCGTGAGACGACGCTTCATCCAGTCCCAAACATGCTCAATGGGGGACAGATCCGGAGATCTTGCTGGCCAGGGTAGTTGACTTACACCTTCTAGAGCACGTTGGGTGGCACGGGATACATGCGGACGTGCATTGTCCTGTTGGAACAGCAAGTTCCCTTGCCGGTCTAGGAATGGTAGAACGATGGGTTCGATGACGGTTGGGATGTACCGTGCACTATTCAGTGTCCCCTCGACGATCACCAGTGGTGTACGGCCAGTGTAGGAGATCGCTCCCCACACCATGATGCCGGGTGTTGGCCCTGTGTGCCTCGGTCGTATGCAGGCCTGATTGTGGCGCTCACCTGCACGGCGCCAAACACGCATACGACCATCATTGGCACCAAGGCAGAAGCGACTCTCGTCGCTGAAGACGACACGTCTCCATTCGTCCCTCCATTCACGCCTGTCGCGACACCACTGGAGGCGGGCTGCACGATGTTGGGGCGTGAGCGGAAGACGGCCTAACGGTGTGCGGGACCGTAGCCCAGCTTCATGGAGACGGTTGCGAATGGTCCTCGCCGATACCCCAGGAGCAACAGTGTCCCTAATTTGCTGGGAAGTGGCGGTGCGGTCCCCTACGGCACTGCGTAGGATCCTACGATCTTGGCGTGCATCCGTGCGTCGCTGCGGTCCGGTCCCAGGTCGACGGGCACGTGCACCTTCCGCCGACCACTGGCGACAACATCGATGTACTGTGGAGACCTCACGCCCCACGTGTTGAGCAATTCGGCGGTACGTCCACCCGGCCTCCCGCATGCCCACTATACGCCCTCGCTCAAAGTCCGTCAACTGCACATACGGTTCACGTCCACGCTGTCGCGGCATGCTACCAGTGTTAAAGACTGCGATGGAGCTCCGTATGTCACGGCAAACTGGGTGACACTGACGGCGGCGGTGCACAAATGCTGCGCAGCTAGCGCCATTCGACGGCCAACACCGCGGTTCTTTGTGTGTCCGCTGTGCCGTGCGTGTGATCATTGCTTGTACAGCCCTCTCGCAGTGTCCGGAGCAAGTATGGTGGGTCTGACACACCGGTGTCAATGTGTTCTTTTTTCCATTTCCAGGAGTGTATGTTTACGCGGTGATCACGACCTAGGCGAAGACACGGCGCAATATTTGTTTGTCATACGTTATGTTACGAAGGACAGTGTCCAACTGTAAAATAATACACTGGTGTAAAAGCCTTTGAGTAAATGTGCGTACGAGACTCACTACATGAATATAGATGAAGTATATGATGGAATGACACCTAGAATTCTGGTACATCACACTAATGGTTGTTGTTTTCTGTTTAATCGTGGAGCTGGAATCAATAAGCGGCTCCACATTCATTCTTAATATGGTGGAAGGCTAATAAATGACAGTCGCCTTTAATCATATAATCTTCCTGTTCCATCACAGTTTAATTTTGTATATATTTACGGTGTACCATCTTTTGTCGTTCGTTCACAAAACGCAAAGTCAACTGCCCCAGTATTTCTGTGGCAATTTTAGCGATCACAGCGGCCGAATAGCGTTTCTTAAGGACTCATAACAGGATCTGCGAACTCTCGGTAGAAAGGTTAGTGCTTGCTGGGCCAAATGATGTACAAAGCTAATCAATGACTGTGTATCACGAAATTCTGAATGGGAGAAATGAAACTACGTATCGCTGCGCCTCGAAAAAGTTTTGTGTGGGAAATATAGTTTTTCTTTTAAAGTTTCACCCAGTCGTAGTCAGTTAGTAGCGATGAGCACAGCCGGTGTGCTAAAGAAGTAAGCTATAGGGCAGTATTGTTGACACTGCGAACGGATGAGCTTTGCGGCACCTGCCACGGCTGAGGCGCGCGGGACCGCTAACACTGCAGCACAGTGTGGCCCAGAGTGTGGTGAGCAGCCCGGCTGTGCTTCATTCCCCAACCCCCCTTCCCCAACTTATTTCCCAAGAAATCGTAGGAAAGTATTAAATCGAGGCATCCTGTTAATGGAAACTTAGAAAGACTGTCCCCCTCACCTCTTCCCTCCCCTCCGTATCTTCAACCATTCAGAGCAAAGTACTCTTTATGTCGATCACTGTATTAAAAGTCTGTTGTGATGGAGACAGACAAGTGCGTATTTTACTCCCCCTCATTTCTCTCGTCTTTCCAGTTCGTCACAGTGTAGTATGAGAACATAGCCTACTTGCACGAATGGGACATTAAAAATATCTCCCCATCCTCTCCCCGAATCCTCCCAAGTCCATATTTCTAACGAATCGTAACACAGGATTAAAAGTCCGTTATGACGGGAAGAGATCAATTGCGTGGTTTATACCGCATGACCCTCCTCTCTATCAATAAATAACCGTACTATAAAGACGGTGGCAAATTACGTTATTTCTGATGCATTCATCAAGTAAAAAGTAAAGCCTCTTCCTCTCCTAATCTCCACTCAATCGTAATGACGGAAGCACATCGATTGTGTGCCTGAAACCCCCCTCCCGCGAATACCATTCATGTTTCTAACTCATCAGTGTAGTGTTTGAATGCTGTACCAGAGATGTAGTAAAATCTGTGGAACCTACACTTGAACGTGAAAAATATTCATTGTTTACTACGAAGTCAAAGATGTGCATTATTTCCAGCATAAAAATTGTGTCAAATTACACAACTAACGTACAGAATGATTGTGTATTTTATAATATACCTCCTTGTGTTTTTCTACCAATCCCAGGGAAGTAATAAAATTCCAAAATGATTGAAATAGATGAGTTTTATGCTTTATGCCCCACACAACGTTCAGTAAATGCTAAACGGTAGACATTAAGCATATTATGGCAAACAGTAAATGCTACACAGCACAAACTTTGCAATAAATACTAAGTGGTAAACGTCAAACAGTGAACACTGAATGGTAATGGTACATACTAAATGCTAGACGGTAAATACTAAACCCTTAACTCTGACTGCTAAATGGTAGACACTAAATTGTAAATGCTGTATGGTAAACAGTAAACCTTGAACACCTAACGGTAAACACACAACGCTTAATTATAAACACTAAACGGTAAATGCCCAACAGTAAATCCTAAATGATGGACAATAAATGGTGAACTTTAAATGGTGAACATTAAATGCTTAGTGGTAAATGTTAAACACTGTTGAAATATCCGAGTGTAAGTACAGACCTCTACGAAATTTATCATGCGTAAAAATTGTGTTTAAATTATTTCTATGAAGTCAGTGCTGTATGTGTACATTAACACACCTCTGGAATAATGTTAAAAAGTGACTCGAAGATCAAAGTTATGCATATTTATGTACACACATATATCTGTATCTCTTATATAAAAAATGTGTTGCCACTATTGCAAAGTAATAATTTCATGTCTTTCTCCGACTGGCTCTCTCCTCATCTCTCCCCCCCCCCCCCCCCTCTCTCTCTCTCTCTCTCTCTCTCTCTCTCTCTCTCTCTCCCCCCCCCTCTCTCTCTCTGTCTCTCACACACACACACACACACACACACACACACACACACACAAAGTGAGAGACAGAGAAACAGAGAGAGAGAGAGACAGAGACAGAGATAGGAACAATACTGTATCATAATTACTTTATTATTTAATAACAGATTACTGAGGACGAAAGGGAAAGATAAACAATATACTGAAGAGCTAAGAATTTTTTTAGATAAAAATTTTCTCAGAGAACTGTTACAATCTATAATGTTGAAATATAGGAATTTCATGCACATTATTAATCGTTTTCCACACTTTTTTCGTATTGTCTATGGTAAGCAGCAATTTCTTTCGGTCTGAGATCGTATTTGAATTAACTCGAGTAGGCATCCAGAATTTCACTGCTGGATCTACGTTAACGAAATCGAAACAGTACTGAATAGTATTTTGCGTGCAATCTGCGCACATTACAAATAACATATTTTAAATATCGGTATCAGCTAGCTACTTGTACTGGAACAAAAACTTTACTGTCGTTTGTAACATCGTACTCTTCTAGAACAGCGCCGTACTTGGAATCAGTAAACCACTGCCCCTGAAGCGATTGTCTTATGTGCTCAGTGACTACTATAAGGGCTTTTAACACACCAATGACCTTTTCTGTGAGACAGTCTCGTGAATAAAGCAAGGGGTCACGTCAGTCTTATCAGGGATCTGATATTAACATGTCTTATAGAGCGTAGTACTTTGTGAATAGAAACTGATATTTTCTGACAAAATATTACCTAATAAAATTTTCAAAATCGACTGCGCCTGTGTTTTTGTCTCTTCTACGATGTATTATGCACAGTCTACCACTGTTGAGAAAGTATAGTTTAGTGGGACTGATGATCGAAAATTTTGATGGCAGATACACCTTGCCGTCCTTCAGATGAACCAGCACCGTTGCTCCAAATTTGTTGGGAACGTGTTCTGTGCTCACTACTGGATGGCCCCGCCCTTTCTCCAATGCCGATAGGGCACACCGCGCTCCTCAGACTCTTCCTGTTTTGTAATGTGTTACCCCTGTTTTCACGTATTACGATAAGTAGTCGATTAGCAAAGCGTACAAATTCTTATTAGTAGCAGGAAGGTTCAGCATCAGATGAAAACTTCCTAACGAATTTTTTCCGCATTTATCTTACGCCCTCCTCCTGAATCAGCATGAAAAATATGTGATTAAGAGGCATTAATCAGTCAGTTAATCACGATATCAAATAACGTTGCCATAGCTTCCGAACTGTTTGTGTTAGGACGTTAAAACTGCACGGTTGGCAGCGAGGCATGATTGGAATTAGTATGCGCTAGTGATGGGGAGGTCGTGAATGAGTCGTTCAAATGAACGCTTCACTCCTGTGAAGCGTGAACTAACCACTCAATTTCAATGAACTGGTACTTCAAACTCTTCACAGATGGCACACTCCACACTTTTTTCTAGTTCACTCACTCTCTTCCCCTCTCCCTCACCCACGTCACTCATTCTCCCTTCACTTCAGTCCTCCCTGTGCTGCCTGTCGACGAATCGCGCGGTGTTTGTGGGGAACGATAGGTTTAGGAGTGGCGTGGGATGTGAGGGGCAAGGAGAAGACAGCGTCAGCTGCTACCTGAAGTGCTGACATCATTACCCGTGACTATTTGTGCAGTTAAACTTCGCGTCTACGGGTAGCCTACCGTTGGCAGCGCTTGAAGACAAATGAATATTAAAGATGGAAACGAAGAGGCTATCTGTGTGATCACGCACAGCCAACATGAAAATAAAAGGTTTGTTAATAACACTGAAAGAGGGATTTTACCTGAAATCGTACCAATGACTACACGTGACAGTTTACGTTTTGAATCTAGTGGGTTATTATTGTCAACAAAATAAAATCTACAGGAAAACTTCTGAATAATTACTTAACGTAGGTATATAGACTTTGTGACAGTGTTAAACATACTCATTCTATTTTGGATTAAATTTTAAAAGGAACATAAAATTGGACTGCATTTCGTTGGTAGCCCTATTTTTCAGTCCATGAATACAACAAATAATGTTTCATTTGGCAGATACAGACTTTTTTGGGCGCTTCACGAGAAAATGTCGAGCAAGATTAAATGTAGTACCTTCTTTATACGTGACAGCCTTCTCTGTTTATCTTTCCTTTGTCCCCTTCGACCATGCTCTATTTAAGATAACTCAGACGCTGTAAGAGCGTAAAACGTTGCGTGCACGTTACTCCATAGTTCCGCCATCTGTTGGTAAATTTGTGAAGTATTAAGAAGCTTTATTGTACGAGCGAGGCGAAGCGAGCGTAGCAGCGGCTGAGCGGCGGACTGGGCAACTTCGCTAGGCTTCTGTACTTCACGAATGAACTACTTCATTTGAACGCTTCACGGCAAAGAGTGAAATGAATGAAGTAGTTCACGGGAATGAACGAGTCCGACCCACCTCTAGTATGCGCTGTATGGTTTGGGTTAGCGACAAAGCCCACTTTCATTTGGATGGGATCGTCAATAAGCAAAAGTTGGCGCATTTGAGGAACTGAGAATCCGCATTTCGCGATCGAGAAATGTCGTCACGCTCAACGGGTGGCTGTGTGGTGTGCAATTTCCTGTCACGGAGTAGTCAGTGCGATATTCCTTGATCGTGCGGTAACTGCCGAAAGCTACGTGAAGGTTTTGGAAGATGATTTCATCCCCATTATATAAAGTGACCATGATTTCGACGAGATGTGTTTCACGCAAGAGGGAACTCGACCCCACCGAAGTAGGAGAGCGTCTGATGTCCTGGAGGAGCACCTTGGGGACCGCGCTCTGCCTCTGGGGTACCCAGAGGCCACTGCGATGGGCCTCGATTGGCCGCCATATCCTTCGGATTTCAGCACATGCGACTCCTTTTTGCGGTGCTATATTAAAGACAAGGTGTACAGTAACAACCCTAAAACCATTGCTGAGTTGAAAACAGCCTTTCAGGAGGTCGTCGATAGCATCGATGTTCCGGCACTTCAGTGGGTCATGAAGGATCTCGCTATATGTCATCGCGAATGATGGTAGGCATATCGAATGTCATAATCTGCTGGTATATCCAAATACCTGTAGTGACGCTTACATGTTGAATAAAGTGTGTACCTGCCGTAGCTTGTAGCTAATTTACGTTTATTTCATACAGATCGATAATTGTCTTCCTGTATCATTCCCGGAGACGGAGTCACTCTCTCTCTCTCTCTCTCTCTCTCTCTCTCTCTCTCTCTCTCTGTGTGTGTGTGTGTGTGTGTGTGTGTGTGTGTGTGTGTGTGTGTGTGGATGCATGTGTGTTGGAAGGGAAACCTAGTTAAGCAGACGGATTTTGATGGTCCAAAACAAAACCTTTTGTTAAAAAAGGTATTGCTCCAAAGCATATTTTTCATGCGTACGCCATAAAAATTGAAGTGGCAATGCACGTGTCTTAGATTCGATGGTAATGTGATCCTACTCAGCATTCACTGCAGCCTTGTGGCTGATAATTCTGCGGCGTAATCTCTTGCAATGACTGTAACCTCTTCTTGCTCACATATCTTGCCCTGTACAATGTAAACGTAATCCTGTCTCAATTGTTTGATTAACATTTTCAGTTCATTTGAAGAAGCAAATATGACCTCTCACACATTATCCAATCTAAATCCACACCTGTAATCTGTCTGTGAACCACTTTCAAATGCATGGCACAGAATACGTCCTATTGCAACATTTATTAGTGTTCGTTCCCATTCCATTCACATACGGAATGTGTTAGTAATTATTCTTTAAATAACTCATAATTCCTATTGGAGAGGTATGTGGATATGTAGGTATCATTTAGTTTTTTATTATTTTTAAAATTAAATATCGAGTGTTTTTAGCGAGTTATAATTTTTTCGTTATTTAATCGTTGTGCTCTTTTAATAGATGTGGCAATAACCTCTTTTTTCTATCCAGCACAGTTTCAGTGGTATTTTTGTCAGCTATTATTCTTTCATTTGCTTTGCCATTGATTCTATAATCTGTGTTGAAAAACTTTCTCTGAAAGTATTTTTTCGGTGTCTGTAAAATCCACTGACTTTAATATTTCTTTTCTACTTGCAAATGTTGGAAAGGTTCCTATTTGAGCATCATAATGCTTTGGTAGAGTAGGTAAAAGCCATTCTAACCTTTTGTTATGCGTGGCAGTAATGTGATCAGATAACTGTTTAATTTTATTCTGCATTATTCGTGGGACTCCTTTAAACTGTTTCTCGGTAATATGGTTTTGAAACTATTTTCTGTTCTAGTTACTTCTTCAGTCAGAAGACGATTTTGTAAAGATTTGTTTTTAGCAATCTGACCCAAATTAATTCTAATTTGCTTTTCACCTTTCCCGCAGTCTGAAACGTACTTTTAAGGTAAATTCTTGTTTAATTCGTCGTTACGTTGTGTTTAGTACATACCTTGTTAAAAATAATGTGTAGCATACACTCCTTTATTTTCTGTTTCGTATCCTGTAATATATAGGTTTCCTACAGTGCGTGATGGAGCATAACTTGATTGAATTTTCCTGCTTTGAGAATCCTGAAGGAGTGATCTGTTATACTTGCTAAAAGCATTCAACATCTTAGATCTCATAAAACACTTCTTTATTGACGACGACCAGTTTCGACAGCCTTGCTGTCATCTTCAGGTCTGTAAGAAAACACACATACATGGAATATGTTTCATAACATGAGTTGTGACGTAATATTTGACATAAAAGATTTAGTTTGGCATTACAGAAAACAGAAGTTGAACTGTACATTTACATACCTAAAACTCTTTTTGTTGTGCAACGTTTTCACTTTACATTGGACCTTACAGCAAGTTGTTATGTGGATAAAAATCAGCACCTCAACAAATTAGGAGTCAAACTTAGGCATAAAATAGAAGACCATGAGAAATAAGTATAACTGCATAGGTGGCTATAAAGTAAAATGTGGTAAATGCAAAAGATTTTGTGTCTTTGATATTTTACACAAGTTTGCAGAGCATAGTGGAAACCATAATACCACCAGCTTCAGTGAGCGCGTAAGAGAGTCCAAGCCCAGTATAGATAATATAGAGCATGACATGAAAATTTTACGCTATTCCCCTAAAGCTGGAAAACTAGACATTCTTTTAAAATTACAAGTATATAGCCGAGGAAAAAGAAAAGCAAGTGATGTTCTTAATGAGCAGTTCGAATTTGTAGATAACAATTTCTTCATCCTGTATTATCATGTATTCTAATACTTCCCTTTAACACCAGCAGTTTTATGCCTTTTCTTATATGAGACATTAGTAACAGAGTATGATATAAATGACTAGCCTGAAAGCGACTTTACATTATATGATAATATTCGTCAGCACTTTCGATAATGATTGCTCTACCATCTTCCATATGTTGGAAAAACCCTTATCTTTTATTTTATTCATGTCACATGGCACACAGAAACATAGTATAACGTAAGTACAGACTTTTAAAACTTTGCTGTAATACAGGCATGCTGTATGTTGCACACTACTTAAACTATATATAACATATCTAAATAATATTAAATACTTCTGGCGCCTATAAAATATGTTGCACTTTCACATTTTTAGCATTTACCTTGAAATGTTAATTGTCGTTTTTGTCCACTACCCACCGCAACGCACTATTATGTTCAGTAATAGTTTCACACGAATTTATTTGATATGGTCTCTCCTTACAAATATGTTACATCTTGAAGTCATCTATGTAACTAATTTACAATTGCTGTAAAATCATACTACTGTGTGAACCAGTGAGAAGCAAGATATATCGAAATAATTTTAGCCTATGTACTAGCTTCACCTAACAACGGAATCTCCCTCTGACATCCCCCTCAGTTTTAGTGATAAGATGGTCCAGTGAAAAGTCTGTCAAAATCTGAACCCAGATCAAGCATGAAAATAAGAATAAGGTATACTGAACTGTTAAGAAAAAGCGAAGTAGAAACAATGAGCTGTCCAAGCTTAACAAGTTCAATATTCAGGGAATATTTATAGCTGCGGCGTCGTGGTTAAGTGTTCAAGGGTTGGACTGTGTTCAAACCTCCATTAGCACAATTTTGTTCTCTGTATTCGCTGTATTCAAATTTGTGTACGTCTCGTGGTGTAACATCCATTTGCAACAGCGGGATGTAAGGAAGGGTCCCATAACGTAAGGTGTTATTATTGTAGTAATCTGCCATGTTCTAAAAAAATTAAAAGAAAATTTGACTGCACATAGGGAGACAAGCTATGTCACCTGTTAGATTACAACATCTCCTAGTATCCATAATATTACTATATGTACATTGATATTATGAGTACACCACATTTCTCACAATGTAAAGATCTACCAAGACTCTTTATCTTTAATGAGTGTAATCTTATGTTTTTAATGTTTGAGACTTTTTGCACAAATATAATGGCACTTCTTAGTTATACCTTTAATTACCCTTCTGCAGTTGCCCACTGCAGAAATGATATGCACCCCAAGTTGTCACTATGCTAAGATCATTATTCTTCGAAATATTGTACTCCAAACACAGAAATAGATAAGCAGCCATGTTGCTACCTGCATAACATAAATAACAGGTACTATTAGTTTTTGTCATGGTTGGTCACATACTGCTGTTTATGTGATAATTTCTCTGTCATACATATCCATATACATTTTCCTACATTGCAGTACAACACCTAAGTATGCACAGCCCCACATAGCAAAATACGACTGGCGCCTGTCTATAGCAACTTTTGTGAAGAAAAACTCTGTCCATCTAAAGGACGATTATCTATGTGGCATGCTTGAACTGTAGTTGTTTCTAGTCTCACCAGGCTCACAATATTAGCATTCTACGCTTTTACATATAGCTGTATGTGAATAATTATACCTCAAGGTCACAATAAACTAGTTGGAAAGATTTGTACATATTTTGTAGTTTGAGGGTTTTTACTGAACCTATGCACTGCAAGTGCTACTCTATCATTGTTCAGGACGTATCCTGCCAAACCCACTCTCGCCCCACTCCCTCACCATCACCTGCAGCAATGGACCTGTGCGCTTTCGCGACTGTTGCTTTGCGGTATGGATGCGCGACAACAACAACAATGAATTAAACTATTGCAAAGTAAATACCTTAATTTTTCTATTATGCATGCACTAGTAATAACATGCGACTGGAAAATATGAATAAAACGTGATTCAGTTGTAAGTAAAGTGCAGTTTTATAATTGTTATTATTCTTAAAGGTAACTCATTAAAGTAGTTAAATCTAAATGTGAAAAGAATATTATTTACAGTCTCTTACACGGTGCTGATGTAAGAGTCACCTAGCGATTGTAGGACGCTTTACAAATGTTATCTTTTGCAGTGTTACCGGTCAGGTGTACCTTATACACCGTTTCAAGCGGATTTTCACTGTTTAGATTACGTCAAGCTTACTTAAATAATGTGCTGCTGTGTTCTGCGTTCATGTGATCTAATATATTTGTTAGATCACATGAACGCAGAACACAGCAGCTCATTATTTAAGTAAGTATATATATATAAGTAATGGCAACATGGCCATTTGTTAAAGATGCTCTATGTTTTTTTAAATACTTTAGTTATGGCAAGCCTTTTATAATGTGCTGATTTTTATAAACATGACTACTTCGCGTGACATGCAACATAAAATAAGCACGTTTCAAAACAAAAAAAATTTAGATATGTAAATTTACAGTTCCACTCCCGTTTATGTAATGCCAAACTCAAACGTTTATCACAAATGTTGTCTCTTAAATCATATCATGAGACACTTTCCATGTATATGCTCTTTCACACAGACCTGAAAACGATAGCAACGTCCGTCGGAACCGATTGCCTTACATAAAGCGATGTTTTATATGGTTTGGGCTGTTGAGTGTTTTTAGCAAACAAATAATAAGTTACCATCTAAAAAGGTCACTGTGATAAAAACGAATTACGTAGACTGTGAGATATTGCAAATAGAAGCAACAGCGAAAAGACAAGGGTCGTAATGAGGGGAAGAGAGGGAAGGTGGGAAAGTTAGATGTTGAGTGGTGGAAAGGAAAAGGAAGGGGGGAGGGATAGTGGTAGGGTGGTGAAGATGGTAAAACGAGTATAACACACAAAAATAACATAGCTGAAAAACTGTGAATAACAAACCTCTAGAAATATATTTACATCATAACGACGAAGAAACACAGTGCCACTAGCCTTAACTGACGGGGAAAATGATATATCCAATAGTCCTAAGCAAGCTCAAGTTACTCCTCTGTTACGTTAATGACAGTGGGAGTCTTCTGTAAAACACTACACAGAAACTAGAAGACTTAAGACTTTTGCACAAAGGAGGTAGAGGTTATAGGCTTCATCTAGTAGATGAATTAGAGGCATTTTAAACATTGTACTTACAAAGATGGAGCCATTTTAAATGAACTGGTGCAACTTAAACATAGACATTATATATCTGTGTGTGTACGTGTGTGTGTGTGTTTTCACTGTTAACCTGTTTACATTCTCAATATTTGCTTCTAAAGAAGACGTTTCTATGAACGTTGAAACTGTGGTAAAGGGGTTTAAATAAATCTTCAATTTACCAACTGTTTTGATGTTATATATATATATATATATATATATATATATATATATATATATATGTGTGTGTGTGTGTGTGTGTGTGTGTGTGTGTGTGTCCATTCATGACAGTTTACTCCTCTGCCCTCTGCAAGGAATGACACATCCATTGAAGTACACCCAGTTGTTGTTCTACTTACTCACATGCATTGAAAATGCGACACTCTAATGTTCGTACGTCAAGTTTTCCCACAACCAAACGTCTAGGGGGTGGTGATGTGGGGGACAAGCAGGCCATGGTGTGGGGCTCCCCTGACCAATCCAGCGGTTCTGGAATGTTTGCGTCAGATGTCTGTGCTCATAGTGACTAAAGTGTGCTGGTGCGCCACCATGCATGAACCACACTCATAATCGTTACTGCACTGGTACAGCTTCCAACAAGGTAGACAATACATTAATGAAAGGTTCTAGATAATGTGCCCCAGTTAACTTTCGTGGTCGCACATTAATCTCTCGCCAACTATTTGAGCCAATACATTGTTTGAGAATCAGTGTTAATGTCCTCTTTCCTGAAATGCTTGCGGATTTACATCTGCACATATGCGACGGTTATGAAAATTCAAAACACCATCTCTTACGAACTGTGTCTCATTGGTAAATAAAATATTGGATGTGGACAGGGGATCTGTGGCACACTTCTGCAAAGCCATTTACAGAACCACCGTCTACTATGATGATCCTGTGGCCTTAGGTCCCGAACACGCTGTAGATGATAAGAGTATAGCAATTGTTCATGAATTACCCCACAGATAAGAGAGTGAAACTCGCCTTCTGCTGTTGTCAATCGTCACACGCCGATAATAGGGTGTTTTTTTGTTTTTCACCAAACACAGCACACATTCCTCCATAACAGGATATCAGGCGTGTGTACTGTGCAGCGCCTTCCACTATCAGTCTTCCGATGTGCAAGGGTACCTGAGTCCCTCAGACGTTTGAAATGTCTGATGAACAGAATCTGCTGAACAGAGTTTCAGAAAGCACTCTGTACTATGGATTTTTTTTATTATTTTTTTTTTTAGCGTAGATGGCACAGGCTCGCACTCTACGTCCATTTGCTAAACCATAGCAGAATATCATATCCGCCATTTCATTTGTAGAGTAGTAGGCTTCCGTTGGTAAGAAGTGGTGGAAGAGAGAAAATGTAAATATACTACACCATTTGTACGTACAGTAACAGTAAACAATAAGTGAAGAAGATAAAACGCCATGATACCTACCCACGGTTGACAGTAGTGTACAATATGGCACAGAAACACGACGAAAACTAGCGTAGCCGACAACACGACTCGAACCGCACAACTGACAGCAGACCACCTAATGGTAGGTAGGATACTGTGAGTAAGAGATCATAATGCCCTGCCGACGCTTTTGATGGAGTGCCAATTCAAGTACTGTGCTAATATCAGCAACCAACCGACATGCAGCCCTTCCTATAACAACGTGTTTATGTCGGAAAGTATGTATTTCTGGAGCCATGTTTATCGGACTTAGTTTTCTTCTTTCGGTGAATACGACGACCTCTCGAAGTAATCGACATTTTTTGAACAACCTATATATCCTGATAACTCATACCTGTTTTTATTTTTATTTAATACGTATTTCACTGTTAACAGTATTACTAATCACTCAAGTGTGTTTCGTCATTTAATGTTATATTAATTATCGAGCAGCAACAGCATGAGAAGCTGCAATAGCAGAAGAACACCTGAAAATTTTTGGACATCGTCATCATTATCATGACCGCCGTTCTTAGTATGAGACCTAAGAAAGAAGTACTTTATATAACTATAAATAATGGGTAAGCCATACAGAAGGCGTATTGATACCAGAGATTATTGTCTAGAATGTGTTTGCAGGATTTCAGTTTTCAAAAGTCGAATATTTATTGGCATAACGGTCGACCATGATGGGTTCAAAGATCCCAAACAGTTTCTTGTCGCATTACCTCTGACCACGGACAATGGAGTGGCCGATGACCTTCACTTAACGTCCGAGAGCAGCGGCGTTTGAGTAGAGTTGTCAGTGCTAACAGACAAGCAATGCTGAGTGAAATACCTGCAGAAATCAGTGTGGGACGTACGACGAACGTATCCGTTAGTGCAGTGCCGCGAACTTGGCATTAATGGGCTTTGCATTATACGACCAACACGAGTTCCTTTGCTAACAGCACGACAGCACGTGTAGTGCCTCTCCTGTGTTCATGACCATATTGGTAGGACACTACAGTGGGACACCGTAGCCTGGTCAGATGAGTCCTGATTTCAGTTGGTAAGAATTGACGGTAGGTTTTCTGTGTCACGGAGACCCTATGATGCCATGGATACAAGTTGTCAACAAGGCACTGCTGTGCAAGATGATGGTGGCTCCATTACGGTGTGGACTGTGTTTACATGGAATCGATTGGGTCCTCTGATCGAATTGAACCAAAAATTGACTGGAAATGGTTATGTTTGGCTTCTTGGAGACCAGTTTCTGACATTAATGGCTACATGTTCCCAAACATGTCACTGGGCCTCAATTGTTAGTGACTTGTTTGAAGAACGTTATGGACAATTTGAGCGAATGATTCGGCGACCCACATCACCCGACGTGAATCACATTGAATAGTTATGGGACATAGTCTAGTGGTCAGTTCGCACGCGAAGCCTAACACTTTCACAGTTATGGGCTGCTAGAGAAGCAGCACGGATGAATGTATTTTTGCAGGCGACTCCCAGCGACTACTTGAGTCCAAGCCACGTCGAGTGGCTGCATTACACTGGGAAAAAGGACGTCCGACAGAATGTTAGGAAGTATCCAACGAATTTTGTCACCCCAGTGTCGTGTTAAACAAACCTTGAATTAGAATATATTGACTACAAGCACTGAGACTGTTGGTTTGGAAAGATTCGTATTTAAGCTGGACATAGCCTCATCCAACCAGGAGAGACCACCGTTTTCCCACTTTCTCTAGAGGTGTCAGTGGATTTTTCCCAGCCATGCTGTCTCAGTTATTCTCAGTTAGCGTTGCATTCGAAATTTCACTCAGTGCTCGGATGCCAAGGAGTAGCTGAGCATACAGCTTACGTGTTATGGCTACACAGCGCAAGGCGCACAGAATGAGACGTTAGATGCTGTCTGCACCTCTTTACTATGACAAGTACATCTCCACCTCGGTGTGGAGATGTACTATGAATAGTGCTCTGTCTACTGCAACAGTGCACTCCTTGTGTCCCCTAGAGTCTGATTGTGACTCGCAGTGTGAGCCAGTTCTGATTCTCTGGTATTTGCGTCAGGTAATAGCTACAAAAATTTATACACGCACCCATGAATTGAGTACGGTGAGCAACACTCTTCGTTCTATGCACTGTTCCCATTAAACGTTAGTGACTGTTTCTGCCTCTCAGCTGGACTGTATCTTATCAGGATAGGTGAGACGTGCAGAGGCATCTTAGTGTGGGCTGTGGTTCTATCGCTGTGTGGCAGTGGCGGGCGAAGAGCTGAACTGGCAGTAAGTAACACGTGTAATGTGGTTCACTGATGAGCACAATGTTTCAGAGGTCTAGCATTTATATTGTTTTGCCGAAAAAAGGATATCTAGAGATGATATTTAATGGCGAGACAGATGCACACAAACTATGTAAGAGAATTGATTTAATGAGGAAATTAAATTACAATGTAGTGCAGAGGGTAACTTCATGGAAAATTTATTGCAACTTCTGTAAAACCAACCAGATCTTATTACTGATCATATGTGCGTTTAAGGAGCCTAGTTGTGTTTGATATATGAAGTACCAAGATATGTGTGAGCAAGAAGGAGGCAGAGGGAGGGAAAGAGAAATGATTACCAGAGGTCGCAGCATTTGACATACTTAACACAGAGATATATGTATGCATATATATATAGGGTGTTTCAAAAATGACCGGTGTATTTGAAACGGCAATAAAAACTAAACGAGCAGCGATAGAAATATACCGTTTGTTGCAATATGCTTGGGACAACAGTACATTTTCAGGCGGACACACTTTCGAAATTACAGTAGTTACAATTTTCAACAACAGATGGCGCTGCAAGTGATGTGAAAGATATAGAAGACAACGCAGTCTGTGGGTGCACCATTCTGTACGTCGTCTTTCTGCTGTAAGCGTGTGCTGTTCACAACGTGCAAGTGTGCTGTAGACAACATGGTTTATTCCTTAGAACAGAGGATTTTTCTGGTGTTGGAATTCCACCGCCTAGAACACAGTGTTGTTGCAACAAGACGAAGTTTTCAACGGAGGTTTAATGTAACCAAAGGACCGAAAAGCGATACAATAAAGGATCTGTTTGAAAAATTTCAACGGACTGGGAACGTGACGGATGAACGTACTGGAAAGGTAGGGCGACCGCATATGGCAACCACAGAGGGCAACGCGCAGCTAGTGCAGCAGGTGATCCGTTCGCCGTATTGCAGCTGCGGTCCAAATGACGCCAACGTCCACGTATCGTCTCATGCGCCAGAGTTTACACCTCTATCTGTACAAAATTCAAACGCGGCAACCCCTCAGCGCCGCTACCATTGCTGCACGAGAGACATTCGCTAACGATATAGTGCACAGGATTGATGACGGCGATATGCATGTGGGCAGCATTTGGTTTACTGACGAAGCTTATTTTTACCTGGACGGCTTCGTCAATAAACAGAACTGGCGCATATGGGGAACCGAAAAGGCCCATGTTGCAGTCCCATCGTCCCTGCATCCTCAAAAAGTACTGGTCTGGGCCGCCATTTCTTCCAAAGGAATCATTGGCCCATTTTTCAGATCCGAAACGATTACTGCATCACGCTATCTGGACATTCTTCGTGAATTTGTGGCGGTACAAACTGCCTTAGACGACACTGCGAACACCTCGTAGTTTATGCAAGATGGTGCCCGGCCACATCGCACGGCCGACGTCTTTAATTTCCTGAATGAATATTTCGATGATCGTGTGATTGCTTTGAGCTATCCGAAACATACAGGAGGCGGCGTGGATTGGCCTCCCTATTCGCCAGACATGAACCCCTGTGACTTCTTTCTGTGGGGACACTTGAAAGACCAGGTGTACCGCCAGAATCCAGAAACAATTGAACAGCTGAAGCAGTACATCTCATCTGCATGTGAAGCCATTCCGCCAGACACGTTGTCAAAGGTTTCGGGTAATTTCATTCAGAGACTACGCCATATTATTGCTACGCATGGTGGATATGTGGAAAATATCGTACTATAGAGTTTCCCAGACCGCAGCGCCATCTGTTGTTGAAAATTGTAACTACTGTAATTTCGAAAGTTTGTCTGCCTGAAAATGTACTGTTGTCCCAAGCATATTGCAACAAACGGTGTATTTCTATCGCTGCTCGTTTAGTTTTTATTGCCGTTTCAAATATACCGGTCATTTTTGAAACACCCTGTATATATATAATGTATACATTTGGCCTTGGAAACATTTTGATCTTTAGCGAGAAGTAAATAATGTATAACTTTGACATTTGTGGTATCGACAGTTCCGATGCCACAGTGTAGGTTGGCACTACGAGAGCGGACGATCTACACGGACGACAGCGCCATCTAGGAGACGCTGCGCGCCGCTCCACTTTCAGCCAGTTCACGAAGAGCGGGCGGCCGAGAGCCATCGCTTCAGCTTAGCTTACTATGGAGATTTTCTTATCCGGACTTTGGCTTCGCACCTACGTGATCATTTGTACCAAAGATACTTATTCACTTGTATATTTTCATGCACCAGTGAAAACCTCTTTTACTTTACTTGCAGTACCGACGTGCTTTACCACCCCTGCTCCTACTCGCTTCCTTTCATTCGGCCTCTTTGTCAGATTTAAGGAGTACCACGCGCCGCCTTCCAAGCGGGATACAAAAACAATAACATCACATTAATATTATGTCACAGATATAACTGCATATGTAAATAATGTAACATGGCTCCACTTTTATGACGGAATTGATGAGTATTACGGACTCTGAAAGGATATGGTGAAAATCTTTATCTTTCAACACTAAACTGTGGCTGAATGTATTTAGGAAGGACAGTAGAAGAAAGTGTACTCATACGTCGGAAATATTATAATTTGACACCATTTTAAAATTGTTTAAATAGTATGATCCCATCCCTTGTTCGTCTGCAATATATTAAAAAAAAAAGTAATTTTGATGTTGTTGTGTGTGAGAAAAGAAATGATTACTTTCAAAGAGAGACAACGGTAAAGTGTACAGCACTTAATGATGTGAGAAATACAGAGATATGTTTGTATGTCAATGATGCATAATGTAGTCCTTGGAATCACTTTTTAACATTATACCGGAGGTCTACTTGGATTGACAATCATATTTCACTTTTCATACACTGATTCAGCTAAACAATATCTTTATCCGTCACAACTTTTCGTAGACATTTGTAATATATTTGCATATTGCACTTGAGATTAGCATTCACCATTAAGCATCTCGTGTTTACCATTTAGCATTTCCCATTTAGCGTTTCCCATTAGACTCTTAGCGTTCATCATATAGCATTTATAGTTTACTGTTAAGTGGTTAGTATTTACCATTCACCATAAAGAATTGGGCTCTTGTTGTTTATCAATTGCTGTTAGGCGATTACCATTAGACATTTAGCGTTTATTGTTATCAACTACCTTTAGGCAGTCAGTGCTTACTTTATGGCATTCACCATTTTGCGTTCAGTGTGTGGTGTTTAGCTTTCACCATTAGGTGGTTGACGTCGACTGTCAACTGTTGAGCATTCACCGTTTAGAGTTTAAAGTTTGCTATTTAGCGTTTAGTATTTACCATTTAGTGTTCACTACTTAGCATCTACCGTTTAGTGTTTAGTGTGTCGTCGTATAGCGTTCCCCGTTTACTATTATGTTTAACGTACACTCTAGCTTTTACTGAAGGAGATGTGGGGTATAAGGCTCACAGGTGGTCTATTTTCATCATCTTGGGTTGTTAATATTGCACTATGAGTGGTTGAGAAGAAACGGACTCTGATTATAAACCACACAATTGGTCTTCTTAGATCATCTTGGACTTTTGATAAGGTGATATGATTGTATGGAAATACAGAAAAAGGGGAGGGGAAAAGTGTTTTAAATTTCCCGTTATCACAGCTGGGCTATTTGTTAATATTACACTCTCATTGCTTGGAAAGAGGAAAGGGAGGAGAGGGTATAAGCCAGATAATTACTCTGTTTTCGTCATCTTGGTATTTTAATATTGCACTGGAGATGAGCAGCACTGTACTGCACTTTGGTGAAGATGAGAAGAGGAGGGCAGAGAGGTGGGTGGAGGTGTGGGGGAAGTGAAGAGGGGAGAGGGGAGGGGTGAGTATTTTAAAAACTACATTGACAGGATGCATTCTTTCAATAATTCGCTGTGGTTAGTTGGGAAATGAAAGGAGGGGTGCTGCGGTATAATACTTAACTCAGCTAGTTGGATTTTTTAATTTCCCAGCAGTTCTTTTTAAATTTCCCAACATTGAAATCTTTAATTTACTTGAATTTACTGCCATCTGCAAACTTTGACTTGTAAATTTTCTGCATTATAGTACGCCGAGAAGCAGGTTTGTTTT